>NC_069397.1:13587249-13894645 GCF_027475565.1 Acinonyx jubatus
ATCTTTTCACCCTTAATCAGTCCTTGATGGGGTTAACCGATTTTATTAATCTTTTCAAAGAGACAACTTTGAAAGGAATAGAGCTCTATTCCTTTTTATTGTTGCTTTCTACTTCGCTGAACTTGTTCTTGTCTTTCTTATTTTCTGCCTCCTATTTTCTTGGGGTTTTTTTCCCTACTATTCTTTTTCTAACTTCCTGATTTGCATGCCTACAGTTAATCTTTCTTCTTTTTTCACAAATGCAGTTAAAACTATACATCTTTCTCTAAGTACCACTTGAACTGCATCCCGCACATTGATAGGTAGTATTTTCATTGTCATTCAGTTCTAAATATTTTGTCAGTTCTGTTGTGATTTCCTCTTTAGCCCATGAGTTATTTAAAGGATTTTCTTCTTTTTTTTTTAACTTTCTAAATGTATGATATTTTCCTTCAGTATTTTAATTGCTGATTTCTAACTTAATTTTCTTATATTCACGGAACATAATCTGTATGTTATTTTAAATTCGTTAACTTGATACACAGACATTTTTCAGGTTCTACGTTGGGCTTAAAAACAGTGTTGTTTTTGCTGTTGTGGTTGAATTAGGGAATGTATGTTACAAAATCAGATTTGTTAACTGCATTGTTCAAATCTTCTATATCCTTACAATTGTTGTCT
This sequence comes from Acinonyx jubatus, assembly GCF_027475565.1. NCBI lineage: Eukaryota > Metazoa > Chordata > Mammalia > Carnivora > Felidae > Acinonyx > Acinonyx jubatus. The sequence continues at coordinate 13,587,910 of NC_069397.1, forward strand.
GCTTGGTCCATGGAAGTGTGGAAGATGTTACTGAAATTTCCCACTAGAGCTGAACATTTGTTGATTCCTTATATTCCCATCAGTTTTTGCCTTTCTAAATTCAAGACTATATTGCTAAGTACAACTTCATGACTATTAGATCTTCTGGGTGGACTGTTCTCTTTATCATCATGGGAGCTGAGCCCTCCATGGGTCCAGGAACGGGCATATTTCTCTGCCCAGGTAATGAACAGATTCAGAAACAAAAAAATTAAGGGTAAGGCAGCTGGAAGTCAAAATAACTCCTTTGTTCCTGATAAAGGCCACCTGGCTTAGTGTAAAGATGAAATGAGTCTCCTAAATGACCCCCAGGATTATCCACCAGGTCACAGGCAGTGCTGGGCAAGAGGCAAGCCTCCTCTGTAGGGGTCTGTCCAGGTGGGCCTTTCAGCACAGAGGGGCAGAGGGAGCACCCTGAGGGCAACTAGCTCTGAGCAGGAGAAAAAGGAAAAACCAGGGCTACATACTTCAAGTTCTTGTTCCCAAACTCATCTATCAGAGAAGGCAGAGAGAGCCAGGGATGTTACACAGAAATGTTCCCTCCACACAGCAGGAAACATCAGGACAAGTTACAAAGGAGTACACTCTCTTTATCCCTACCAATGCTTTTTTTTCTGAAACCCTATTTTGTCTGATTTTAATGTTGCTACATCACTTTTCTTGGTTAGTATTTTTCCAGCATATCTTTTTCCATTTCTTTATTTTAAATCTTTCAATATTGCTTTTCTTTAGGTATGTCTCTTATAAGAAAAATATAGCTTGGGGCACCTGGGTGGCTCAGTTGGTTAAACGCCCAACTCTTGGTATTGGCTCAGATCATGAACTCACAGTTTGTGAGGGTGACCCCATGTCCAGCTCTGCGATGACAGCACAGAGCCTGCTTCGGACACTCTCTCTCTCCCTCTCACTTTACCCCTTCCCCATTTGCACATACTCTCTCCCTCTCCCTCAAAAATAAATAAATAAACTTTAAAAAAAAAAGGGGGGGTGCACTTGGATGGCTCAGCTGGTTGGCAACCAACTATTGATTTTGGCTTAGGTCATGATCTCACCATCGTGAGACTGAGCTCCATGTCAGGCTCCATACCTAGAGCAGAGCCTGCTTAAGATTCTCTCTCTCTCCCTCCCTCTGCCCTCCCCCACTCTCTCTCCCTCTAAAAATAATAATAATAAAAAATTTTTAAAGGAAAATATACCCACTACCCTACAATCCAGTAATCAATTGCATTACTGGGTTTTTACCCAAAAAATACAAAAATGCTAATTCAAAGGGATGCACCCTTATTTTACTGCGGCATTATTTACAACAGCCAAATTATGGAAGCAGCCCAAGTGTCCATCCATAGATGAATGGATAAAGAAGATGTGGCGCGCGCGCGCACACACACACACACACACACACAGAGGAATATTATTCAACTATAAAAAAAATGGATTCTTGCCATTTGTAGTTAATATGGATGGAGCTGGAGAGTATAATGCTAAGTGAAATAAGTCAGAGGAAGACAAATACCATATGATTTCACTCACATATGGAATTTAAGAAATAAAACAATTGAGCAAAGAGGAAAAGAGAGAGCACGGGAGAGAAACCAAGAAAGAGACTCTTAACTATAGAGAACAAACTGATGATTAGCAGAGGGAAGGTGGGTACAGGGATGAGTGAAATAGGTGATGGGGATTAAAAGTACATTTATCATGATGAGTACCGAGTAATGTATAGCATTATTGAATCACTGCATCATACACCTGAAACTAATAGAACACTGTATGTTAACAGTATTGGAATTAAAATTAAAAACTGAATTTAAAAAAAGATGGCACAGAGGAAAAAAAGAAATATAGCTGTATTTTTCATCCAATCTGATAGTCTAGTACATTCATATGCTAATTTAGTCTATTTATATTTATTGTGATCACTAGTGTACTTGGAATGATTTCTATTATTTTGTGTTTTCTATTACTCTGTGCTTTCTTTCCTTTTTAAAATTCCTCCTTTCCTGCCTTGAGTTTAATTTAAAAATTTTTAATTCTCTTTTTATCCCTCTGCTAATTTGAGCTATAGATTTTATAACTTCCAATACAGACATGTATACATTTTCCCAACAAACTCTGCACTTCCTCACTATCTCTCTCCTGAGGAGGGAAAAGAAAACAGCAACTATTGAACTCTTCCCTCCCCATCGTCTTTCCTACTTTTGTTTATTAATTTAGTTCAAGCCTCTTTTTTCCCCATCGGTAATTAAATGTATCGACACAGTTTACCTATTTCTTGCCACTTTTTAGTTGCATCTTTTCTTTCAGTTTCTCTTTTCTTCTGGCTGAAGGACATCCTTTAGTCATTCTTTCGGGGGAATCTGAAAACAGTTTTATTTTATCTTTGCAGATAGCTTTTCTCGATATAGAACTTTAGATTAAAGGATTCTTTCTTTCTTTCTTTCCTTTCTTTCTTTCCTCCAACATTTTAAAGATACTGTCCTAGAGTCCCATAGCTGATAGGAAGTCTGCTCACAACCTGGTTGTCACTACTTCATAGATGAGTGTCTTTATCCTTAGGCAGCTTAATTTTTTTTTCTTTCTCTCTGACGTTCCAATGTTCCACTTCAATGTGTCCAGTAGTACTGTTTTGTTTTAAAATCATACTCAGCACCACAGTGTGTGCTTTCTTCAATTCTGAAATATTCTCAGCCATTATTTCTTTGGATATCTCTTCTCCACTAGCTTCTCTATTCCTTCCTCTGAAACTCTAAGACAAATGCTGGGACCTATCAGTCTATTATCCACACAGCTTCCTTCTTTTTTATATATTCTATCCTAGAGCTGTGCTGCGCTCTGGACGAATTCTTCAAGACTATCTTCCAATTCATGGATTCACTCTTTGATTCTGAATACATTATATTAGACCAGATTTTATCCCATGTGTTGAGTTTTTTGTTTTGGGGGTTTACTTTTTGTTTGTTTCTCAGGGTTCATTTTGAGAGAGAGAGGGGGAGGGAACATGAGAGCAAGCAGGGGAGGGGCAGAGAGAGGGAGAGAGAGAATCCCAAGCTGTTAGCACAGAACCTGACACAGGGCTCAATCTCACAAACTGCGAGATCATGACCTGAGCCAAAATCAAGAGTCAGGTGCTGGGGCGCCTGGGTGGCTCAGTCGGTTGAGTGTCCGACTTCAGCTCAGGTCATGATCTCACGGTCTGTGAGTTCGAGCCCCGCGTCAGACTCTGTGCTGACAGCTCAGAACCTGGAGCCTGCTTCGGATTCTGTGTCCCCCTCTCTCTCTGCCCCTCCCCCACTCATGCTCTGTCTCTCTCTCTGTCTCCGAAATAAATAAACATTAAAAAAAAAAAAAAAGAGTCAGATGCTTAACCAACTTAGCCACCCAGGCTCTCCTGTATTAAGTTTTTTTTATTTCAACTATTTTTTTTCCAATAATTCCAATTGTTTTCTTTTTGTACCCATGTGTATCCACTCATGGACTGTATCATAATTTATTATCCTGTTTATAGATGCTATTCATTCTTTACCTTTTTCAGATATAAGTCATTTTGAAAGTGTACCATTACTTGCATTTCATCAGCAGTAAATCCAGCTTTCATTTGTTGATGTGTTCAGCTGTCTTTCTTAATGTCAATTTCTCTGGGTGTTTTGGAACTTTCCACCCGTTTTCCTCTATCCTCAGTGCAAGTCACCCTGGTTCAGCTCCATCAGGTTGTTGGTTTGCACAGTACTGGAGGCAGCATTCACATTCTGCAACCAGGTGGCCTGTATAGTCACATGATAATCACCTGACTCATCACAGCACCCTCTTGATTCATCTTCCTGCTTCTAGCCTTGCCTTCCCTCCAAGACATTCCCTTAATCTAGCCAGTGACCACTCTACAATGCACATCATATCATGATACTCTCCTTTCAGGAGCTCTCCTTTGGCTCACAGAATAAAATCTAAGTTCCTAGACATAGTCCATACATGATTTAGCTTTTTCTTACCTCTCTAGCATGAGCCCTCAACCTTACACACCCTCACACACATATATACATTCAGACAGACACACACTCCACATTCAAGCTCTTATAAACTTTTTTCAGTTCTGCCATACCATCTATCTTTGGATCTAAAACAATCCAGGTCCATAAGAAGATGAGTGAGAATAAAAACAAGAATAAGAATACCTAACATGTAGTGAATGTTTTCTGTAGCCAGGTAATAAGAGATGAGCTTATTCCTTACATTAGCCCTACCCCTGGAGAATGTCCAGCACATATTAAGCCTTGATTAAACAAGGCTTTATTTTTTATGAATAGGCAATAGCCCTTTTTGTCATACTGACTGCTTTTTTGCCTCAAATTCTACTTTTTCATATTAATATTGCAACTCTACCCTTTTGTATTTGTTATAACTTTTTCTCAACACTTTTCTTTTTAAATATACTGAATTACTTTCTTTAATAAAATAAAGATACATAGATTGATCCATTGGTTGGGGGGGGGGGCAGTGGAGGCATGACTCACACTGAGAATCTTTGCTGTTTAATAGTGAAATTTAACTCATTTATATTTATTATATATTACATGTATTCAGACTTCTATTATATTTATTCATATTCCTTTATGTTCTATCTTTTGCTAGATGTTAATGTTTTATCTTCCTTTTTATTTTGGAATGTTTTCATTCTAATAGTGATTTTATATCCATGGAATATTACATTTTCATCAAAATATGTCCAGCTATTAGTTTCCTTTCATTGACTTCATCTGATATTGGGTGAGCCATTTTAATCTGCAGTTTTAAATCTTCAATTAGTTTAAGAACATCAATTATCCACAAACTTAATTCCTGCTCACTATTCCCCACATTTATTATAATTTGCTCATCATTTTAGAGTTTCTGTGTTTTCCTCTGAATTACGTGAAAGCTTGCTCTATTAGTAACTGGGTTTTCCACAAAGTAGATTCTTCTCTTTACTGCTTCTAATATCATTTAAAATTCTTTTTAATTTTTGTTAAGTTTATTTATCTTGAGAGAGAGAAAGAGAGACAGAGCAAGCGGGGTAGGGAGGAGAGAAAGAGAGAAAGAGAGAGAGAATCCCAAGCAGGCTCTGCACTGTCAGCGCAGAGCCCAATGCGGGGCTTGAACTTATGAACCATGAGATCATGACCTGAGCTGAAGTCAGATGCTGAACCAGCTGAGCCACCCAGGTGCCCCTCATTTAAAATTCTTTTTGGCAGGGGTGCCTGGGTGGCTCAGTCGGTTAAGCGTCCAACTCCGGCTCAGGTCATGATTTCACGGTTTGTGAGTTCAAGCCCCACGTCAGGCTCTGTGCTGACAGCTCAGAGCCTGGAGCCTGCTTTGGATTCTGTGTCTCCTTCTCTCTCTGCCCCTCCCTCACTTATGCTCTATCTCTCTCTATCAAAAATAAACAAATGTAGAAAATAAATTAAAAAAATTTTTGGCCATTTTTAGTTTTCTTATGTTCTTTCTTTAATTTACCAACAACTTTTTCATCTCATTCTGTCACCTTACTTTATCCTTTGTATTTTTTTCATATGGTTCATTTTTTCTGGAAGTTTGCTGAAAATACAAAGTTAATAGATATCTAAATCTGGTTGGCTTTCTGTAGTAAATAATCCTTTCTAAAATTTAGTTAGTCCCTACCTTCTAAATGCTAGAGTATGCCTTTTTAGATGCAGAATCTTTCCTTTCACCAACCTGTGAGGTGTTTTTTTCCTCCCCTACTTCTTTACATCCAAACTTAAAAAAGAAGAAATTGACTCAGACCTGTTATTCATTTCCAATTGTGGATAGATTCTTCTTGGCTACCTTCATAGCACATACAGAAGCTGTCAGAATACACTTCTCAGATTTTAGGCTGGAGAGCTAGTTGTTTTAAGACATCAATTAAATAATCCAGAATCCTACAAAGAATGAGGAAGAAGCTGGGACAGGAGTCACTGCCAGCAGGGGAATGTCACCTCTACATAATTTCTTCTTTGTGTCTGGTAAAGCTTCTAAAGCTGTAGGGCCAATTTTCTTATGTCTGGTTTTCAATTTGGCCTGGCCATCACTCCAAGTGAGATTAATGATTGTCCAACTTCCTAGCTGGTGTATGGCTTCTCCCTGCCACCCCAGGGTTTTCTATTTAGGAAAGCCACATTTGAGATTGCTGATGGGCTCCCCAGGGGATTGATTTCAAACGCTGCTGACCTACAACAACAAAAGTGGTTCCATGTGGAAAGACCCCTGACTGTTCCAAGGCTCCTGCTCACTTCTAAAGAGTATAGGACTCGGGATGCCTGGGTAGCTCAGGTGGTTAAGCGCCTGACTCTTGATTTCACCTCAGGTCATGATCACAGTTTGTGGGATTGAGCCCTGAGTCAGGCCCTGCACTGACAGCACAGAGCCTACTTGGGATTCTCTCTCTCTCTCCCTCTGCCCTCCCTCTGCTCATACTCTCTCTCTTGCTCTCAAAATCAATAAATAAACATTTAAAGAGTACAGGACTCCCCCAGAATTCCTAATTTCATATATCCCAATGCTACACTGCTCTGTAAGGAAGGTGAGCTGGGGCTCAACTCTCAATACCATCCACATTATAGTCCTAACTGCCCCATAGATTATTTTAAAAATAGTCAATGTAAAAAAAAATATTCAATGTGTGTGGTGTGTTCCTGACATCTTTCTCATGTTTTCAGTTCTGAAGCAACATTTCAAATAAGATACAGTATTGGAGTACTGGAAAAAGGGTGTTAGATCCTTGTGTTCAATTGTCATGTTACTCAGAAATCCTATCCAGTTTAGGTCTGATTTCTATTTTTTTTTATTAAACTTTTTTTTAACATTTATTTATTATCGACAGACAGAGCATGAGCAGGGGAGGGGCAGAGAGAGGAGGAGACACATAATCCGAAGCAGGCTCCAGGCTCCAGGCTCCAAGCTGTCAGCACAGAGCCTGACGGCTCAAACTCACAAACCACAAGATCACAACCTGAGCTGAAGTCGGACACTTAAGCAACTGAGCCAGGCAGTCACCCCAAGGTCTGATTTTTATTAAGAAAGAAAATAATTTTCTTTATAGAGAGTCACCTAGTTCAAAATCCTATTTGGAGTTGGGGATCCACATATTACTCCCTCAAAAAATTTGCTCTAGCAATTTAGTTAACTTCTCCCTGCCTTGCAAATATGATTTCTAGCCAAGTGAACCTCCGTAAAGAAAACTGCTTCCTTCCTTAATAAAAAACCAAGACTGGATGGGTGCTGACAACTCCCTTGTACCACCCCCACACACACCCCTCTCCCACAGCACGACTATGTGCCCCTGCTCCCTCCCATATTTATCTCAAAATTTGGGCAGAAAAAAAAAATGTTACTGCTTCTTTCAAATGCCATCAAGGACTTCCAATTAGATTCAACGAATATGGACTGGGAGCTTGACAGGTTCACAGCACTCTGCTAAGCACTAACACTTGGCCTTCTAGGCTTCTCCACCAGCCCACCAGGGGCAGAGATAAATAAGATATAGACTCTCTGTGCTCCCACAGCATCCTGTGCATAATACCTGTGACACATAGTAAAATCCTCTGCTTTTTTCTACTAGACCATAAGCCTTCAGAAAACAGACCACAACTCAGCCATCATTGCATCCCGGCACCTATCACACTCCCCGGTACAGAGGGGGTTTTACAAAACATGTTAGTTGAACAAAACAGAAACCAGTCCCAGATCCTGCCCCTGAGGAGAGAGGTACCATGGCTTAGCTGTAAATCAGTGCTCCCGCTGTGACCACTTTCCATCTCAGGGAACCCTGCACACACACACAGATGCTTTGGGATCTATCTTCCCGACTGGATGCACGCCACAAGCGGTGCTCTGGCAAACCCTCTCCCAGGGCGATTTGGAGTTGTATCTCAGCAGAAAGAGCCATCTCTATTTCCCCTTCCAAAATTCTTCAGAGCCACGGTCCCAGCCAGACAGAAAGGCAGGCGGGGGTATGGTCTAGGTGACCTTGAGACTAGGATACCACTCTGACTCCCACAGTTGGCCGGCTGGCATAAACACCTGGTCTCCTTGCTTAGCAACTCAACAGAGCCCCAGGATTCCAGCCAGTCTGTTCCCCACCCCCCCACCCCACACACACACCCAGACCAGACTGGTCAGACTGGTATTTCTGGGTCCCTGCCACTAGAGGCGTGGCCTCCAAAGGTGCAGCAGCCCCACCTGAGAATGATCCGAAGGTACTCAATGCCCTCTGCCTCCTCATACTTGACGGACAGGAGCAAGTTCCCCAAGCTGCTGCCAGTACAGTAAAAGTTTAGGTGATCCTAGAAAGAGAAATCAGGTATTAACAGAGTAGGAGACCTTCCAGACACGGCCCCTCCCAAATCACCTTTTTCGCCCACAGCAATGAGGAAGAAAGGCAAGGATGTTGTGGCTGCTGTTGATGAGGAGGAGGAGGGGGAGGAGGAGGAGGAGGAGAAAGAGAAAGATCACAGGAGGGGATTCCAACTGCGCAGTCATCGGGATGTGCCAGGCACTAGACTAAGTACTTAACACCCACTGACTCCTTAAATCCTGACCACAACCTTATGGGAAGATGACATCATCATGCCCATTTCATAGATATGTAAACTGGTGTCCAGAGAGGCTAAGAAACTGCCCAGGGTCACACAACTAGTAAGGGACAGATCCAGTGTTCAAGCCCACCTTGAACGCTGGAGCTCAAGTTCCCCTCCACAGGACCCCACATCCACTTTCTTGCTCCCAGGAGGAAGCTCCTGCTGATTCCGACTATTTGTGGGAATAAAACTAGGAGGAACTCTGGCTCCTCCGCCCATGGGAAGCTGGGAGCTGCTCTGGACAGTGGGCCTCTCTCAGGCTCAGGGAGCCCACCCTAGATCTGCCATATCAGGGTGGGGCCCTGGAATCTGCATTTGAACAAGTTAGGATGGGGGTTCTGATGCAGCTCCCTCCTCCCTGTGAAACTCTGCAAAACTGCCTTAGACTGGAAACTTCCGGAATCTGCCCTTGGGACTTCCGAACCAATCAAGTCTGAAGAGCAGAATATATTTAAAGAAATGTAACTTTGTCACTTTTAAACAATCAGAGGCTCACAGCACATCACCCTGGGGACCTGCTGGAGTGAGGACAGGAGAGATTTGTACTATGTACACGGAAACAAAGACTTCCAAGGTGTGAGAACATATTTTCTCCTTCACCCCCAAACGCTCCCCATCCGGTCACCTCCGTGAACATTTGGTGGGGGTGGTGCCCCCAAGGACCCATCACACTGAGCCTTCCTGACTTCTGCACACCCCCTGTACCCTCGCCCAGGAGCAGAGCCAGTCGGACCTCCCCAGCCAGGACAGCAGGACAGTGGCAGGCCCTAGGAAGGGGGTAGGCCCAGGAAGGAGAAGAGACAGGGAGAAAGGGGCGCTGGACGAGGCTGGTCTAGGTGCATTTCCCTGCCTGCACCAGCAGCTATTTCTCCCAGGGGCCCTCATCCTCACCTTCCCTAGGAAGTGCCTGCGGTAGGCCCTGGCTTCGCCCTTGCACTCGAGCTTATAGCCAAATGTGCTGGGGCTGAGACTGTCCTCTTCCTCCTCCTCACAGATGCTGCTGCCAAGGGAGGTCGGTGTCCCCACATTCTCCGGGTCTTCGATCCAATAGCCCCCAAACTGGGGCAGGACAATCAGGGGGTACGGGCCTCCCTTCTCCACAACCTGGAAGCAGAGAGAAAGTCTTGCACTGTGGCCCGCCCTGGCTCTACAGGGGGAGCAAAGGAGTGGGGTGCCAGTGGTGGCACCCCCCCCCACCTCTGAACTGTTCCACGGTGGAGACTCCTGTATTTGAGGCCTGTGTTTACAGTAACACAAACCCCAAATTTAAGCCCAACAACCTCTCAGCTTTGCCGACCCTGGAGCACCGAAGTTGCAAGGCTGTGATCAGCACCCCAGTCTCAACGTGGCAAAACGGAGGTCACAAAGGTGAAGTTCCAGGCCTGAGGTTCTCTCCCACGTGGGACGGAGCAGGGGCCATCAGCCACCCCCCGCCCCCACCAGTCCCATCCCAGAGCTGAGACCCAGCGCAGGCTGCAGTGTGGCCAGGGGGCTCCTACCTCATCAATGCTGGGATATGGGATATAGTCATCCTGCAAGACAAACCAGACAAGGCGACCGTTAGCCCCAGCAGTGCCCGTGAAGTGTGATGGCTGTTTCCATTCCCCTCTCCCGGGTCAGGGGTGGGGGTTGCCTGGCAGGCTGCACGAGAGCTTTAAGAGCATCAAAGGGAACACCAGATGCAGAACGGCAGAGAGGGAGCTCTGGCAATCCGGCTTCCCTTGAGTGCTTCCCCAAAGTGACAGAACCTGAACACAAACCTGGCTAGCTGAAGGTGCACTGCACAAAGGCTCTAAACTTCGCGCCTTTCACCCCTTAGGAATGAGGGCAAAAACAGGAGGATGGCTCCTGATTTCACCCAGCCCCGCCTTCGGGCAAGGGAGCTGACTTCCAAGTGACGAGCTTCCCTGGGCCTTGGGAAAGGAAACTGCAGCGGAGGAGCAGAGCCTGGAGCCCAGAGCCTGATACCCCTAAATGCCGTGTGCGGTTCTTTTGCAGGAGCAGGTACAGAAGATCAAGGCTGAGCCACAAGCCGTAGGTCTCGCTGAAGGCCTCCATCCCCACCCCCTAAAGCTGCCCTATAGGCATCAAGCTAAGGCCCCCTTACTATCCACCTCGCCCAGTCAACACAGGCGCAGCCACTTAAGTAGCTCTTGGTGGAAGTCAGGTGGACGATGGCAGACCCCAGCACTCCGGCTGTCCCCTCGTCGGGCCCACAGGGCTGCCACCTCATCCACACAGCCCACCTTGTTCTTCTGGGGTCCCGGCTTCTGCTCTTCAAGCTTGATCCCCTATGGCAACACAGAAAAGAGGATTCATGAAAAAGCAAAGGTCACATAAAAGGGGCCAAATGGAGGGTTCGCTTGAGAGTCGCAAGCCCCTGCCTTGATGGGGTTGGTAATAATAGCTACAGCTGATTGTGTCCGGTCCTTACACATCACACACCTTGTCACACTCAGTCCCCACAGCAGCTCCAAGTAAGGCAGTAGGGCAGGCAACTAAGAGCACAGGCTCGAGCTAGATCACCAGGGTTCAAATCCCAACACTGCCACTTAGGACCTTGGGCAAGTCACAAAACCTCTGTGGCACAGTGCTCCCTTCTGTAGAACCCAAACGGTAATAGCAGCTACCAGTGTGGTAAAGGTTAAATGTTGATGATGTTGGTTAAGCCCTTGAAAGAGTGACTGGTTTGGCTACAGATAATTATTACCATCATTCCCAGGGAGCAATATCATGCCGGCACTGAAATCTCTCTGCCAGGCTCTCAGAACCAGTAGGTACGGGGCAAGGATGGGAACCCACGTCCGAATGGTGTCAAAGCCAGCACTCTGGACCTGGTGCCCCCACAGCTGCCCTCCCTCCTTGGGGGGCAGACCCACAGGTGACAGGCAGGGGGCCTGGTGCTCATTAATTTCTGGGAAGCAGTGCCTTGTCCTGTGGTCCTGTGGTCCAGATCTGACTTCACTGGGTTTTTTCAAGACAGGAGCACATAGTTCAATTAGACTGTTTGAATAAATTGAGTAAGGGAATGAGAAGGTGGGATAACTAGGACAAACAGGTCCCCTCTGGAGAGAAGACCATCCTAATCATAACATAATGCATGGGGATTTTAAGCTTCCTCAGCGCCCTCCCACGGTTGTCTCCTTTGAAGCCCTCAGCATCTTTATACCAAAGGGAAATTGAGGCACAGAGAGGCGGCTGCTTCTGCTGTTGCACAGCTACTGAGTGGCAGGGCCTGGATTTGAAGCCAGGCTGTCTGTCTAAGCGCACAATCATATCCCATAGGCCTTGGAGCCCAGGGCTCCCGCTCACTGGCTGGATTTAGACTTCGGCTTCTCCGGACTTCTCTGGGCTGAGTCACCCTGCAGCATTGCTCAGGAGGGTGTGGGAGGACCCCTCCCACCGGACAGGTGCTCCTCTCCCCACACAGGGAGAAAACCACCTGGGTGGCCCTGCAGACCCTGTCCAGGGAGGCAAACTGGGCAGATGGGGAGGGGGGTGATGTCAGAAGTTTGTTTTGTTTGTCCTGCATTAGTCACCCCTACCTGGGAACAGCCCCTGGGCAGGAAAGCAAACCTCCTCCCCACTCCTCCCCTCCCTGATGACACAGAGCCATCACCCAGCTCTGGGCCCTCTCCTCTCCTTTCCATGGATCTGCCTTTGCAATCAGTATTATCATTAACCCCCCTTTTTCCTCACCATGAAGAAATCAAAGATCAGACAGGTAGAGTGACTTGACCAAGGACACTCAGCTACACAGTGCCAGGGTTAAAACTTGAACCCAGGACAAAATGGACCTCAGTCTCGGTTGCTTCATAGGGATTGTGCCCTTCTTCCAATTCCTCCACTGTCGGGGGATGGCGGGGGATGGAGGGGAGGTCAGGAGTCCCAGATCTGAGTTCCAGCTCTCCATGACTCGCAGAGTGCCCTGGGCACTGACTGCTCTGAAAGTCAGTCTCCACAACCACAGCGTGAGAAGAGGTGGCCCACGCCCAAGGACAGGATCTGGCCACACCACGCCACCTGCTTCGCTCCCACTATTTCCCCATATATGAGTTTTGTACATACAGAAGAGCTGGAAAGTGTAGGCCCCTTGGAGGCTGGGGCCCAGTGGGCAGGGACCTAAACCCCAGGCAGTTGGATTTCAGCCCCTGGCCGTCTCAATGGAGATAGAACAGGCAAGCCCTCGGGTGTCTGCTGCCACAAACGTACAGAGCATAAAAACCAAACCCCTGCCCTCACGAGGGTCCCAATCTAGTTGAGAAGTCAAGCCCCGCAGCCTGGACACAGAGAAGGCAGACCAGCAGGAGGCCAGTTAAGTAGGGCCGAATTATGTACTGGGAGAGCCCTTTGCAGGGGAGGCGGGGGTCTCCAGCTGGGGGTGAGGGATGGATGGGTGGATTGTGGGACCAAACGAAGAGAAGGCAGGGGGAGCTGCAAATCCCCTGCCAGCTTCCCAGAGTGCCAGGATCTCATGGGCTCTGGTGAAAATCCCAGCTTTACGCTAGGCAGCAGAGCACGTAGCTGCACACGGTCTCCCACCCCTCGCTGCCATGGCACACGCCACCCCTGTTTCCACAACCCGAGTGTAAGTCCCTAAATGTATGTAAAATTGGTCTGCAGTCCACACACTGCTGGAGGATCTTAGTAACTTCTGGGTGATAATGACACAACCACTACAATACTTCTCCCTCAAACGGTCCCTCCCCTTCCCCATCATTAGGGAGACCTGGCTTTCCTGTGAGCACCTCAGTGTCTCCACCTGCATCGCAGGACCGCAGTGGCACCCTAACTGCCTCTCCTCCAGAGCTTCCACACCATTACCACGGAATCTTCTTTCCCTGAACCTGTAGCATCTACTCAGGGTAGAAAGCATCATAACATAATGGCTAAGCCTTCTGACTCTGAAGCTACTTACTACCCACAACCCTTGAGTGCTTTAAGTAAGATCTCTGTGCCTCAGTTTTCCCACCTGTGAAAAGAAGATAATAATGATAATAATACAGCTGCTTCTTGCGGACTTTTCAGGAAGACATGAGCTAAGACTTGTTACTGTCTGAGCCGAGAAAAGTGCTTAAAACACATGTGCTACCGGGGCGCTTAGGTGGCTCAGTTGGTTAAGCATCTGACTACGGCTCAGGTCATGATCTCATGGCTCGTTTGTGAGTTCTAAGCCCCACATCGGACGCTTTGCTGTCAGCACAGAGCCCTCTTTGGATTCTCTGTTGCCCTCCCTGCCCCTCCCCCACTAGTGCTGGCTCTCAAAAATAAACTTTTTTTTTTATTTTAGGGGCCCCAGAGTGACTCAGTCGGTTAAGCGACCTACTTAGGCTCAGGTCATGATCTTGTGGTTCGTGGGTTCGAGCCCCACATCGGGCTCTGTGCTGGTAGCTCAGAGCCTGGATCCTGTTTCTGATTCTGTGTCTCCCTCTCTCTCTGCCCCTTCCCTGTTCATGCTCTGTTCATGCTCTGTCTCTCTGTCTCTCAAAAATAAACATTAAAAAAAATTTTTTTTTTAATTTTTAAATACATGTGCTATTGTCAGCGTCTTCTTCCCACCCATATCAGTTAAGCCTTCTGGACGTCCCCCCAAATCCCCCAGGGCACCAGTTCTTACCTGTGAGCCCTGGCCCCTTGGTGAGGAATAATTATAAAGTGCCCCCCCAAATCCATTTTGAACACTGATTTTTATGCAATGCTTATCAAGTATTTACATACATTATTTCATTTCATCCCAACAACCGTGTGAGTGGGTATTTCTGTTATTATTTATAAGGGCTGCGGTATGATTTATAACAACAAATATTCTGGTCTTCACCCATTCCTGGTACAGAACTCCTACAGCCTGTTGAATCTCGTAAGTGACGAGAGCAATGGGAGCATTCAGAAGCATCTTTTGTTACAATATTTGGTCTTTTGTCCTTGGTTCCTGAAACAGCTCCAGAGCCATAAAGGTGAAAGCAAGAAGGTTATTTATAAGTTTGTTAATGAGGTTGACTTTTGGGACACCCCTAAGGATGGAGCTGGTTGCCAGGGGAACCAACCACCACTAGAGGCTCCAAACCTTCAGTCCCACCTCCCCAACCTCACGGGAGGGGAGAGGGGCTGGAGGCTGAATCAATCTCCAGTGGCCAATGGTTTAATCGATCATGCCTAAGTAATAAAGCCTCTATAAGAAACCCAAATGATGGGTTCAGGGAGCTTCCGGGTTGGTGAGTACATGGCCGCACGGGGAGAGTGATACATCCAGAGGACACAGAAGCTCTTCCCGGCCTTCCCGCATACCTTGCCCTCTACAACTCTTCCATCGGGCTGTTCCTGAGTTATATCCCTTTATAATCAATTGATAATCTAGTAAGTAAACTGTTCTGAGTTCTCTGAGCCACTCTAGCAAATGAATCATGGGACCCTCAAATTCATAGCCTGTTGGTCAGAAGCATAGGTGACAACAGACTCGTGGCCGGCATCTGAAGCAGGCAGGGGGCAGGCTTGCGGGGCAGAGCCCATACCCTGTGGGATCTGACGCTCTCTCTGGGAGACAGTGTCAGAATGGAGCTGAACTGCAGGACACCAAGCTGGTGTCACAGAATTGTTCGGTGGGGGGAAAACAACCACACATTTGGTGTCAGAGGGAGGTGAAAACAGTGCTGTGAACAGATAGAAAACAGGAGCCGGAAGGCTCAGAAAAAGGAAGGAACTTGTGCTAGCAAGTGTTAGGTGCAGGGTTTGACCTCGGGTGGGTCTCTCACCCGTAGCTCTGCCTCCCAGACTCAAGATGCGCCCCTAGGAAAGGGCTTTCTTTTTCCGACTTTCTTCCCAACCCATCCCAGGAACAACGGACCCTTTCAAGCCCTCTCCACATCTGTGAGGTTGTGTATTGCATCTGTTCTACCAGAGGAGATTTTTCTGGTTTTTTCCTTCAGGCAGGAGCTTCCCAGAATCCTCCTGCTGCTCAGCATGAAAATGGCCTTAGGTAGTTCAGGCTATGAGTTCTCTCTTCTCTTCCCTTCCCTCCAAGGCTCCCAAGTTCTGCCTGGTGTCGTATCCCCCAAGGTCACTACAGCACGCCCGCCACCCATGGCTCAGCTACCCCACTTTGGCGAGGCTCACCTGCATTTTCTCCAGCATCTCAAAGAACTCCGCAGACTGAAAGACACAAAGAAGATACATCAGTCAGGAGGTCTGCTGAGAAAGCCTCCTTACCAACTGTCTGCAAACTTAGCCCAGGGCTTCCCGGGGGATGAGAGTCATTTGGATCAAGAGAGAAGGTAATTTGATTTTGCCTTTGCAGGGCTGGAGGGCCAGAATGCCCCATACAACAAAAGAAAAAACGAAACATGCGCAGGCTGGTGAATGGCCCTGGGGAGAGCAGCCGCTCAGTCTCTGTCAAGAGAGAGGAGTCTATAGGGCCCCTGGGAAAAGCCAAGTTCCCTAAAGCACCTGTCAGCCCCAGGATGAAGCCTCCAGAAGGAGTCATGTTTGGAATATTTTCAACCCAACAGTGAGGCCAAGGAGTCCAACACAAGTAGCTTTCCAACTTTAGTAGCAACACAGCCCTCCAGGGACCCTGGCCAGGGCAGCCATGGGGGCTTGAGCTCCAAATGTGCCTGCCCCTGTCCCCTGCCCCCAGAGCACCTCTTTGGGACCCTGGAGCTTGTGAGCAAAGCCTGAAAACGACCGAACTGCAGCCTCCAGGGACCTGGAGAGATTTTTTTTTTAAATCTCGAACTATGTAAATCCAAATCTTTAACCCACTTTGGTGCCAGCCTTTGTAAATTCCAGGTAAAGGCAAAAAGGAGAAACAGGAAGTGGAAAAGGGGGGCGGGGGGGGGGTGGTGAGTGGCTAAAACCTCTGCCCTAACAAGATGCATGCAGAGAGCTCTCAGCAGCTTCCCCTCCATAGAAACAGCTACACTGTCTGGTCACAACATCACTGCCCACATCGGGGCACTGGCAAGCCGTGAGTTAATGAGCACCCAGAACATAGTCCTCAGATGAACGGGAAAGAAGAGAAGAGAAGAGAAGAGAAGAGAAGAGAAGAGAAGAGAAGAGAAGAGAAGAGAAGAGAAAAGACAAAAAGAAAAGAAAAGAAAAGAAAAGAAAAGAAAAGAAAAGAAAAGAAAAGAAAAGCAGTGATAATGAAAAACAAGGATATCTTGTCACTCCTTTACGCAGGGGTAGGGCATCCCTCCCTTCCTCCACAGGCACCAATGGGCCAGAATCACCAGGAGCCTCCCAGCCCTCAGAATTCCCAGAGAGAACCACCGCGGGAAGAACGCTTGAGGAGTCACCTGGCTTCAAATGACCTGTCCCAGACCAAAGCTGGCCTGTCAGAGGCAAGAGTCTCTGACCCACCAGCAGTTTGGACTTAAGGGTCTGGAAACCCCACTTGTGAATATACAGAGTGGATGACAAGTTTCAGCACATCAGCACCCCTGACCAGAAGGAGCTGTCAAACACACAACTCCCAAACCTATCCTCCCCACTGATTCTGTGCATCCTTCTTAGCTCCAACCTCCAGGAGACCAAGATTCCTGGACAGAAAGAATTTATATAAATCAACAAGGGGAGAAAGATGAGCAGGAAGAGGACGAAAGGGCAGAAACCATCAACATTTGCATGCACAGACTTCTGACCCAGCAATTCCTCTTCTAAGAATCTGGGCTGTGAACACGCTTCCATGGGAACACGAGGATGAATGTTCACCGCACCACTGTTTGGGTTACAATGAGCTACGTTCAAATACCACAAATAGGTGTCGATATGTTAAATAACTTGGAAGAAATGGACAATTCCAAGCAATACACAAACTACTGAAACTGACTCAAAGAAATGGCAAATCTAAATATATATATAAATATATATATATATATACATATATATATATTTCATAAATAAAGAAATTGAATTAGTAATCAAAAAGCTACACAAAGAAAAGCCCAGGTCCAGATGGCTTCAGCTGTAAATCCTGCCATTAGAGAAGAAGTAATACTAATTCCTCAGAAACTCTTAAAATAGGAGAGGGAACACTTCCCAACTTATTCTAGAAGACTAGTATTACCCCGACACCAAAACCAAAGTCATCACAAGAAAACTACAGACCAATATAGTTCATGGATATAGACACAAAAATTCTCAAAAATATTAGCAAACTGAATCCGGCACCTTCTAAAAAGAATTATACATCATGACTGGGTGGGACTTATTACAGTCATGCAAAGTTGGTTTAACATCCAAAAATCAATGAATATAAAAACCAGAGGAATAAAGACAAAAACCGTATTATCAACTCAAAGACTAAAGAAAGCATTTGACAAAATTCAAAACCCTTTCTTGAGTAAAATTAAACACACACACACACACACACACACACACACACACACACACCCCAAACTAGATAGAAGGGAAATTCCTCAACATGATAAAGGGCGTTTACCAAAAAAAAAAAAAAAAAAAAAAATCACAGGTAATAATATTCTTAATAATGGGAAACTAGATACTTTGTCCATAAAAGAAGGTATAAGACCAGAATATCCACTGTCATCATTTCTGTTTATCATTGTGTTAGATGTTCTAGCCAGAACAGTTGAGCAAAAGAAAAAAAAAAAAAAAACACAAAAAAACTATATAAAAGGCATCCGAACTGGAAAGGAAGAACTGAAACTCTCTCTATTCACATAATCTTATATAGAGAAATAAGGAATTCACTAAGCAAAACTTACTAAAAATAATACAATAAATGAGTTCAGGACGCAAGACACAAGATCAACCTACAAAAAAAAATTGTTTTGCTATATACTATCGATGGACAATGAAAATAAAATTAAGAATTCCAATTTTAATAGCATCAAAGAGAATAAAATACTTACATGTAGATTTAACAAAATAAATGAAAAACTTATACTCTGAAAAGCACAAGACATTGATGACAGAAATTAAAGAAGTTATAAACAAATGGAGATAAATCGCATGATCACAACTAGAAGGGTTGGTATGATTAGGAGATCTACACCCTCCAAACTGATCTACAGATTCAACGTAATCTCTATCAAAATCCTAGCTGAATCCTTTGTAGAAATTAAAAAGTAATCCTAAAATTGACACTGAAATTCAAGGGGCCCAGAACGGCCAAAAGAACAAAGTTGGAGGACTCATACTTTGCAAAGCAAAACAATCAAGACAGTGTGGTAGTGACACAGGATAGGCCTATAGGTCCATGGAATGAAAGTTACAGTTCAGAAACAAATCCATAGATCTATGGCAATCGGTCTTCAACAAGGGTGCCAAGACTATTCAACGGGGTCTTTTCAACAAATCATGTTGGGAAAACTAGATAGCCATGTGCAAAAGAATGAGGTTGGACCCTTAGACCACACCATCTACTGAAATGAACTGAAAATGAATCAACAACCTAGATATAAGAGCTAAAATTATAAAACTCTTAGAAGAAGGAACATATGGGTTGGCTCAGTCAGTTGAGTGTCTAACTTTGGCTCATGTCATGATCTCACGGTGCATGAGTTCAAGCCCTGCGTCTGGCTCTGTGCTAACAGCTCAGAGCCTGGAGCCTGCTTCAGATTCTGTGTCTCCCTCTCTCTCTCTCTCTCTCTCGGCCCCTCCCCCACTCATGTTCTCTGTCTCTCTCTGTCTCAAAAGTAAACATTTAAAAAAATGTTTAAATAAAATAAATAAAACTCTTAGAATAAAACATAGGAGTAAGTCTTTGTGACACTGCATATGGAATGGATTCTTAGATATGACACCCAAAGCATAAGCAGCAAAAACAAAAAACAATAATTTAGATTTAATTTCACCGAAATTAAAAACTTTTGTACTTCAACAGACACTCTCAAGTGAAAAGACAACCTCACAAAATAGGAGAAATATTTGCAAATCATATATCTGCCCCTCTCCCCCACTCGCAGTCTCCAAAATAAAAAAAAATTTTAATAAAAGATTCAAGATGCACTGCTAAGTGAGACAAATGGAATTTAGGTGATCCCATTTTTTTTCAATTAGATATAAAAAACCTATTTGTGTGTGTGTATCCCCTATATGATATACACATAAAGATATCAATATACAGGTATAAAATACATAGATATGCATAGGTATGTAGGTATCGATACAGATAGATAGGTCTGACGTGCATACACACATCACTCATCCAGACAAAAAATACTAACTTGAAGGATAAATGTCAAAATAAGTTATAGGTTAAGGATATTTTTTTTCCTTTTTTCTTTTCAGTATTTTTTAAATTATCTGTAACAACTATAAATTATTTTTGGAGTAACTTGTTAGCCAGCAATAGTTTTTAAGGCTTCGACACACAGCAGAAGCTCTGGCATTCCTTTCTTTGCTTCCCTCAGCCCCTGCCCCAGGCCCTTCTCTCGTCTTCATTAGCGGGTATCCAGGGACACAAGTACACTGCCTTTGGTGTCCACAGAAAGCCCCTGGATTCGGGCCAATTCATTCCCAGCTCTGACCGTGGCTCTGTGGATTACAGACTGAGGCTCTCCCAAATGACCCTCCTATCCAGTTTACTCTCTGTTATCCATGAAAAGTGGCAATCAAAAGATCTTTTGTGGGGGAAAAATACGTATTTGTGTGTTCTTAGACAATGCCCTTGTATTGTCTGATCTGTTAACCCCAAATGATTAAGCACCTGCAAGGCACGGACTAGATACTGCAAGTGCCAGGCGAGGACTCCAGGGTATTTCATCTCAATTATTAGACAATGCTGCTCAGCATTGTTACAGATGACCAGTGTCACAGCGGTTCAGAGGAGGCATGAAGCACTTCTGGCTGGAAGGTCAAGTGTATGAGTTCTCTACTCCTGTGTGACAAATGACTCCAAAACTTAGTGACTCTAAATTTCTTTGGCTCAGGAATGCAGCAGTGGTTTCATCGTACGGTTCCAGCTCGGAGTTCCTCAGGTGGCTACAGTCAGGACATGAACGGGGGCTGCATCACCTGAAGACCTGGTTGGGGCTGAGGGATCTGCTCACAAAGCTGCTGCCAGGAGGCCCCATCCTCCATCACACACACCTCTCCAGAGGCTGCTTGAATGTCCTCAAAATACTGCAGCTGACTCCCCCCAGAGTGAGTGATCTGAGAGGCAAAGCTACAGCACCTCTTACGACCTCGTCTGTGAAACTGCACACCATCCCTTCCCCCTTGTCCTATTCATTGGATGCGAGTGCCCACAACCACACAACCAGCTCACACTCAGGGCGGGGGTGGGGGGGGGGGGAATTAGCTTCCACCTCTTGAGGAGGGAAGTATCAAAAAATGTGTGGACACATTTTAACACCACCCCATCAAGGAAGGCTTCTGGCGAGAAGCGGGATCCCACTAGACCTTAAAAGATAAACAGAAATCACTTTGAAATCACTTTGCTAGGGAGGGGGAAGAGGCCATTACAGGCAGTGGTTACCGTGTGGACAGAGGTGGATAGATGAAGAAGCATGATGTGTGCTCAATGAACAGTGAGTGGATCAACAAGGCAGACAGGCCTTTCAAGGCTCACGTGAGGGCGAAGTGAGAACGTGGACAGGAAGTACCAGACGGGGCCTGGTCCAAGGCGAGCACGCAGTTCCTGCTGGTAGTTGCTATTTACTACTTAGAAAGCTTGCTCTGGGGGGCGCCTGGTGGCTCAGTCAGTTAAGCCTTGTTTAAGTATCCAACTTCGGCCCAGGTCATGATCTCACAGTTTGTAGGTTCAAGCCCCACATCGGGCTCTGTGCTGACAGCTCAGAGCCTGGAGCCTGCTTCGGATTCTGTGTCTCCCTCTCTCTCTCTACCCTCCCCCACTCACAGTCTCTCTGTGTCTCTCAAAAATAAACAAACATAGAAAAAAAATTAAAAAAGAAAGCTTGCTCTGGAAGTGAGCTGTGTCCTTTTGAGAGATGGTCTGGAAGCTTTAGGACAGTTCCGGATTTAGAACACAGCTTTATCAGTCTTCCCAGAGGCAGTGTGTTTAGATTACTGTTAAAAACGGGTTTGCGTTTCCCAAGTGAGGATGCTGGGGCTGGCACAGATGGGCGGCTGAGGGCTGAGATCCGGCCTCGGGCCTGAGTAATGCACTGGGCAGCGACTCCTGCGTGGACAGCGCCCAAGAGCAGAGAACAGTGGCAACTTGGCCTCAGCTGCGCCGGCCCCACTTCTCGGTGACTCATTGAACTTTCCTATGGGACAGTCCAGCCATGGCAAAGAGCAAGTCTCTTTTTCCACCCAGAAGCAGGGTGACTCAGGCCACTCACACCTACTGCCGTCCACACCCCCGAGATTGCGTCACACAGCCAAGAGCACACAGAACGCACTCAATAAATGCTTACTGACTCACTAGCACTGTCCCGTAGGCCCTTCAAGACAGAATGAAGTCCCGCCCGAGGCATCCTCAGGAAGGGAATTCCCCCTCCATCAGGAAGCCAGCATTGGATTGTCACAGAGAAATGTAATTCAGCCTCCTCATCAATAGCATCCGCTCAGCTGTCCCATTTATTATTAGCAACAACGGTTGCCACCCAAATCCCAGCCACAGCCAGCGTGTCCCCTTGGGCTCCCCTTTAACAGCCAGTCAAGTAAGCCATGAGATAATCACAGAGAGCCAGCGCTCAACCAAGGAAGTCACAGATTGGGCCCCAGGCTTTTGTTTGGATTCCACCCCTGTCCTCTCCACCTCCCAATATAGAAAACATCAGGCCTTCCTCTAGAAGGGCAAAGCGAGTCCTTGGGGGTGAACGCAGGAGGAGGTCTAAGGCAGCAGGAGCAGAAGAGAACAGAACCTGCAAGGTCAGCCTCAAGAAATCCTCCAGACGCCCCTCCTTGTTCACTTGGGTGTCAGCCCCTGCCCAGGCAACGGAGAAGCAGCCATGAAGGAGCACAGTGTGGGAGGCCACAGACCTCCATCTCGCTGCCCTGCGCCCTACCTCCATCTGGTCCACAGCAGCCCTACATCTGGATGCGGCCTTTCCCTGCAGACAAGCAGCCACCTGTTCTTTCCTTCTTGCTATATCTCAGCTGGGGAGGTCTCCACCAGCACTGCCCCCTCTCCCTCATCCTCCCCCTGACCCTACTTGGAGAAGGGACACTCACTGCCACCCACCTGCTGCCCATAGGGCCCCTGCTAGGCAACCTGCCCTAGCTCTGAGCTCCTTTCTTCCCCTCCTGGAGACAGGATGTGTTTACATGTGAACGGCCTTTCTACAACCCCTGCCCAGGAGGTACCACACGCCCGCTGCTCACAGCACAGGACGGTGTCGTCTGAGCACCTGCGCCTGGGAGTGGGGCTGTGGTGGGGTAACGTGAGCCAGTCTGCAGAGCCTGGCAGAGCACCCAACACAGCATGCTCGTGCACGGTAGCAACTGTCTCCTTGTCCCTGCCTATCTGAATCTAGGACACACCAAAGAGGCAAAGGTGTGTCGACGGCAACAAGAGACATGGAAACAAGACAAGGATGGAGGAGAAGGTGCTCCCAGGAAAATGGGATGGAGAGACATGGGCTGGGTGGTGCTGGGGGAAGAGGGAAACAGAGCAAGCTTCTTGTCCCCATAGGCAAGGAAGACACTGCAAAAGAAAAGGATTTCTGGAGAGTTTTGTAAAGAGATTTTTGGAAGGTTGGGAGAGCTAAGGAACACAGAGCACACCCCCCACGGGGAGCCAGACAGGATATGTCCCATGGCTGCCTAGCCAGAGCGCAAGTCTCACTGCTCTAACTCTGCTGCTGACCTAGAGGTCCCCCTCCACAGCGCAGGCAGAGTGAGGGGGCCAGCTGGCCACCAGCCTAGCTGCCAAAGCCTGCAGAAAACGCTGGGGATGTTCCCCACAAGAAGACAAAGGGTAGGTTCGCTAGAATAGGAGATCCTCATAGGCAGGCCCTTGATTTCGTTCACTGCTATGTCCTTGGGCCTAGAATTGCCTGGCACATAGGAGATGCTCCAGGAACACGTGCTGAATGAGAGACTGATTACTCTGCCAAGCAAGCCAAGAACGAAGCAGGTGGTGGAGGCTGAGTCTTCGGCTTAGGAGTCTGGGCTAAAGAGGCCAGTGCTGATGCTAGTAAGTACTGTCTGCTCTTTGGCCACAGACTGTACCCCTCGTCCTGGACAGCCAACCCTACCCCCAACTGGCACCTCCAGTAAGTTGCATCCAGGCACAGGGAGTGCTCCATGCAAGCCTCCCTCCCCTTCTCTCTTATCCTACCTTCTTGCTCCTCTTTCCCTTCTTTGGGCTCCAATCCCACCAATTCACATTGAGCACAGCTCCTCGGCTGCTGGCGCCTGGAGACACTACTTCAGCTGTGTCATCTTGGGCCAGGAGCCTCCAGGGGCCTTTATTTACTATGACAACTGTGATGCAACAGAATTGCCTGAAGGGCTCATTGAAAAACAGGTTTCGAGCCACCTCCCACCACCCCCCCCACCCCCACCCCCCCACCCCCGCAAGCTTCTAATTCCTGCCCAGAAAAGCTCCATTTATAACAAGTTGCCAGGTGATACTGATACTCCTGGTCTAGAGACCACACTGAGAACCACTAACTTGTGGAATTCATTGTACTTAATGAAGGTGATGTGTGACAGGGACCAACCTGGCCAGAGCAGAGGTGGAACAGCATCAGGAAGAATGGGAAGATGGCTGGGTTCTTATGGAACATCTTAAAAATTAGGCAGAATTCTATTTAAATCTCCAAGGATTCAAAAATGCAAACGACTACAGGTACCAAGCAAGTAGCCTAAGAGTGAAGGGCTAAGTGAAAAGATTGATTCAATAATCAAAAAACTTCCCAAAAAGAAAAGTCCAGGATCAGATGGCAACATGGTAAATTCTAACAAACATTTCAAGAAGAATTACCACCTGGGCTCCATGCTGGGCTTAGAGCCTACTTAAAAAAAAAAAAAAAAAAAAAAAAAGGAGGGGGAGGGGGAGGATGGGGGAGAAGAAGTGGGGAGGAAGGGGAGGAGGAGGAAGTAGAAGAATTACCACCAATCCTTCATAAACTCTTCCAGAATATATAAGAGGAGGGAACACTTCCTAACTCATTAACAAAACCATACAAAGAAACTACAAGGGTAGGAAACTACAGACCAGTATCCCTGCTGGATACAGACGCAAAAATCCTCAACAAAACAGTAGCAAACCAAATTGAACAGCGTGCCATATGCCATGACCACATGGGATTTATCCCAGGAATGCAAGGTTGGTCCAACATAAGAAAATCAATGTAATACATCATATTAATAGAATGGGGGGAGGGGGGGAGGGACACATGATCATCTCAACTAATACAGAAAGAGCACTTGACAAAACCCAATAATAAAAATACTCAGAAAACTAAAAATAGAAACTTCCTCAATATGATAAAGGACTTTTTTTTTTTTATAAACCCAAGGCATGCTCAATGACACTGAAAGCATACTGAAAACTTATCCATAAGACCAGGAACCAAATAAGGATACCCACTCTCACCACTACTATTCAGTGTACTAAAAATTCTAGCCAAAGCAATTAGGTAAGAGAAAGAAATAAAAGGCATCCAAATTGGAAAGGAAGAAATAAAACAATCTCCATTTATAGATGACATGAACCAATATGGAAAAATCCAAAGAATACACACACACACACACACACACACACACACACACACACACATGCACACATTACTAAAGCTAATAAAGGACACTTAAAACCGTTTGTTACAAGCTCAACAAACAATATTCAGTTGTTTTTATATATGAGCAATGAGAAATCTGAAAAGAAAATTAAGAAAACTATTCCATTTACAATAGCATTTTTAAAAATCTACTATAGGGGCGCCTGGGTGGCTCAGTCGGTTAAGCGTCCGACTTCGGCTCAGGTCATGATCTCGCGGTCCATGAGTTCGAGCCCCGCGTCGGGCTCTGTGCTGATCTCTCAGAGCCTGGGGCCTGTTTCAGATTCTGTGTCTCCCTCTCTCTCTGCCCCTCCCCCGTTCGTGCTCTGTCTCTCTCTGTCTCAAAAATAAATAAACGTTTAAAAAAAATCTACTATAATTTTACCACGGGGGTGAAATATTTGTACCCTGAAAACTACAAAACAGTGACGAAAGAAATTTAAAAAGACATAAATAAATGGTACGACATCCCTTGCTCATGGGTTGGAAGACAATATTCTTAAAATAGCAATACTACCCAAAGCAATCTAGAATGCAACCTCTATTAGAATCCCACTTGGATTCTTTGTAGAAATTGAAAAGCTGATCCTACAGCTGATCTGGAAACTGAAGGGAAAACATTCTGCCAAAACATTTTTTTTTGCAGTACAATTGAGTTACATTAGTTTCAGGTGTACCACAGTGATTTGACTAGTTTACACACTTTGCTATGTTCACCAACAAGAGTAGCTACCACCTGTCCTGATACCTCACTATTACTACAATGTCACTGACTGTATTCTTTAT
The DNA here is from genome assembly GCF_027475565.1 of Acinonyx jubatus. NCBI lineage: Eukaryota > Metazoa > Chordata > Mammalia > Carnivora > Felidae > Acinonyx > Acinonyx jubatus. The sequence goes on from NC_069397.1 coordinate 13,613,999, forward strand.
GCTGTTGTCCTTTATCCCCATGAGTTATTCATTCCACAACTAGAAGCCTGTATCTCCCACTCCCCTTCACCCATTTTGCCCAATCCTCCAAACCCCTCCCAAAACTGATGGCAACCATTAGTTTGCTCTATGTATTCATTAGTCCGATTCTGCCCTTTGTTTACTCATTTGGGATTTTTCAGATTCCGCTTATGAGTAAAATCATCTGTATTTGTCTTTCTCAGTCTGACATTTCACTTAGCACAATACCCTCTAGGTCCATCCATGTTGTCTCAAATGGCACAATCTCATCCTTATGGCTACATGATATTCCACTGAATACATATATACCACATCTTCCTTATCCATTTGTTAACAGACATGCCGTTTTCACATCTTGGCTATATTGTAACTAATGTGGCAATAAACACAGGGGTGCGTGTATCTTTTCAAATTAGTGTTTTCATATTCTTCTTCATAGTGGATTTACTGGATCATATGGTAATTCTATTTTTAATTTTTTGAGGAACTTCCACTGTTTTCCACAGTGGCCTCACCAATTTACATTCACACTACCAGTATATGAGAATTCATCTTTCCCCACATCCTTGCCAACACTTAATATTTCTAGCCATTCTGGCATGTGTAAAGTGACACCTCATTGTGGTTTTAATTTGCATCTTCCTGATGATGAGTGAAGTTGAGCATCTTTTCATGTGTCTGCTGACCATCTGTATATGTTCTTTGGAGAAATATCTGTTCAGGTTCTCTGCCTGTTTTTTAACCAGACTGTTGGATATGAGTGGTTTGTTTGTTTGTCTGTTTGTTTTTTTATTTGAGAGGCTGGGGTGGGGGAAGCATGACTAGGGGAGAGGGACAGGGAGAGAGAATCCCGAGCAAGCTCCACGCTCAGCACAGGCCAGACATGGGGTTCGATCCCACAACCCTGGGATCATGACCTGAACTGAAATCAAGGGCCAGACACTCAACTGACTGAACCACTGGGTGGGTTTTTTTAATTTTTGGTGTTGAGTTGTGTAAGTTCTTTTGGATATTAACCCCTTATCAGATATATCATTTGAAAATTATCTTCTCTCATTCACTAAATTGTCTTTCTGTTTTGTTGATGGTTTCCTTTGCTGTGCAAAAGATTTTTTATTTTGATGTCATCCCAATAGCTTATTTTTGCTTTTGTTTCCCTTGCCATAGGAGACATGTCTAGAAAAATGTTGCTATGGTCAACGTCAGAGAAATTACTGCCCGTGTACTCTTCTAGGCTTTTTATGGTTGCAGGTCTCACAGTAGGTCTTTAATCCATTTTGAGTTTATTTTTGTGTATTCTGTAAGAAAGTGGTCCAGTTTCATTCTTTTACATATAGCTGTCCAATTTTCCCAACACTATTAAAGAGACGGTCTTTTCTCCATTGTGTATTCTTGCCTCCTTTATCATAGATTAATTGACCATGTAAGTGTGGGTTTATTTCTGGACTCTTCTGTTCCATTGATCTATGTGTCTATTTTTTGTGCCAGTACCATACTGTTTTGATTACTACAGCTCTGTAGTATATCTTGAAATCTGGAATTGTGATACCTCTAGTTATGTTCTTCTTTTTCAAGATTGCTTTGGCTATTTGGAGTCTTTTGTGGTTGCATACAAATTTTAGAATTATTTGTTCTAGCTTTGTGAAGAATGTCGTTGGTATTTTGGTAGGGATTGAATTTAATCTGCAGATTCCTTTGGGTAATAAGGACATCTTAACAATATTAATTCTTCCAATCCATAAGCATGGAATATCTTTCCATTTGTTTGTGTCATCTTTAATTTCTTTCACCAATGTTTTATAGTTTTTGGAGGACTTTCACCTCCTTGGTTAAGTTTATTCCTAGGTATTTCATTCTTTTGGTTCAATTGTAAATGGGATTGTTTACTTAAATTCTCTGCTACTTTGTTATTAGAGTATAGAAACGCTATCAATTTCTGGGTATTAATTTTGTATCCTGTGACTTTACTGAATTCATTTATTACTTCTAGTAGTTTTTTGGTGGAGTCTTTAGAATTTTCTTTGTATAATATGTCATCTGCAAATAGTGACAATTTAACTTCTTTACCACTTTGTATACTTTTTTTTTTTTGTCTGATTGCTATGGCTAGAATTTCAGTACTATGTCAAATAAAAGGGTCAAGATAGGACATCCTTGTCTTATTCCTGGTTGTAAAGGAAAACCTCTCAGTTTTCCACTACTGAGCATGATGTCAGCTGTGGGTTTTCATATTTCTCTATTATATTGAGGGATTTTTATCCTTCTTTTTGTTGATGTGGTTTATCACACTGACTGATTTGCGATTATTGAACTATCCTTGCATCTCCAGAACAAATCCCACTTGATTGCAGCGAATGATCTTTTTAATGTATTGCTGTATGCAGTTTGCTAATATTTTGCTGAGGATTTTTGAATCTATGTTTACCGGGGGTACTGGCCTATGGATTTCTTGTGGTGTCTCTGGCTGGTTTTGGCATCAGGATAATGCTGGCCTTGTACAATGTATTTGGAAGCTTTCCTTCCTCTTCTACTTTTTGGAATAGTTTGAGGAATACAGGTATTAACTCTGATTTGGCCAAATCAGCCCACAAGACATAAGTTCCAAGCTCTGCCTTGTACAATAGGAAGCCAATAGGAATGTCCCTGAGCTGGAAAATGGGATGATGTAGGCAAAATTTTAGCAAGCCCCAAGGTGTCCTCTGTTGGGCACCCATGATGCACCAGGCACTGAACCAAGCACTTCACAAATGCCACGACAGAAGCCTCACAAGTGCCCAGGGAGTGGGTGAGAGGGTGGGAGGGTCAGAGCGGTTAAGCGACCTGCCCAGAGTAAACACCCAGTAAAGGCAGAACCCAGATTCAAGTCCAGATCTATCTGGGTTTGCCAACTCCACATCTCACGCACATGTCCGATGGGCATCTCAGACTTCACAAGCCCCAACGGAACTCCTGTTAATGTTCTTCTTCGAAAGCCTTCCTCCACCCATCCTGAAGCTCAGGACAAATCTCCAGGGTCATCACTGGATTCTTTATCCCTCATCCCTCACCCCCAATCTGACTGCAAGTCCACTGTCAAAATACATCCCAAGTCTGAGCACTTCTCCGCATCCACCCTGCCTCCACCAGGTCTCACTGTCCCTCAGCAGGACCATGCAGCAGCCTCCACACCAGAGCCTCCCTAATCAGCTCCCCATGTGATAGCCACATGGTCTTTCTGAAAGATAAAGCAGACGACACTGGTCCCCAGCTTAAAACCCTCCAATAGGGGTGCCTGGGTGGCTCAGTCAATTGTCAACTCTTGGTTTGGGCTCAGGTCATGATCTCACGGTTCATGAGACCAAGCCCCACATTCCGCTCTGTGCTGACAGAGTGAAGCCTGCTTGGGATTCTCTCTCTCTCTCTCTCTCTCTCTCTCTCTCTCTCTCTCTCTCTCTCAAAATAAATAAGTAAACTTAAAAACTCCAACATACCACTCCACACCCCTGCCAAGGTGCAGGGGGTTCAGGCCATTTCTGTTTAGTAACAGGGTCACCAGGCTCACCCCCTGTCCTGGAGCTAGCAGTGGCACGGCCTCAGACTTGGGGGACGCCTTAGCCCTACCCCCAAACAAGCGTCCTGTCACTGCCCACACTCATCCCTAAACTGTCACCCTCAGCTCTCCTAGAGAAAGGAGGGTAACACGGCCCACTCCAGCCCACAGCAGACAGATCTGTGAGTGAGGAGGAGCCCAGCAGTCCCGCTCTCACCCAGTCAATCTAGGACCCCCATGTTCCCTAGGACGGTACAAAGGTCCTGGCACAGCAGAAACAAGGGATCCACGGAGCCTTCAAGGACAATCTGGCTTTGGCAGGAGAGGACCTTGACTCCTCACGCCAGCCAGGAACATTGCACACACGCCACTACCTAGTGCACACTGACTGCACGGCTCAGGGGCTCCGTGACAGGACGCAGAGCCCCTGCCAGGGCCATCCGGGGTGCCACAGCACAAAGGGGAGAGGGGGCTGGACCTACAGGGCAGGCCTGGCCAGCTCTGAGTGTGCACAGCCAGGCAGAAGCCCAGCAAGAGAGTCCCTCCTCCCTCCCTCACCTGGGCACCCGACCTGCAGCCGGCCGTGGGGCCCCTCAGGCTCCGGCACAGCGCCTACAATCCTTGTCAGACTTGCACAGAGATGAGTCCCGCCCGGTCCCCTGCCGGGACCCCATCTCAGATCTCCAGGCCAGGGAGGAAAGGCTCTTGTCCCCAACTCTGTCCCGCGGCCTCCCACAACCCCCTCCACACACATAGTCCCCACTGTCCCTGATCTTTGTCCCTCCTTCCCCTGAGTGACAGGTGGCTTCCATGCCCCATGGTAGGCCAAGAGCCACCAGGGGCTCCCTGCCAGGCAAAAGGAGAAGGGGGTCTGGCTGCTCGGGCAGCAGGGCCTGGCCAGGCACTCCTCCACAGCCTGGGACACTCACCAAAAGATTCTTCAAGAAATCCATCATCTTCTACCCGTGCCTTCCCCTGCAATTTGGAGGGGCCCTGTCTGTCTGCCTGAGCACCACTGTAGCTGTTGCTGCCACAACCCCAGCAGCTGGGCTGCTGACGTTGGACAACTTCCTTAAGATCAAACAAGGAACTGCAGGATTTGGGTGTCCGCCCGGAGCTGTTATTCCACATTGGCTAGCCCTGACCTTTGACCCCTCCTCTGCCAGTGCCGTTTTCCTGGGAACCCAGGGCTGGTGGTCATGTGTCATAAGAGCAAGGGGTGCCTCCCAAGGGATGCATCCTGCCAGCAGGTTGTAAGAGGAGGCCCACTTGGGGGCCTGGGGGATGGAAGGCAGGACTCCCCATGCACGGGGCCTCAATGTTCTCATCTGTGAACTGGGAAGCCCTATATATATGGAGAGTAAGAACAAAGTAAAAGAAAGACAGCAGGTGTCTGCGACTTTAAAGGCATTCTCCTGAACCCCACAGACCCTGAAACGTCGTCCTACTCAAAGGTTTGAAGCCACACCTGAAAAAGTAAGTGGCTCCTTTCCAGATGGGGCTTGTACGAGGACGGCAGAGGCACAGCAAACTGCTTTCTTTCAAAAAGAGCCTGAGGGGTTTGTTTGTTTTTTTTTTTTTTTAGAATCATTACATGCATTTCTTCGGTTAAAAAACAAAAATTTTAATGTGCTTTCAAAAAGAGAGCAGTCCTCATGACCTATGGTTATCCCATAAGAAAAATTAAAAACAAATAAAGCAAATGGCTTGGACAGATACACTTGGCCTCCACAGCTCAGGGCCCAGAGGCGCCAGAGTGCTGTGCCATTAATAAGAACGCAAGTGTGGGGAGCGAGGAGCCAGGCCCCGGAGCTCAGCCCAGGGCTCACCTGGGTCTCAGAGTCTCTTTCTAATACTAATAAACATATTACATTTATATCCACCCACAACCCCCGGTCCCATTCCAGCTTTGGGCAGAAAGCAATGTCCCTGGCTCAGAAGGAGAAGAATGAATTTTTTTAATCCCTCCAAAAAAGGCGGTGTGGTGTGGGGTAGCTCCGGACTTGGTGTGTGGCAGACAAGGTCCTAACTCGTGGCTCTGCTGCTATAAGCTGTCACTCACCTTAGTGTCCATATCTGTAAAATGGACAGATCTGACCCACTTGGCAAGGTGTTTTAGAACAGGATTGGGGTGTATATACTGTGTCCCATGGAGGACGAAACACAAAGACCTTCAGCCTTTTAGTTGATAGCATGAAAAGTACCCCAGCACCTGCTCAGCCCCACCCAAGAAGCTGATCTGGTCCCTGCCTTCCCTCCCCTGACCCAGCCCACCACCAGGCACAAGACCCATCTCCTTTCCCCAGCCCAGCCCCACCATGCTCCTGCTTGAGCTTCAGGAAATGTCCCCAGGGGTTGGAGGAGGGCACAGCTCAGTTGAGGTCAGAGAAGGTCTTGGCATGGGTCCATCCCTGGGGGCTTGAAGTGACACTGGAAGTCGTAAGGGGTGGGGGGAGAAGGGCAGAGTTCTAGGATGTGCACACAGTTGTAGGAGGCACGAGCTAGGGAGAGCCCTGGCTGCAGAGAAGGCTGCCAATGTCCCTTCCAACTCTTAAGACTTTGATAGATAACCAGTCTCCCTGCCCCTGGGGAAAGGTACCCAGAGTAAGGCTCCTGCCTCTTCAACATCCTCCCTGCTCCCTCCTGCACCTGCTTGCGGCTCATCTGCATTCCTGCTCGGAGCCAATGAGTCATTTAGCTGAGCCCTCACCCTGCCCTGCCACACCCACTCCTGCAGGCCAGCTCCCCAGGACACCCTCCCCAGAATACTTCTGCAACCCCCCTGCCACAGCACCCCAGCACCCAGGGAGCCTCGTGGTCCAATCCCCTGCCTCTGCACAGGAATGCATTCAGAGGCAGCAGCAGTGAGGAAGGAGACAGGGAACTAACTGATCCCCTCTGAGCCAAGCACTGGCTTCAGGCAGGGCACCCAGTGAAGATCAGCTTTAGTCCCTTCTCTTACCTGCTCCCCTCTATTTGGTTGACTCCTACTTGCCCTTGAAGCCTTAGCTTGCAAATCACCTCTTCTAGGAAGCCTTCCTGGCTTCTACCCCTCCCCCAGATGGTACACCCACAGCATCCTGCATATGCCCTATGGAATCACTTCTTGCTCTGTATTTTAATTTGTTTGTCGCCATCACCCCCCCACCCACGAATTCATCTGTAATCTCAGCACCTGGCACACAGGTGCTCAACAAATGCTTGCTGAATGAATAATCAAATAAAAGAACTGAGTTTCATCTAGTGACTAAGAGAATCACCTAAGTAAATAATCACAACCCAATAAAAGAGGGGCAGTAATGGGGATAAGCCAATGCCTGCATGGATGCACAGAGGAGTGGGCAACAGCTATGCTACAAAGGAAGGACTTTCCAGAAAGGAGTTACTCTCCCCATTTCGCAGTAAGACCACAGCGATACAAGAAAATCAAGTCCTGAACCTAAGGATGCACAGTGGTAGAGCAAGAGTCAAGATCCAGGCCTAGGATTCGTTCCCACTACCTCCCATTTGATAATCTTCCCTTACGATAATCTAGTTGGGGAGGAGGTGGAAAATGAAGCTCAGAGAGGTTAACTGACCTGCTTAGGGTCACACAGCCTGTGAGGAGCAGAGCCAAGTGTACCAGGTGAAAGAGGGGATAAGGTGGAAGAGAATGGAGAGGAAGAAGGGGAAAGGGTGGGGGGAAAGGTGTCTGCCTTTGCTAAACTCGAGAGGGCAAGGAGGCCCACAGCGCCTGGCAGGATCATGAGCAGCGGTGGCAACAGGACCACACCCTGGTGGCCTCTCCAGAGGGACAGGCAGGGCCGAGACAATGAGTCCTGAGGACAGCAAAGCACAGAAGAAGGAACGAGGGCCAGGGAGACAAACAGCCATGCTGGTGGAATAAAACTGACCACGGGGAGGTCCGCGGGGGGGGGGGGGGGGGGGGGTGTGTGGAGATTAAGGTCTGAGCAAAACTCCCCTCTGTCATATTAGCCTCCTGTATCTTTGAAATGGGACCTCTCTTCCTTCTACACCAGAAAATCCACTATTAAGGATGCCCAACGGGGGCACCTAGGTGGCTCAGTCAGTTAAGCTTCCAACTTCAGTTCAGGTCATGATCTCATGGTTCGTGGGTTCAAGCCCACATCGGGCTCTGTGCTGAAAGCTCAGAGCCTGGAGCCTGCTTCAGATTCTTTGTCTCCCCCTCTCTCTGTGCAACTCCCCCACTCATTCTCTCTGTCTCTCTGTCTCTCTCTCTCTCTCTCTCAAAATAAATAAACATTTTTAAAAAATTTTTAAAGGATGTCCAATGGTAATAATTTGATTACGAAATATCCTGCCTGTAGCAAGTTCACCTGGACCAGCACACTTTCCTTCCCTACCTGGAATTTTTCAATAGCAGCTGTGGTCCCAGAGAAAGAGCACCAGAGTGGGAGTCAGACAGACCAGCATCCAAATCCTAGCATAGCCACTGGCCAGCTATGTGACCTTGAGCCCCATTTTCTTCATTTGTAAAACTGGAATGATGATCCCCACCTTCCCGGGTGCTTCTGATGAAATGAGATGACAAACGTACATGCGCCTAACACAAGGACAGCAACTGATCAACAACATCTGCCAACTCTGAATCTGTCGAGTTTATAGACTACCCTCGTGATGGGAGCAGGTGACATTTACGGGGCTCTTGTTTTATGTGCCAGGTCCTGGACTCCAATCCTCATGACCACCTCAGAGGCCGTCACTATTATTATCCCCACTCTACATGTGTGGAAACTGAGTCTGAGAGAAGAAATAACTAGGTCAACAGCCAGCATCGACGAGACAAATACAGTCAGCCTCCAGAGTCCAAGTTCTGAACCAGCACTCTACCAGGGCCCGGGGGCATTGTTGGGATCAGCTGGTGGGTATACACGCAGCAGAAGGCTCGGGGTCCAAATCCCACCTGTCCTTCCCTAAAATCTTTCTGAAAGCCCTCGGCCAGAATTCCCATAGCACTTGACTTGATTTGGGTACATACCATATCCTGTTTCCTCCTAATGGCTAGGTGACTGGCTGATCTTTCCTCTCAGTTAAAAACTCCTGGCAGGCAGAAGCTATGTCTATATACACCAGATTTCATCAAACCCAAAAATGACCTCCACTGTAAGATACACATTATTTTATGTATCACTAACAAAGCAAAAACACCACCGGCCACAAACTCTGGCATGCATTGGTAGTGAGATGCAGCCTGGTTTCACAGACGTGAAATGGGGGGTTTGTGGGGGAGTGTATCTTAGAAGCAATGAAATACAGTAGTAGCTGCACAGTAATTATTTGTACTCAGTAATTATTTCTTGGGGTAGCAGAAAGAATACTAAACTTGAAATCACAAGCCTCAAGTTAGTGTCTTACCAGCTGGCTAAGGGGAGTGCTACATGTACCTCTCTAAAATTCAATTTTCTCATCTATGAAGTCGGGGAAAGAATTCTTCCCTTCCAGGGTAGTTGTGAGAACCAGAAGCATTCAAGAAAATGCTTCATAAACTGTAAAGCACTGTCCCAGCTAAAGTATAAGCAGGATGTACAGTGGATGATGAACACCATCAGTGGTTACAACCAAGGCGGGGAGGCCCTGTGGGTGTTTGCAAGGGGCACTGCCTTGGGGCAATCCAGGCCCATTTTCCAGGAAACAACTGAGGCTCCTGCTTCCAAGATGTCCCTACCTTGGAACAAGGGCATGGCACTTGTTCCCAGGCCTGCACTGGTTAAAGAATTGTGAGGTCTACACAGTAGAGGCTCTCCAAGCCAGCCTTTGGGGTGCCGGTCTAGTCTGTGGCCTGAAACTCTGAGGCTTCCGAACAAAGGTGGGCTCAGGTTCAGGTCCAAGGCTCCCAGTGGGGGACTGGGCAAACAGCTGTGTAAATCTCATCGGGTTATCAAGTTATAGGCCTGCAAAGGGTGAGCCGGGCTGTCAGGCAGCAGCCTACACGCAGGAAAGTGAGGGAGTCAGCCTGGCTGTGGTCTCACCGGTGGCCACACTGTGGCCCTCTGTTTCTGTCTATCCTGAGGAATAGGAAATATAGCAGCCCTGAGGCTGAGAGGGTGGGAGCAAAGGGCAGCGTTGGCCTCCAGGAAAACCTCTGCTTTCCCCCAGGTCTTCTTGTCCCTGGAAATGCAAAGTGCCCTGAGCTCCGTGGCATTTCTCTCTCCTAATTGCCACTGGTGGGTGGGTGTCTGGCTGGGTGTCAGAGACGTGGCTCCCCCCTCCATCACTCTTTGGTGGTCTTTGTTCCCCAGGCAAGGTACCTGCACAAACCAGGGCACCTTCCAGCTCACCCTCTCCCCGTACGCTTCCTTCCCCTCTCCCTCTCTCCCCTCTCCCTCTCTCCCCTCTCCCTCCTGCCCACTTTCCTGCTGGCTCTCTGAGAGCAGAAACTGCAGCCGTGCTGTCCAGCACACCTGGACTCTGGGTTTGTAGAGAGGACGGCGGAAGCCTTCTGTACCCTGCCTCTCCCCCTCGCCCTCCACTGAGTAAGTTTTAAGAACCAGGCACTCCTGACCCGGTGCCAACGGGCAGCCTCCCCCGGTCCTGGCCTTGACCTGTACCTGCGAGAAGGGAGAGGCTGCAGAGGCTGCCACTGGGCTCACCCATTCAGAGAGAAGCCAGCCCAGCCCCAACACGGGACCTGCGCCCTCCCCAGCAGACCCTGCTCCCCTTCGCTTATCTCAGGAGCTGTCCCCTGCCCTCCCATGAGAGTGTCCCTGCCCTCCTGGCAGGCTAGCACTACCTCGGGGAACCATGAACACACCCAGCTACCACCAGGGAGAGTGCCCTCATCCTGCCGGTCTCTTGGCTGTGACCAGAGCTCAGCTCACTTATCTCCAAAATAAAGACTCCTCCTGGTCTCACTCCCTAAGTCACTCTGAAGCTTGAGGCAAGACCGAGTTGAGGGACACCAACTTCACACCATTTCTAAAGTAGGAGGCACCGTCCACCACGACATATGCCACACATCAACCAGCCTTCTCAACAGGCCTCTCCTAGCTCTGTGCCTCAGTTTCCACTCTCACTCAGAGTGTGCAGGAGCCGCCCTCCCCGCCACTGGGGCCAAGCGGTCACCCCAGAGGCACCTGGCTGCTCCCAGAGCCCTCATCCCTGGGAGGTGCTTCCAGCTGTACAACCGCTGCTCTGAGACCAAGAAGAAAAAAGAAGCTCTCCACCCCCCATGCCCACACCAGCACTGTTACTAAGTGGCAAGAGCGAGGTTTAGAGATTATCTAAGTCAGAATTGCAATTATCCAGGCTCTTCCTGTTAACACTGCCCTCCATCCAGGGCAACAGATCCCTGGGATTTGGCTGAAGTCAGTCCCTTGCCTAGCACAGAGCAGGTTCTCATCAGATGCACTGGACTGAAAACGGAATAAATCAATATGTGTGTTTGTGCCGCTGGGTTTGGCTAAGCGAAGGGCAGTATCAGAAAAGAAGTCATAGGAGATGGGTAACTTTGGGGGCTCGTGTTCCCAGTATGCCTGAGAGATGCCATCTGAGTCATCTCACCTCAGCCCTGGTGGCCCCTAAAAGGCCCAACTGTCTCCTCCCCGGAGGGAGAAGGCAGAAGGAAGTCTGGGGGGCTCCACCCCCCTCCTTGCTGAGGGTTTCGTTTCAGGCTAACCTGCAGGAAGGGGACATCTGCAAATTGCATGTTCTTTCCCTTCCCCATCTTCCAATTAATGATTACCTAAATAAATGCTTCGGTCCCGAGCGACTCGAACAGCCCCCGAGCTCCAACAGCCTAATTATACACACACAGCCACGTGGGGACGTTGACACTGAACAGCTCTTTCCCATAAACCATATGTCAAGTTACACGATTGTCCCGCCTGCTTTTGCCAGCTGAGGCTGATGAACGGGTACTGGGGCAAATGCAGGCCCTTGTAAGATCGGGGCGGGGCCGTTGGGCTGCCCACCTCAGGCCCAGCTGTCCCGGCTGGGGGGCAGCAGCGGGCTACAAAGACACCACACCCACATGGGGTCCTGCAGCATCCACCTCCCACACAGACGCCCCAAACAAAGGAACTACAACAAAGAACAACCCAAATGTTCACATCCGCCATACACCCACCCCCCACACACACACACACACACACACACACACACACACACACGGTACACACTCACTCATGCAAACACACACAGGCTTGGTCCTCTGGGGTTTGTGGGCCCCCAAGGTGAGGACCATTAGCCAGCTGCACACACCCTCCTGCAATAAACAGTTGTATCTGTTGCTGTTTCTAATTTGCCTGCCCAGTGGTCCCCTCCTCAAAAGCAGACAACAAAGGAGGCACGCAGAGTGAAGGAGGACCAAGTCGAAGACCTCAGCCTTCTTCTCGCAACCCAATTCCTTTTCTACCAAAAGATCTGTGTATCCAGTGGATACGCTGGAAGCAGTGTGGGCGCCTGGCTCAGAGGGCTAGTGCCACCTTCCAGACCTCACACTGAGGCTGCACGCAGGGCAGGACTGAGACAGCAGATGAGCGGGCCACGCAGGGAACGTGGGACGCGGTAGCAGATGCACCCATTCTGACTGAGGAGGCCGCCGCCGTCCCCACTTAGGCACGGTCTCCCTAAGGATGTCTCCAGCAGCACCTGAGTTGGGGAGGTAGGCAGTGGACACGGTGGTGGGGCCCTAGCGCCTGGCAGCCTGACCCCTTGGGTCTGCCCAGCTGATTTTGCAGCCGGTGGCTTGTCACTGCTCCCCAGCCCCCAGTAGCCCCAGCCCCAGGCCACTCGCTAGTGTTGATGGTACTGGCCACAAGGGGGCCTGGTGAGCCATATGGGGAGTCCAGACCCACAGCTGGGCTCCAAGTCACTCCCTGTGATGAAGGGGATGAAGTGGAGACAGGTGATGCCAGAGGTCTATCTAAAGAGAAGGCTGATCTTTTACAGACTCGGACACACTTCCAGGACCTCTTCAGGTCCCCAACGCACAGGTGATGTGCCCTAGCCCCAAGGCACAGCCCCACTTTCACTAAATTGGGAGTTCCTTTTGGCCACGAGGCTTGGGCTGGAAGGCTTGCACTCACCCATATGACCTCTCCTAGCACCACCAAGCAGCCTGGATTTGTCCCGCCCTGGGAAACAGTGTGCCCTGAATGCAAAAGGAGCCCACTGCCTTCTCAGGGCAGGGCAGTCATGGGGTCTTAGCTACCAGGATAGTCTGGCCATGCATAAGAGACCCCACCTCCAGCTCGGCTATGCTTGGCCAATCTGGTCCGTTCTGGGGAATTCTGTACACCTTAGGTGACACAATCTTCCTGTCCCCATGGCTAATCAATCTGGCCCCATAGCTCCCCTGAAACTGCTCTTTTCAAGGTCACCAATGACCTCCATCTTGCCAAATCCAAGAACTTTTGCCCTTATCATCATCTCTCAGCACCACTCCCGCTTCCAAATTAGCATTTCCAAATACATATTTGTTTTCCCACTTTGTTGCCTCATGAATATCCAAACACAGAACCTCCAAAATTGGGCCCCTGATATTCCCCCCAGAACCTTTCCAAGCCTTTCCATCTCAAAAAAATGGGTCCAAAACACCCATCGCTCAAGTCCCATCTAGGACAACTAGACATCTAGCTCCCGCCCCCGTCCAGCCCAACAGCACCCCTCTTCACTCAACCTCTTCAATATAAGTCAAATCCATCCATTTCTCCTCATCTGCACCACGAACCCACCCCCAGTCTCAAGCCCCCTCCAACTTTTTGCCCAGACTAAAGCAGCAGACCCCAATCTGATCTCCCTCCTTCCACTTTTGCTGATCTACAGTCCATGGGGCCCATGCCCACCAGAGAGCTCTCTGTGAAGTTGAAGGCACAGTCTGGATGCACAGCCCCAGAGCCCTGAACCAGGCCGGGCGACCAGCTCCTGCCTTCGAAGCCCCATCCAGCTGAGGAGTCCAGGCCAGCCCCAGGGTCTCTCAAGAGTCTAGCCCAGGTGACCGGGTGATCGCCCTCCTGGGGCTGAGGCCGAAAGTCCCCCGCCCCCTCCGTGTCCCTGACAACAGCTGATAGCCAATTCCCAGAAGAGACCATCTGGGTCTTGGTGCACAGCACCCCCCACGCTCGTGCATCAAGGAGATTTAGAGATTATCAGTGAGCTGGAAGGCCCTGCCGGGGTGTTTGCACGCCCTGTGATATTGCGTTTTAAACACATGTGTCTGTTTACTCTCCCTGCCAGGGCTTTGCTGTCCGCCCCGTAGCCAGGCAACACTATCTGACCTGGGGGACCGTGAGGGGGACTTTCTGTGCCAGGCAGGTCACCTGGGGAGGGTTATCTAAGTGCAGCCAGTTTCAGCATAATGAAGCTCCTGTCTCCGCTCCCACACCTTGCCTTCCTCACCCTCAGATGATCCCGGGCCACAGGCCCACAGGTCCACAGCAGACCACTCTGATGAGAAGAAGTAAAGTAAATGGGAGGAAGAGGACAGTGTGTGGTAAGAGGCCAGGCAACGGCACCTCCTTTCAAGAAAAGATTGGACAGCTCCAAATCAGGGCTGAGTGAAGCTCACAAAAGTCACTTTTCTGCCCTCAAGGCAGGGTAATATATTTCCACCTGGAGGGGGGAATCAGCAAATTGCTGACCCGAGGTAACAGAATTGAGGTCACATCTCAGCTCTCAACAGTATGAGTGCTGTGTGCCCTTTGCTCTGTGGAAAAGCTTAGGGACAAATGACGTGCTTACCCTCAAAACCCAAGAGTGAGGAAGGACATTTGAACTCATATAACTGGTCATGGGCTCACAAAGCAATGAAGTCAGGCAGACAGACAATCAGCCACCGAGCATGGAACCCCAAAAGAGGAAGACCTACTGTGTGTTGGCTTCTCGGATTTCCTTAGAAAGTAGGGAAAAGTCCTCCATCTTACAGATGAGAAGCTCAAGTCTAACAAAGCCCAGTGTCTCCCACTGAACCGTGGAGAGGTGGCCTGACCTTGCCACAGCTGAATAATAAGACCCTCCAAAAGATGCTCTTGTCCTGACCCTCAGAACCTGTGAATATATGAGGCGAATATATGGGGAATTGGGTTACGGATGGAATTAAGGCCGCTAAGTCGGCTGACCCTAAGATGTTTAGAGGTCCTAGACCATACAGGTGTGCCCGATGTAATCAAGAGTCCTGAAAATCAGGAGGCCAGACGGAGAGAAGCAGGGAGACGGCAAAATGGGAGGACTTAGCCCAACGTCGCTGCTCCGAATGGAAGGGAGGAGCCCCGTCAACACCTTGTTTAGCTCAGTGAGACCCACCTCAGACTTCTCACCTCCAAACATGATGAAAAACCTGTGTTATCTTAAGCCGCTAAGTTTGTGGTCGTTAGTTTCAGCAGCCACAAGAAGCCAGTACTGACCTCTTGACAGGAACCATCCAAGAAGATTTTATGGAAGGGAGGAGCACCATGCCTCTCACTGGGTAACCTCTCCTCGCTCCTCAAAACTGAAATGCTCTGCGGCCTAGGGTGAACTTTTACTTTGGTATTTTGATATCCGCCTTGAAGCCCTTTGCCGACCTTCCAAGAAACCAGGTGTGGACTCCTGACCACCACTGGGCCTGGGACTCATGCAGCAAGAAGAAAGGCTGCCCGAGCAGGTGGCAGAGAACCCAGACATGCAAAGAAGACTTGGGGCCCTGCCTGTCCACGGCAACTCAGGCTGGTCTGATGAGCTGGGATGCCTGGGCCTCCTGGCTCCCACCTATGCTGCCAGCACTAACCTCGGGGGTCTTGGGCTCTGGGTCCTTGGGCATCAGCCCTGCTCTCTGGCCCAACCCTGACACTTACTAGACCCTTCCAGCGCTGGAAGACCCACCTTCCTGCTCCCCAGATCTGACCGTGGTTCCTAAGCTACTTTCTGCTTTACTATTCTGGTGTTTGAAGGATTTGCTCTGGGGCTCCCAGACCCCCAGGATCCATCCCCTCATGGGGAAGTTACAGAGAGAGCATCATGCAAGGATTTCCTGCCTTTGTGAGTTTACCCAGGCTGCCCTTGTCTTCACACCCAAGCAGGGACCACTGGACCCCTTAGTGGAGGTCATGTCTCATCTTGGGTCACTCTCAGGGGTAGTTTCTGGGGCTTTTGCGTCCTTGCAGCCATCACACCCTCAAAGACTAGAGATCGTATCTTCCTAGTTCAACAAAGGGTCACCAAGTATGAGGGGACAGAGAAAAATAAGTCACAGCTCCTGCCTCCTGCTTCACATGGCCTGACTCTCCTGACCACAGAATGACCACCCCAAAAGGACACTCAGATGCTGTCCCAAACTCTATCTGGACATCCAAGGGGAGGTTAGGAGGGGGGCAGGGAGTGGTGGGGATCCAACTGGATTCTCAGAATCATCCTGATCCCCAATACATCTCTGGGGTGAGATGCAATTCGGGTCTCCTGAGCCCGGGCCACCCACCAGGACTAGCCTCTGAGAGGGAGAACCCTAGAAAAAAACAGGTGAACATCTGGCAGAGGTCTTAAACCCAGCCACTTTCAGGAGCTGGGGAGGATATGAAGAGCATGTCCCTCCCAATAATACTGAAAGGAATCTTTCAACATCATGTTGGTCAAAGGAAGCCTATGTGAGGACTAACTGGGTGGGGCCAAGCCCACCAGCCCTCCACCTCACCTCTCCCATCCCCTTCCACCCTTCCTCCCACTTTCTCACCCTCCACCCGCTCCTTGCCTCTTCTCCCCTCCCCACCCCCTTTCCCTTCTCGCCAGTCTCCCTTTCCTCTTCTGCTGCACATGACGCCACCCGGTCATCCACCCCTCACTCCTGGCTTTCCATTTAGAGCTAACCAGCCATCATATTAACATCTGACATTTCAGAAACTTCTCTATCCTGCTGCCAAATCAAATCAGCTCAGGGGCACCTGGGTAGCTCAGTCGGTTGGGCGTCCGACTTCAGCTCAGGTCATGATCTCACTGCTCGTGGGTTTGAGCCGGCGTCGGGCTCTGTGCTGACAGCTCCGAGCCTGAAGCCTGCTTCAGATTCTGTGTCTCCCCCTCTTCTCTGCCCCTCCCATGCCCGTGCTCTGTCTCTCTCTGTCTCTCAATAATGAATAAATGTTAAAAAAAAAAATTGAAAAAAAATCAAATCAGCTCAGCCTACATCATTTGCTAACAAACCCAATTCACTCCCAAAACGGGCTCCATTTCCACGTGTAACTAAGCCAGGGGGGCTCCAAGGGCTCCCTCCACAGACACCCTGCCAGGCCAGCCTCCTGCTCCTTAGCAGGGCTGCTCCCATCCAAAAGAGTGTGTCATGCCCGCTGAGGGGCCAAGTTCACAGACTTGAGTCGCCTCCTCCCCTCCAAAGAGCCAACCTCTATGTTATAAAGTTGAAATAATTTAGCAAAATAATAATAATGTCTCTACCCACAAAGATCTGTCATTGTTTGTTTGCTTGTTTGTTTTAATCTTTTATTTCATCTTTAGAGGACTCTTCCAGAAATTAGGATCTCCTACAGAGAGGAAACATTTACCTAAACTTCAGCAAATCCTTCTGAGCTGCTTCTGTTTTTTTCCTCAGTGGTTAAATGCAAATAAAATCAAATTTAACTCTTTTTATTACAAAGGAGCACAAACGGTGAGATCCCATTTATTTATGCCTCTGTCTGGGTGTACAATGCCGAGATGTCTGTACCCTTAGCAAATGGTAGGAAGGAACTTGTCTGGATGGTAGGATTATTATTAGGACTTTTTTCCTACTTTCTTTGTACTTTACAATCGCTCAATTTTTTAAATAAGAGACATGTATCATTTTATCAAAAATAGTTTGGTTTTTGTTGGGTTTTTCACTTGCAAAAAAGTCTTATGAAAATTCTCCTCCAAGAAAATACTAAGCTTTTTTGTTCAATGCCACATTCTTAAGGCTGGATTGGTCAATGAAGACTCATAACTATCTGTTATGAATATTTTTTTAATGTTTATTTATTCTTGAGAGAGAGACAGAGAGACAGAGCATGAGCCAGGGTGGGGCAGAGACAGGGAGACACAGAATCCGAAGTGCGTTCCAGGCTCTGGGCTATCAGCACAGAGCCCAACACGGGGCTCAAACCCACCAACCGCAAGATCATGACCTGGGCCAGAGTCAGATGCTCTTGCCTGTCATGTAGCCCCAGGCTGAAGGAACGTGTGGAACTACCAGAAACTGGAAAAAGCAAGCAAGGATTCTCCTCCCCTAGCGCCTCTGGAGGGAGCACAATCCTACCGACGCCTTGGTTTCAGACTCCTGGCCTCCAGAACTGCGAAAGAATAAATTTCTGTCATTTTAAGCCACCAAGCTTGTGGCTTTTTGTTACAGCAGCCCCAGGTAAGGAATATATACTCCAAGACCTGAAACTCCATTTCCACACTCATCTAGGAGCAGAGAATCTGCCAGGGGCCGGGGTGGGGGAGCCAATGGGAGAGACACACACAGGAGGTACTTACTTGGGCTCATAACTGTGGGGGTGCTACCTCTTCAGGAACAAAAAAAGAACCCACCATCCACTGACTCCCAAAGTACCAGACACACTAGGCAAGTGTCAGGTAAATGACACACATGCATGGGAGTGGGGGAGAAAGGCAAGGCATGGAATCTGGGAGGGCCCCCTCCCGAGCCACTCTCTTCGAGGAAGTGTCTATGGCAGCTGGAAGAGAAGAAGAGTGGGATCATCAATGAAACCACCCACAAGCATTCAGCTCACTGCCCACAATAATAACCACTGGCATCCATTACATACCAACACGTAACACGAGCATGTGCTTTGCGAAGCCCTCATTCACCCACTGCCTTCTGTAATCCTCGCAGCAACCCTGTGGGGTAGGCTCAGTCTACAAATGAAGGGACTGAGATTCACGGATCACTGAACTGCACAATGTCACATACTTACTAAATTCCAGGCCCCAGGCTCTGTCCCACACATTCATCACAGGAGGCAGGACCCAAAATAAGCAGGGATGTCAGAGTTGGGGTTAGGACAGCTGGTCAAGCCTTCAAAGGCAGGTGGCATGACTAGTGCTGGAGCAGTGAAGGAAGCATCCCTTGGGAGACTCCCAAAATGCCAACTGCTCTATTAGGGCACAAGACCTGTCTAGAAGCATAGACTCGTTTTAGTATTAGCCGCAGGCAATAGGAATTAGGAAGGACACTCCTAACAGGGATAAACAGATCGTGAAATGCATTCCAAGGCCAACCATGGACTCTCCAAGGCCCTGAACTGCCCGGGTCTACACTCAGTCCAATCCCAAAATCCTTTATGCAGATGCTGGCCTTGCAGGTCCTTTCTGTCACCATGGGGACCAGCCTTGCCTGTAACCCCTGACTGGCTCTGGGCAGCCCAACCAAAAGGGATGGAAACATGATCCAGAGAATAATCCCTCCCCGAAGACCCCTTCCCCAAGTCTGAGTTTGCTGGGCAGGACCCTTTGTTTGGGTCTTTTTCCAAGACCCTCACTGTCACCCACATTTATCAGGAAGGGTTTGGGGTCTAATACACAGGGCTCAGGTGGGGCCAATCACACAAAATGCAATTTCAGTTTTGTTCATTGGACAGGGAGAGGCACCTCAACCATGCTCGCCAGGTAGAGCAAGAAATCAGGAGAAACTGAGAAGAAACTATATTAACAGAAAAATCAGTATACTTCCTTCTAGACTTTCCCTCTAAGCATTGCTGTTCTCTGGAGGAATCATAATGACTAACATTTCTGGAGAACATGCTAAGTGCCTCTGTTCTAAGTGATAAGCATACATGATGTCAATTCATCTCCACCACAACCACACGAAGCAGGTTCTCTTATGTCTCTATTCTACCAATGAGGAAACTGAGGCACAGAGAAGTTACACAGCTAGGAAGTGATAAAACCCTAAGCCCAAGCAGACTGGCTCCAGAAACTGTGTTCTTAACTACTACTCAATATTGCTTCACATCTTTGAGAAAGAACCTCAAAGGGGCCCAAGTCCAGGTCAAAGGAATGAGATTAGCCTTCACGGTGGGGGAGACCATGTGGCCTGTCAGAAGGAAAGGGGGATGGGCTAGAGACTCAAAGGACAGGGGAAGAGGGTTCCCAGAGAAAGGATTCTGGAAGACTAGCCATTCCCCCCACATAAGGGAGAGAAGGAACAAGGCCCAAGTGGCCCACGTGGCTAGTCCAAGTCCTGTGGTCTAGATTCCAATTAGCAATGTCTAGGAAGCAGGGTTCCTCTCTGATGCCTCCAGTTCAAAGGCCAGGATCCCACGGCTACAGGGGAACAGGCCACGGACTCTCATGTGCTGGTGGCCCCCAGTTCCCTAGAGAGAAGCCCTGACTATATGTTTCTCAAAGGCAAGAACCACATCATTGCCATCGTAGTTGTTATCACCATCACCATCACCATCACCATCATCAGTGCCTGACTGGCTCAGTTCATGGAGCATATGACTCTTCATCTCAGGGTTGTGGGTTCAAGCCCCATGGTGAGTATAGAAATTACTGAAAATCTTTTTAAAAATTACCATCATTATCATCACAACCAATTATTGACCATCTACTATGTGTTAGGCACTCTACTAGCTACCTCATGGATTACCTCATTACTTCTCACACCCTCTCCTCCAGGTCAGATGGCCATTGTCCCTCCACTACAGGAGAATAAATTACAGGTTAGGGAGATTAAGTAACACACTCAAATGATTCACACAAAGGAGTCTGGAATAGCGTTTAAGACAGCACCGGCTCCAGAGTCACACAGACAGACCTGAGTCCATATCCTGGCTCTGCACTCACCAGCTATGGGACCTTGAGCAAATAACTTAACCTCCTCTGACAATTTCAATCAGAGATGCCAGAAGTAATTCATCTCAAATGTCAACTCCAATGACTTGTGGCAGCTGCCTGCAGTGCTTTGATGGAGAGGATTCTGAGACGGCATCCAAACTCATGGGAAAGAGTACTGTGATCTATTACTAACATCCACTGTGGGCCAGGAGGGTGGAGTGACAGCACCAGTGTCAGGGATTTGCCATTCCACGTCTAGAGAAGCACCACGGCTTGGAGAAACAACCATACAAATACACTTATATGACCAGCGGACCTTTGATTAAAGCACCAGAGCAACTGAAAAGCCTTTCCATGTATATATGGGAATACATGGACCTAGACTCCATATCATGCCATACACAATTAAATTGCGATGGGTCTGAGACCTACAGCTAAAACCATAAAGCTTCTAGAAGGAATCTTTGTGATATACACTGAGCATGCACTTCTTAGGCCACTGAAAGCAACAGATATAAAATGAAAAATCAGACATCACCAAAATTAAAACTTCTGCTCATCAAAGGCACTGTTAAGAACAGGTACGAACTAGGGCGCGTGCCTGGCTCAGTAAGTGGAGTGTGTGACTCCTGATCTCAGCATTGTGAGTTTGAGACCCATACGGGGTGTAGAGATTACTTAAAAACAAAATCTTTAAAAAAAAAAAAAAAAAGGAATGAACTTGTATCCATACTGAGTAAAGAATGGCTACAAGAAGACAACCCGACTTTAAGGGGGAACACAGGGCAAAAGGAACTATGAGACAGTCCACAACCATGTGAAAAAATGTTCAGCATCACTAGTCATCAGGAAAACGCAAACTAAAACCACAATGAGATGCCCCTATATGCTCACTCAAGTGGCTAAAATTAAATAGACTGACAATGGCAAATGTTGGCGAGGATGTGGAGCAATCGAAATTCTCATAACGTCGCCAGTGGGAATGTAAAACGGTACAACCATTTGGCAATTGGCAGGCACGTATAAGGTTAACCATTCACCTACCTGTTGACCCAGCAATTTCACTCTAGATATTTACCTGAGAGAAATGAAAACACATCTCCGAAAAACAAAAACAACAAAACAAAACAAAGCAAATCAGAATGTGCATAGCATTTGTCTATTCATTACCGCCAAAACTTAGAAATAACCCATATGTCCCTCAACAGGAGAATGAACAAATTATGGCACATTCATACAACAGCAATAAAAAGGAACAAACTACCAACACACTGGCAGCTCGAGCAGACCTCACAGACCTTAGGCGGAGCTGAACACAAAGGAATACATAATATAGGATTCCTTTCAAATGAGCTCTAGAACAGGCAAAATAAACTGATAGTGGAAAAAATCAGAGACCTGGTTGCTTCTGTGGCAGGGGCAAGTCGCGGGGTGGGGAGGAAGATGACTAGAAAGGGACACAGTAGAACATTCTGGGGACACAGAAATTTCCTATCTCTGAATCTGGTATAGGTCACATGAACATATTAATAAAAGTGTAAAGTTAAGATTTATGCATTTCAACGTAAGTAAATTTTTTAAAAAGCAGTTACACCTAAAGTGATGTGCAAGAAGTGTAAGTTAGTTGGCCTTAAAGCATGAACAAAAGCAGGACAACATGCGTGTGTGCACATATGCACGCATGAGGCATGGCTCTCTGCAGGTGGTGCACACAGAGACACCTCCACGTTCTTAAAGCCTCCAAGGTGCATCCCCGCAGACACAGATGCAGGCAAGCCCTTTCTCATGGCCACACTGTCCTTGGGCTCCTGGGAAGTAGCTCCCAAGGGGATGATATCTGAACAGGTGACATAAATGGGGTCTGTGTGGGGACCAGAGACAGCCCTCCCAGGGCCCAGAGCATCACCGAGAACCTCTGCCGCAGTAGTAATGAGAGAACAAATATGTCTCCTAATTCTCACATGCCCCTCCAGGGCTTGAAAGGGAGAAACCAAACCTTCCTGCTATGTCCTTGAGCCCTTGTGCCCCAAGAAGGTCCCCAATATCCTTCCCACAAATGCTTCTGTACCTCATCCATACAAAATTGGTAGATCTCAGTGGGGGGCTGACACCCCCTCACCCAACCCTAATGGAGGTGGGGAGCAGTCTCCCTTCCAAGCATGGACAGAAGAGAGGAGGCAGGAACCAGGAACAAACTAAAGGGCTGGTGTTGGGCCTGGGGCCTGGGACCAGCTACGAGCCAGCTACAAGTCCAAGAGGAAAGCTCAGCCCTGCCCCTGTGGGGAGTGAATGGCTGATGGGAGCCTTTGTGCCAGTCTGAGGGCAGTCCCTCCCACACCTTAAAGCATGAGCCTGGGAGGGTGTGAGGAGGAACCTGCACAGCTCTGCCCAAAGGGAATGAAGAGGGTACAGAGAAGAAGGCTCCTAGGACTCCATTTTCTTCCCTGGCATCTGGAAACTAATACCCTCCTGACCTACCCTTGAGGGTTTTGAGAGCATTAATGAGTCATAGAGAGCAGAGTACCACAGGAGCAATGTAGGAACGAGACTTCCTGTTCATCTCCACAGGAGGAACCCCAGGCCCCCATTGTCATCTCCTAGAAGAGAGAAGGTCTGAGAGGGACTGCCCTCAGACTGGCACAAAGGGGGCTGGAGACAGTGTGAGAGGGGGCTACCCTCAGGCTCGCACAAACAGGACTGGAGAAGGTGTGAGGGAGGTGGGGGGCTGCCCTGATACTCGCACAAAGGGGGCTGGAGAAGGTGGGGAAGGGGCTGCCCTCAGACTCACTCAAGGGAGGATGGAGGAGACTGAGCAAAGGTCACCTCCCAGCTTCCCAGGCCACTCCAGGCCTAGTGGAGACCCAGAGACAAGTACAACAGTTCAGATCAAGGTCAGAAGAAGTCCCAGCAATGTCACCTTCAACGAAATGCCCAGCACATTTACTATGAGCTGGGAGAGAATCGGGAGGGTCAACCCCAACCCTTCACTTCACGAAGCCCAGAAAGGTTGTCGTCTCCGGTCAGTCCCAGGGGGTTAGCCCAACCCCACACTTGCCATCAAGGCCCTTCCGCCTCCCCCACCCCGCCTCCCCAAGAAGCCACCCTCACTCCTCTCCACCCCACTGAGGAGCCACACGACACATTTGAGCTTGTCACATGCTGAGCCATATGGTTTCTTCTGCTCAGTTAAGGCCCCCTGTAGACAGCAGGTTCTTTGAGGGGTGAGGACTGTGGCCTCGGTTTGACCCCACAGAGCCCAGCGTAGCGCTGGGCACACACAGTGGGCCGTCTCCAAACGCCTATTGATCCATTGGGCACGGAAATCAGATCAAAAAACTGTGGACCTGGAAGCAATCCACAGCATTCCCAGGGAGACAGCCCCAAACCCCTCTCCCAGCCCACCCTGCACCATCCACAGTGTGAGTTTGGGCTGGAACTGGGCTCTCGTTCAGCCCATCTGCTTAGCATCTCTTTGGTTGCTTTTTCTCAGTTTCATATTAGAAAAAAAAGAAAAAGAAAAAAAACCCTGAAAAACACAAACAGCAAAGGGGCGGGGGAGGGGGAGTGAAGACCAGTTGCATCAGGCACCCAGCGGGGGCAGAGGCCTGGCCTGGGGAGGCTGGAGGCTTCCTCTGTCCCGGAAGTCCCCTCCTGGTGGGAGGACAGACCAGACCAGCGGCTGTCCTGGCTGTGAGGAGCCGGACGCGGGGAGCGCTTTCCCAAAACTGGTTTGGGTCCTGGAATTTGGACCACAGGAGAAACACACCTATCTTCAGGGGGAGTCTCATTTCCCACCCAATTTACCTACAAAAGAAATGAATCATCATCCATCCCTGACATTCTGTGACTCCCAAGCTAATCCACCAAAAGGGTGTGCCTGCCACCCCTGCCCCAGGCCTGTGGGGCCAAGGGAACCAGGGGAGACCCGCCCCCGCTGCCCAGATGCCGGGAGGGGCCGGAGACCCTGGAGAGAATCCGGCCCCACCCTGAATGTCTCAGAGCTCAGTGTGCAATAAATAACCTAGGGATGTCGGAAGGTATCAGCAAAGCGGAGGCCCGATCCCCCCCTGGACATGGACATCACAAGCACCAACCCAATCCGTGCAGGTGAGACCCCACCTAAGACTGACGAGGAAGGAGGGAGCCTCGGGACGCATCTTTAAGAACACATGTGCAAGGGCTTAATTTAGAAAAGCATTACCTAGAGACAAAGAGTCTGCTGGGATGTAACATTCAAGCGAAACCAGAGAAGCAGCAGATGAAACACAGGCTCTTCCGACCTGGATGTCCCGTACAGCCCACAAGGCATAAACATCCACCAGGCACCACCCCAGCCAGGGGACTCAGAGAACAGGGTGGTCGCAGCCCTCAAGGAGTTCCATGCAGGGAGGTGTCAGGATGACCAGCAACATGACTTGGTAAGTGCAGTCACAAAAGGGACACTCCCTTCGCAATGAGCAGGCTGGCATGAGGCTTGTGGTTGTGACCACATGAGTCAGTCTGCTTTGCCAAAGGACAAAAAATATCCTTGCCACAGCCAGCCTCCTACCTGTGGCCACAGGCTAAGTCCTTGCCACAGAATAAATCCAAGTAACAGTCATAAAGAGACCTTTAAGTCCAGGTACACCACACGCACACACACACACACACACACACACACACACACACACACACACACTGACACCAGCCACAGAAGGGCATTGACACCACTGTGAGTCCTCGGGGTGACCCCCGACATCTTCCTCTGAGTCCTCAGCTCTAACCTTGGCCTTGGGGCTTTGGACAGTACAGTCGCCCCATAGGTTGCTGCTCTGCTCTGAGGCTGTCCGAGGTCCCGATCAGGCCAGCCCTCCTTTACCCCCTGCCAGCCTGCTGGGCCCTGTGCTGGCCAGAACAGAGCAGGGTCAGGTACCCAGAGTACAGTCACAAGTAATTTTTTGAATGAATCACTACATTCACTAATAAACTCTTCCTTGTGCTCCAGATTCGTGATCAGCCCCTTCCCTCCTATATCCACGCGTCTTCCTGGTTCCCCTCTTTCAACATTTCCACTCACTCCTCAACACACCCCTGCCTGCTGTCCAGTCCTCCCTCCCCGGAACTGTTCTGAGTTACAGCAGCAATGCCACCAGGCCACTGCACGCTCCACATCACACCTGGCCTCTGTTGCAGCTCACACAGCTGCCCATTCCTCCTTTGTTAAATGCTCCTCCCACCCGGTCTCCAGCCTCCTCCACAACAGCCTTTGCCTGGGGGAGCCCCTCAAGGGGCCGCCCCAGGAATCTCTCCTCTTCTCACCGCACCCTCTCCCTGGAGCGCCCACTGCCCCTTGCCTGACCTTCCACCCCAACTTTTAACTCCCGCCTCTAGAAGAATGGGTCTAGATTCCTGCCTCCAATCCAGACCCTTCTTCTGAGTCTGGCCTCCAAATACTCAGCGGCTCACTGACACCCCCATTTGTGTCTCAAGCATGTGCAACACAGCACTTAGAACTTAAGCCCTCACCCTCCCTCTTGAGCCCACCATCTCAGAGAATGGCTGTACCATGCATCAGTTGTTCCCAACCTGGGGCCGCCCTTGCCTCCTACCTGTCCACAAATCCTCCTGTCTCATCAATCTACCTCCTAGGAAATCGAAGATCTGATCACTTCCAGATAACTCCACAGACCCCTCAGAGACAGGCCACCATCATTCCCTAACCCCCTCTGCACTGGACTCCTTTGGTGGCCTCCCAACCCTACTCCACTTTCCACTCTGCTCCTCCTACAAATTCTCCACCCAAGAGCCAGGGTGATTTTCCAAAAGTTGCATCATCTAGGTAGTGCTCTAACTAAAATCTTCAATGACATCAGTGCCCTTAGTTAGGATAAAGCCCAAAATCTCTAACGAAACTTCTAAGGGTTGAGGTGGGCAGGATGGGCAGACTGAGTGAAGGGGATAGAAGATACAGGCTCCCAGTTATAGAATAAATAAAAACGGGGATAAAAGGCACAGCATAGGAGCGCCTCAGTGGCTCAGTCAGTTAAGCATCTGACTTTGGCTCAGGTTGTGACCTTGAGGTTCATGAGTTCAAGCCCCACAACAGGCTCTGTGCTCTCAGCCTGAAGCCTGCTTCAGATCCTCTGTCTCTCTCTCTCTCTCTCTCTCTCTCTCTCTCTCTTTCTCTACCCCTCCCACACTCTCTCTTTCTCTCAAAAATAAACATTAAAAAAAAGAAAGGCACAGTATAGGGAAGATAGTCAATGGTGCTGTAACAGCGTGTGGTGACAGGCGGCAGCTACACTCGTGGGGGGCACCGTGTGACATGGAGACTTGTCAAATTGCTATGCTGTACACCTGAAACTCGTGTAACATTGTGTGTCGACTATACTTCAACATACAAAAATGTTCTCAGACCAAATTAAAAAAATAATAATAAAATAAATAAAACTTGCAAGGGTCTGCCTCTCCATCCCTAACTGGATGCTCTGACCATTCTGCCCTCCCTCCTGCCTCAGGCCCCGTCCTTCCCACCTCAGGCCCTGTCCCTCCTGTCCCAGGGCCTACAGAGCTGGCAGCAGTGCTTATGCGTAACAGTCTGGAATGCTGATTCTGAGAGTCTGCACTCCTAAGGAGCTCCCAAATGACGCGGGCCTTGCCAGTCCCTTGGCCTCACTTTGAGTAGCAAGCATCTGGAACACTCTCCTCCACTCTGTCTGCATCTTTGCCCGACGAAGTCCTACTCAACTCCCAGGGCTCAACTTCAACATCCTTTCCTAGGAAGTCCTCCCTGACCCTCTCCAAGGTTAGGTTGGATTCCCTCACACGTCCCTTGTATTGTCCCCAAGCTATGCTGGGCTTCTCCTTTGGAACACTGATCACACCTGACAGTCCATCCTGCATCTTAAAGTTAGTTTTTCAACTTTTGTCTCCCTAGCTAGACTACAAGCTCCAGGAGGGCGGGCATTTCGATGCCTCGTTCGCCACCAGGTCCCCAGCACTCAGCAACGGGCCTTGCTGGCACATGGTCAGCACTTGCGGTAGAAAGCTGTTTGGTCTTGCCTTCCCTGCATCCACCTCCCCATCTTCTCCTCATGACACCCTAATTTTTCTTTGAGGAACCACCCTTCCCCCACTCTTAGTTCTTTGGGCTTAGAGAGTGGGCCTGCAACCTGGGTCTGGCCAATCAGAGCCTCCGTCATTCTGGCCGCAATGATTGGTTCAGAGACAGACAGGTAACCTAAGCCAGGCCCTCAAGCTTCCTCCCTGAGACTTCTGCTGGGACTGCTGGGGGAAAGACACTCTTCTTTCTACTGAAGTTACTTAGCAGGTAGGAGCTACTGTCACCATCCTGCCACCACAGCGACAGAGCTTGACAAAGAATAAAACCAACAGAGAAGAGAGATGGAAAGAGACAGATCTCAGATGCAGCCATGCCTGGAGTCTATAGTTGCCATTAGAAAGCAAGAAATTCCCTTTCATGCTTAAGCCAAAGTGAGTTTATGTTTCTGTCACTGGTACCCAAGAGTCCTGACTAATACAACATTTGAGCAAATACTGGGTGCTGAATGAATTAAATAAGCATGTGAGTAAGTAAAGCCTGCCAAGAGAACTCAGGGATTCCTCCTCGGAGACTTTCAGGGCTCTCCCCACAAACTCCTACCACCCATGAGCACAGTGACAAGCATCCCACATCCAAACTTGCAAACCAAGGGGCTGACACTCAGAACGCTTCTCGGCATTACTCCGTGCAAACTGGCTGACAGAGGCTGTCTGGCTGTCAATGCCCCTGGGTCCTCCTCCAGGTGGAAAGCAGGGGTGTCCTCACTCAGCCCTGTGCCCCACCCACTCCAACCAGGGCAGGCTCTGGCTGTCATTCAGGATATTCCCCCTTGTTGCACACCCTACAGCTCTCCACGCGGTGGGCATTCTGTATGGGATGATAATGGAGCGGTGGCTCTCATCCACTTCTTGGCGGGGGGCGGGGGGGGGGGGCGGGTAACCACTGTGTAACAGATCGGTCAGGGGAGAGGGGGGACAGCAGAAAGCAACAGGGGAGAGATGCTTAATCATTTCCTTGTGAGTCATTTCACAGCAGAGCCCCCTGGACAGAGATAGAGGCTGGCATAGATGTCCCTTCAGATGACTCAGGAGGCAGGTGACCTCTTCAGAGCTAGTCCTCACCTGGCAAACTGTGGGAGGGAGGGAGGGAAGAAAGGAGGTGCATTGCTGCCTAGGCAGGAATACTGGCTGAGCCTAAGTCCTCCCTGAGAGCCAGCTCAGCCCTGT
Organism: Acinonyx jubatus; assembly: GCF_027475565.1. Taxonomy (NCBI): domain Eukaryota; kingdom Metazoa; phylum Chordata; class Mammalia; order Carnivora; family Felidae; genus Acinonyx; species Acinonyx jubatus. The sequence continues at coordinate 13,642,557 of NC_069397.1, forward strand.
AACCATTCTGGGGGGGCGGGAGGGGGGGGTGCTGAAAGATGAAGGGGGAAGGGCATGGTGGGGGAAGGGTACGGTTGCCTCAGGCCCTCTCCAGGAATGAGTAGTCATGGCCTGGGGTTCTGGGAGACAGTCTCCCAGGAAAGAGACTTGTGAATGAAGTGCGAATAGGAAAAGAATTAGTGACCCCAAGAAGCTCCAGGGCAACTCTCCCACATGGGGATGACAGGGCCAGCCCAGGAGAGCCAGTCAGAGGCAGGTAGACCAGCATGCAAGTGCCATTCAAGTCCCAGGAGGGTCCCACCCCACAGGACCCCCGCCTCCCCCAGCCCCAGAGCAAGGCAGCCCTCCTGGGAAGTGGTCCCTTAAGGCACCAGGCTGCATTCCAAGTCTCCTCGCTTACTCCTGCCTGAGTCCCTTGTGCTGGACCCCACAGCTCCCCAAGGCCTCTCGCAACCCCATTCAGCCCCAGTCTATTTCCTCACTGCCCCTGACACCCCCAAGTCTCAGTCACACTTTCCTCCCACACTGGTGAGCTCAAGTGGACACTGCCTCCTGAGGTGTCAGGGCACTCTCTGGCTCCCACTGGATGGAAGTAGCCGGGCCTGGGACTGAAGGGACAGCCACCTCCCCTTCCCACTCACCAACTCTAAGCCTCTTACCTTCATGGTGGGAGGCGCAGTGAGAGGAGGGGACAGCGGCCGGTCTGGGAAGGTCACATCCGAGCTGTTGGCCAGCTCCTGCTTCCTGTGAAGAGGCCACAGAACACAGAAGACATGAGTCAGGGCCTGAGCCATTCCCTCTCTGCCAAGAGCAGCTGGGCATGGGGACCCGGTCTAACACACACTGCGTGAAACCAGAGTGGAATGCATCCTCTGCTGGGATGTCCTAAACCCGCCAGTGGGGCTATTCCACGTGTGGTTCCTGCACCAGCCACATGGGCATCACCTGGGAACTTGTTAGAAATGTAAATGCCCAGGTGCACGCCAGAGTCTCCAGCGACGGGGCTAGGAAGCTGGGTCTTACAATCCCTCCAGGAGACTATGATGTCCACTGATGTACCGGGGCCACCACTCTTAACACATACGGGACCCACAACACCTAAAGGCCTCCAAGGCACCTCCAAATGCTTCAAGGCATCAAAATAAACTAACTGTTTTACCACAACAGCAAAGTTTGACACAGTGGAAAATAACTAGGCCCTGAAACTGTAGCAATTACCGTTTATCTTCAAGTTTTCTCATTTGTCAAAATTCTAGGGGTTAGCAAAATACTCTTCATGTATACGTTTAGTAGATGTATTTCAAAATACATTTTAATTAAGGACCAGCAAAAAGACAGAGACAGAAGAGGAGCATAAACATTTGTGATTCATCCTTCCTGGGTACCCTTTGCCACTTCCCCCCGCATCCCCCCCCCCACACACACACCGCGGCCAGAGAGCTGACCTCGGGAGGATGGGGCTGCCTGCTGTGTAAGCTGCAGGTAGAACTTATTTTAGTTCACGTGGGCTAGGACCATGGAGAAGCAGCTAAACAGAGTTATGTCACCATGACAACATGACTGTGACAAGTTCACTGCTCTCACACACTCCCCACTTGCCATCTGGCCCTTGCCAGTGACCAGGGAGTGCTAGTTCGCAGTCTCATCACCAGGCACGATGTTTGCAGTGAGATAAGTCTCCGGAGCAATGATTGATTATGCAACAGGGCCAGCTGGGCAGAACCTGGGGGAGCCCCAGACGAGGGACTATGGTGTCCTGGACGTGCCCTGGCTATCTCCCGGGACAGCAGCGAGAGGTGAGGATATGACAAGCCCAAGAAGACCAGGCTGAGCCATCAAAGCTCCCAACTCTGCTGCCGTCTCCTTCTCCAGAGCTCCACCCTGAAGCAGCCAAGAGAGTGAGCCTGACACCTGGGTCACACTTAAATGACCAAAGGACCCCCACTGCCACCTTGACAGAATGCTTCTTGTACTTTGCAGCCCACATCTCGCCAACGGGGATGACAGCCCCAACCCCAAGCCTCCTTCATGAGAGAGGCCCGGCCTCCCCACAGAGCCTGGCCTACCTGCCTTTCCAGAGGCAGCCCTTGCCCTGAGACCCACACACCACCCCAGCCTGGCTCCCCTCAGCCCACAGGGCAGGCCCAACCTAAAAGAAGACAGACCAGGTGCCACGGGGCCCTGTCTCGCCGGCACGACCCCTGCCTGCCCCCGCAGCTGGCCATGCCTCATTCTCATCTAGGCAACCAGGGAAGGAGACCGCGTGAATGTCTTGGCAGAGGATCCATGTGACCCCATTGACCTCAGCCTGCCAATCCCCCTTTCTGATCCTCCGTCTGCCTTGCCCCTCCTGTCTTCCTGAACCCAGTCTCACTCTGAGGGCAGGAAAGGTGGGGGACCCCCTCCCTCCGAGTCCAGACTATAACCGGCCCAAGAACCAGCAGGGCCACGACTCAGCACGTGTGCGTGTGTGCATGCACACGCACACACACACACGTGAGGAATGCATGAGGCTCCTTCCACCTCTCAGAGCCACCGCCTCCCCGTTATGGCCTGGAACCGGTGTGGGGTCCAGCCCAGCTGCTCTGGCCCTCACCTGCCTGTGGACCCCACAGAGCTGCGTCCCAGCACAGACCCCCTCCGGTCACTCTGCCTTTTCCCCTGCAGCCTCTGCTCATCCTCAATGGGCCCAGCCTCTGAGAGCCACGGTGGGGGAAAGGGAGTGGCGGGGGGGGAGATGATCAAGGATGGGGGCACCACCCTCGGGTCCCCTCAGGTGAGAATGGACAAGGGCTACTCCCCTTGGGGGCTGGCAGCCAAGGAGTTAGAAGCATGCAGAGAGGGCAGAGGAGGCAAGCCCCCTACCCAAAGTCTACAGGGCTGTGTGGAGGTTAGCTGAGGACCTCTGGACTAGTCCCCTGGAGGGAGCTGTGGCAAACTTGCCTGACAACAGTCCTGGCTCTCCAAGCACACTAATCCCAGAGGAGGGCAACGCTGGCAGGTCAGCTGGTCAAAGGACGCTCAGATACACAGTCACACTGTCTGCTTCTGTCCCTAAGGTATGCAACGTCCCCTCCCATGGGACCAGAGCAGATGTGATTATTACTCAAGGTCCCTGAGTCTCAGGCAAAGGACCACTGCCCCCAACGCTCCCTGGGCTGAGCCCCCCTTCCCTGCACCAGCCAGTTTTCCCTGGATGCTGGAATAAGCCCCTGGGACCAGTTTCCAGGGAGTGGTGAGGACAATTTGTGGGGAACACAGGGCATCTTCCAGCCAGAAGGATTTACTGAATGATGTCTGGAGCCTGGAAAGTGCTGGAGCAGGAATGGGCACCAGGGGCTAGCAGCTTCGCACCAGTTCTGGGCTCTTCCAAGATACCAGATGCAATGCCTGGGTAGGTAGAAGGCAAGACTGCTGCTCTCAGAAAGATCCGAACTCAGAGTACACCCAGGACCTTGGCTGCAAATCGACCCTTCACTGATTGGTATATATAGGCGGCTCAAGTGGCCTATGGGAGGGGAGGGGACGTGTGTCCCCTCCCCCACGCTCAACTCCGAGGAGCCAAAGGTACTTAATCAAGAGCCAACGGCCTCTTACGGGTTGAATCACGTCCCCCCCAAACAATATGCTGAAGTCCTAACCTCCAGGCCCCATGAATGTGTCCCTATTTGGAGATGTAATCAAGAGATCATCAGGGCCGTCCCTTAATTCAATCTGGCTGGTGTCCTTACAAGAGGAGAAGGCGTCCATGTGAAGACACAGACACAGGGAGAACGCCACATGACAATAGAGGCAGAGACTGGAAAGAGGCGGCGGGAACACCGAGGGTTGCCAGCCACCGCCAGAAGCTGTAGGAGGCAAGGAAGGAGTCTACCCCAGAGGCTGCAGAAGGAGCAGGCCCCTCTGACACCTTGATTTTGGACCTCTAGCCTCCAGAATAGAGACAACAAAGGTTTGTTGTCTTAAGGTGCAGATCCGTGGCACTTGGTTACAGCAGCCCCGGGAGACAAATGTGCTACCCAAGTCCCAGGTGCTAGCCTCGGCCTTGTAATTGGAGGACCAAAAACAAAGACGATGAAATCCCTGCTTCAGCGTCATCACCCCGGCCATGGTCAGCTGGGCTCAACCTCGTCCTGCCCCCGCCCTCACAACCAAGGACATTCGTTTGGGAGCCACCCTCCCAGGGACAGCCAGGCCCAGCCCAGTCACCAGCTGGTACTGAGATAAGACGAGTAAGAACTTCGGTGCTCAGCGTCATTCCAGCCGAGAGAACTGGCAAACAAATCATACATAAGCCGATGAAAGTGACACGATTACACCAAGAGATAACCTTCAGTCTGCTCTCATTTATTAGAAGCATAAGGCAAATTATTAGCAGAGGTGGTATCCTTACTATTACTTATAACAACTTTCTTGTGACCCACAGCGATCCTGACATTATCACGGCACTGAGTCTGAAACTGCCTCACTGGCCAAGCCAGCTGAATGCTCATACACAGCTCTGATGACATGGGACCCATGGGGCGGGGGGGCGCCGGGGAGAACAGAGAGGTGGCAGACAAGGGAGGAAGAAGATCATACAGACAGCTAAAAGAGAAAGGTGGTAAAACACGCATGAATGGGAGGGTCAGGGGCCTCCTCCAGCCTCCGGGGGTCCTGGAGGTGCTACCCACTCAGCATCCCTCTGCCCCAAAACCATCTGCCACTGAGGGTCTCTGCTCTGGGATTCCTTCCCCAGAAGCATGGGCGATCCTGGGGCAGCTAGGAGAGGGCCTGGCTGGCTTCAGCCAAATGCAAACCTCTGGAGGAAGTGATCAGAGAGCCTTTGGGAGAAGCTGAGAAAGCCAGGAGATGGGTCACCAGATGGGACTGTTCACAGGGCACTGGACACACCCCAGGTGGGGGCCCTACTTACAGTACCCTGGCCTCCAGCTCCTCTCTATCCAGCTTCGATTTCTCTACCCTAGACCATTTGAGGCCACCGCAGCCGCCATGTCCCCCATACTTCTATGAAAGTGCCCTACACTAGGGATCAAGGGACTCCCAGGTTCCAGTCTGGCTCCACCCACCACCCCACTGCATGACCTTGGGTAGGTTACCTCACTTCTCCACATCTGCAAAGATGGGGGTGATGATGTTTTGAGGAATTAAATGTAATGGCCGTGAAATAAAACATAAAATCCTATACAAACGTAGACTATTGTTATTTTCATCATATTTGTTGTTACTATAACCCAGAAAATGGTGATCTGGTCTCCGAGTAGAGAGAGAGAAGTGAGGGTCCAGGACTGTTTAATGTCTCTGAAAACATTTCTGGCATCTCAAATAAGCACCCATGCTAGCCCCAGGGAACTACTCTCAGGACCATAACTACTGGTTAATAATCAACAACAGGAAAACCTTTCACCTATCAGCAGATGGCTCTGGGGCCAGGTTTAAGCCTTCCTCTGGAAGAGAGTTCTCCCAAACCCACAAACCCCCTCTGCATCCCTCACCCCACCAGGTCCCCAGGTCCCCAGCCACCCAGCCATGCTTGGCTGGGTTTTCTCCCATTTTCCAAATAGCCAAGCTAGAGGAATGCAGACAGTTGGCCACTATAAGAAGCTTTCCGGGAAAACGCAACCAAAAAGGAAGGAGGCATACCATTCACAACAGCCAAAAGGTGGAAAGAACCCAGTGTCCGCACGCAATGAATGAATAAGCAAAATGTGGTCTGTGGATGGAGTATTATTCAGCCATAAAAAGGAACAAAGTACTGACCTATGCCACAGCGTGGATGAAGTTCGGAAACATTACACTACGTGAAAAGACGCCAGACACAAGAGGCCACATGTTATATGATTCCATTTACGTGAAATGTCCAAAACAGGCAAATCCAGAGACAGAAAGTAGACTAGCGGTCACCAGGGGCAGACAGAGAATGGAGGGGAATGGGAGTTTCTTTCCAAAGTGATAAATATGTTCTGGAACTACATGGTGGTGATAGTTGCACAACTTTGTCAATACACTAAAAAGCATTGGGTATAAAAGGGTGAATGTTATGGCATGTAAATTAAAACTGAATTTTTAAAAACAAACAAGAGACAAGGGGCTAACTGGACTCTAGTTCTGTCACTTCTGCTTACTCTCCTCTCCGGCTGCCCTTTGGTGCCCGCAGGGCCCCGGGCTGTGCAAGCTCTGGCTGTGCGGCAATGCTTCAGACACTGACTGGGATCCCAGCCACGCCCTTCGTCCCCACTCCAGCCCTCAGGAGTACCTGCACTGTCACTGATTTGGAGAGATCTTCTGAGTTCTAGCTGATCCCATTTCCCCATCCTATACAACCAACTAAACCATAAACAATAGGAAATAACATAATATAAAAGATTCATGAGAAATCATCGCAAGAATCAGACACAATGAGAGGAAAGAAGAATTAGAAGCCTGATGAGCTGAACCTCAAAGTCTCAGTCTCTCTGCTTTCTCATCTGCAGAATGGGCGGGCTAACTCCCAACGCCCGTTCCCTGAACAGGACTCAGAAAATTGTGTTCAACTCCTCGAGGGCTAGTGTTTTGACAGTTTTTATGGTGGCAGATACTTATGTGGTCCCTGGGTAAGGCGGGCCAGGGGGATGGATGAGCAGGGCACACCAGGCTGGGTGCAGGCTGAGGTCCATACCCAGAGGAGTCTGCCTTGCCGGCTACGGAGGCCCCAGACCCAGCACACAATCACATAACCCTCATTCTAGCAGCAAGCAGTGCTGGGGCATCCCCATGGTTGAAAGCACCTTGAGAGGCTCCGTGCAGGCATGGCCGGTCACCCGGGCAGCAGGCTGGATGGAGTAGAGAGAACCAGGCTCTGGCCTCAAGCAAGGCAGGTGGGCAGTGTGTACAGTAAGATCAAAAGCACCGGCTTTATGGCCCAACAAGCCTGGATTTGAATTCCAGCCCTACCGATTAGCTATGTGACCCTGGTCAGGTCACTTCATCTCCATGCCCCTCAGTTTCCACATCTGTAAAATGGTGTAACTATACCCACCTCACCAGTGGCCTGAATAAGCCTGTAAAGCACTTAGCACAGTGCCTGGTACACAGCAAAAACATGATACCTGGCCACTGTCGTTGTTGCCAAGGCGGCCATCAAATGAGGGGTGTGGGAGTGGGCACAGGGGAGGGGGATCAAGGCAGAAAGTGAATCCGAGCACAGAGAAGAGGCAGGGACAGCTTCAAACCTGGGGGAACTCGGATGCCCACGTACTTTGGACCCTAAGTTTAGGAGGCAGGGACAGGAGAGCCCAGCCACTGTGTGGGGGCCACCAGGCTCTTGGCACATGCGCATGGCTTGATTCCAAGCCCCAAAGGGACAGACGGAGAGGTGAGGGGGTTAATGTCTGTCCTGTGCTGGGGCCGATGTGGAAGCAGAGAAGAACAGAGCCCCATGGGGCTGGCGGGGAGGCGAGGGGCCACAAGGGGGCACAGGATTCGGGAGTGAGAGGTGCCAGCAGGCGAAGGGAGTGAGTCCCAGTGCCCCACCGGTTCCCCTTGAGAAGAGCAGGCACTGCTCACCTGGAAGCATCTGGCATGGTTGTCTCTGGTGTCATGTCCCATCCCCGTGCACACTCTAATTGGTTCCTGGAGATCCGGACCCCAACTCTGGACCTTTGGTGACTCAAAATTCCCCAAGGATGCAAAATGGCAAGCCCCCGCCCCCGCCATGCACACCCAATCCTGGGGTTCGTGGACACAGACCAGCAGCCCTGGGAGAAACCATTAGAAACCATTCAACAGCCTAATCACACAGACAAGGACATCGAGGCCTGGAGAGGCAAGGGGAGGTGCCCAAATCCCACAGGCAGCCTCTCTCCTGTTCTCCAGAGAGCGCAGTTCCCAAATCACCTCAGCACGAGTGTGCAAAAAGTGAGCAGGTCACGTCTCAGGAAGAACCTATCAGGAGGCACAGCTGGTTCAGAGACACATATTTATAAAGCATGAATGTCGGGGTGCCTGGCTGGCTCAGTTGGTAGAGCATGCAACTCTTTTTATTTTTTTAAGATGTTTAAAACAAATCTCCACAGCCAACGTGGGGCTTGAACTCATGACCCCAAGACCCCAAGACCAAGAGTTGCACGGTCTACCAACCGGGCCAGCCAGGTGTCCCAGAGCATGCGACTCTTGATCTCGGAGTCATGAGTTCAAACCCCATGTTGGGCATAGAGCTTATTAAAAGAAAAAAAAAAAAGGCATGAGCATCAGGGGTCCATCCACGGGGTCTGTGGGTCCCCCATAAGGAATGCACTGACAGCAGAACCCAGGGCAGCACAGGAGGTGAATAGGCCATACCCTGGGCAATGAAAGGGGGCTACACATGGGACCAAGGGGAGTTCTGGGTGATACTTGGTGCCTGTAGCTTCAAAGAACACGCTGGCTTCTCTCCAGATGTGTTGGGTGAGGATGGCACGGAGGGCCCTGAATCCCTCGACTGGGCCAGGGGTAAGAGAAAGGACAGGCACCAGGAGGAACAGGACAGGAGGGTGACCCCGCCCTGGAGACCTGGCTATGGCCCCTGGTTAGGGACAAGTGAGCCTCCTGTATTACATCTCAGAGCTGATGGACCAGCCTACACACACAGGCACATCTCCACACTCCTGGGAAAAGCCTTACCCAATAGACAACTTTTAGGACTGACTGACGCCGTACGGCTCACACATGAGTAAGCGCAGACCCTGAGGGGTGTGGTGTGGGCCCAAGAGTCACGGAGTCAGAAATTTGGGTGTTGGGGGACACCTGGGTGGCTCAGTCAGTTAAGCTTCTGACTTCAGCTCAGGTCATGATTTCACGGTTTGTGAATTCGAGCCCCACATTGGGCTGTCTGATGTCAGCACAGATCCTCAGCCCCCCTCTCTTTTTGCCCCTCCCCCCATGCTCGCTCGCTCGCTCTCTCTCTCAAAAATAAATAAACTTTAAAAAAAAAAAGGTCACTTAGTGATACAGTAGGAAGAAGAGAAGCTAAAAGGCTGGGTGTCAGAAAACCAAGTGATGGGTGCTTCGTACATGACACATCTGAGGAGAAGAACTAGGTTTGTGAAAGGCAGATGATAAAGCATTCATTCTGGACACACCGCAAGTCAGGGGGTCCTGGGAAACCCAGGAGGGATCAGGAAAGTACAGAAGCCTTAGCAGAGAGTCAGGAGTGAGGAGAAGAGAGGTGCGGGTACGCGTGTCATCCAGCCTAAACGCGCTGTATCACCTGGAAACAGCTTCCCTCACATGCTCAGCCTCAGCGCTCAGCCACTCTGCTTGGCACCGTCTGGCCTCAGTTGAAGGAGCCACATCATGCTCAGGGCAAAGATGGCCAGCTCACAGGGTCACGGCCTCAGATAGCTTCAGAACCACAATCACAAACCATGGAGCCACAAAAGCACAGAATATCAGCATTTTCCCAGCCTGTTAGTATTTCATGACCTGGATGCCAAGTACGTGGGTGCTTACTGCATAATTCAGTTTAAATGTATGGCATGCATCACAACAAAAAATATTTTTTTTAATGTTTTTTTATTCTTGAAAGACACAGAGAGACAGAGCGTGAGCAGGGGAGGCGCAGAGAGACAGAGGGAGATACATAATCTGAAGCAGGCTCCAGGCTCTGAGCTGTCAGCACAGAGCCTGACACAGGGCTTGAACCCACGAATCATGAGATCATGACCTGAGCCAAAGTTGGATGCTTAACTGACTGAGCCACCCAGGTGCCCTAACAAAAAATAATTTTTAAGTAGTTCTCTCTCACTTCTTTTAGGAGAGATAGATATAAATATGGATATGGATACAAACATAGAAGTAGAGACAGACTATATCTGTCTCTGTTGAAACTTCCATGATGAACATATCAGACTGATTACCTGCATTTATTTTGCTTCTTCTGAAGCCCCTTAAAATAACAGTTTTTTTTTTAAGTGTGAAATGACAAGAGCAAATGTAACAGAAGAGGAAAATCCAGCCTACAAAAGATGGCTTGTGCCTGGAAGATGGGCTGGAATCACCCCAGCAGAGTGTTTGATACTTAAGACACGGAGCCTTTGGACAGCCTCCCAACCTGTCACTTCCTCAGCAGCCAGATGACCTTCCCAACCCTCACCACCATAAGAAACTGAGCAACAATCCCTGAGAAAAGACATCTGGACTCCAATGGAAAGGGCACTTTGCTACCTAATCATCACCCTGCATGGAAGCTCCCAGGTGGCACGCCAGCCCAAGCACACAGTTCCCAATCCAGTTCCTAGTGCCTCACTCTTGGGTACAGAGAGACAGCCAAGGATCGCCAGACATTTGAGGAAAGACTCCAGCATCAGGGAGAGATGTCAAAATAATCAAGAGGAACCCGAAGGTAACAGACAATGCAAGGAACCAATGGGGACCCCAAAACACTACTATAAAGTAATATCCCCAGAGAGATAAGACAAGATTTTGTATCCATGACACAAGGAGAGAATGCTATAAAAAAATGGAATGATCAGGAGAGAAAGAGAGCTTAGAAAATAAAAACATGATGTGAAGACTAAGTCAAAGTTCCCAAAAAAGAACAAGAAGACAAAGATGTGGAAAATGAAAAAGAAAAGATAAAGATAAAAACATGAGAGGATCCAATACCTGACCAAAAATGGTTCCAGGAAGAAGTAACGGATAAGAAAGAGAGTTGTGGTAGCTAGTCTCCAAAGTTGGCTTCCTGATGAGCATATCTCTTGATGCGGATGCCCGTGTACCTCCCCTTGCCTTGAACCTGTGCTGGCCCTGTAACTCAGTTTGGACCAACAGAATGGGACAGAAATAACATTACTTAACTTCTTCCAAGGCTGAGTCACAGGAACCCTTGAAGCTTCCACCTCGATCTCTAGGAACATTTACTCTAGGGAAAACAGCCAGCATGTAAGAAGTCCAACTATCCTGAGACTATTGTCCTATGGCCAGCCACATGGAGATACAGATACCAGCCAAATTCCAGATGTTCCAGATATCCAGTCCACACCACATACGTGAAGAAACCATTTTGGACATTTCAGCCGCAGCAGAAGCGACAAGAGAAACCTAGGAACCAAGCCAGAACTGAGGCCCCAGACGTATGGCCCCAGCTGAGCATCCCAGCCATCTCCAGCCATCTGAGCCATCCAGGATGAGGTCTCAGGCATTGTGAAGCAGAGATGAGCCATCCACCTTTGATGTGCCCTACCTGAAATTCTAACCTACAGATTGTGTGCCTAATAAAATGGCTATCCTTTTACCATAACAGGAACAGTAGAGGATAGAGGGCTCTGGAAGTGAAGCCTCCTGATGAAAAGAATGGAACTGACAGACAGGATATCTAATAGGTGCAAACTCTTGGTAGGAAAAAAAAAGACTACTCAAGGAATTATGACAATAAATAAAAATAGAAAAACAGAAAAACAAAAATAAGTACACAGAAAACTATGCTAATGGAAGAAACACATTAATCACTAACTCCGGGAAAAATAAAAGCTTCTACAAGAAAGGAAACATAATTATAGTGCCCTCCTTGGCTCAACAATAAGCAATTCTTACACAATCATAGTAAGTAAAGCTCGACTATTGAACCAAAAAATGAGGCTAACATAAGGATACACTGCTTACTACGTGATCCCAAGTCTTGGCAGAATTCCTAGTAGACCCCAGGAGAGAAAAAGCCCCATGTCCTCATGCCCAGCATAGGTGTGTGTTAAACCATCCATGTTAAGGAACCACCCAACTATCTGCCGGACTTGGGCTCACCTTGCTAAGCTATCACTCCACCACACTCCCAGACTCTGCCTCTTAACTCTTAACTCTTCTGAATATGTTATTACTCAGGAACATGCCAGTTATAGAGTTTCATCACTGGCTCAAAACAACTGAGTCTCGGTGGAGACAGACCATAGAATTTCAGGGTAAATATGTAGTCTTTTCAATTAATAATGCTATTCCCAATCTCTGAAAGCTTCGTTCATTAGAAACACAAATGCTTGGAGCCGTTTTCCAACACTGAGACAGAGCACGTGGCCCCTTTTCATTCTCGCCCTTTCCTGTGTGTGACCATGGTACATCACTGGGAGATGAATGGCCAGGGCAAGGGGTCCACCTGCAGCCAAGCAACCAAGCATAGCTGACTCAGCCCAGGGGGTCAGGGCTGCGATCTCACCTTACCAACATGCTCCAATCCAACCTCCAGAACCTAATGCCGATGAACCAAACCTGTGATATCAGCCCTCTTGCCTCCTCCTAGCATTAGCTTCTTTCCCCAGGACATTAGGAAAGGAAGGACAAGATAACTATGCATGCCTCCAGGAACACACTGGAAAACAGGCATGACCCTTGCAGTGTGGTATGACTGGAAGGTTCAGAAAAAGAACTTGGCAACCCAGAGCACACTGGATAACCAAGATCTCCAAGTAATGAACAGAAACTCACTCCCCTGGCCAGGCTCACCTCCTGACTCAGTGAGAACAGAGGGCCTTGATGGGCTGCCTCTGTCCAGGCCGCTTCCCTGGTGCCTGACATGAACCCTGCCTGCCAGGCCAGCCCCCAGCATAGTGACCGGTACTGAATTAACTAAAAGGTGGATAAACAAAATGAGGAGCTCACAGACCCTCAGAGCTGGAGGGCTAAAAGAGCAGCATGGGACAGGCCAGCGTTACCTCCACTGCAATTTGGCTGAGTAGGCCAGATTGTTACTTTAACCTCAACTTCCTGCTCAAGAGGCAGAGGCAGAGTAAACCCATTCCCCGATAGTTTGGTCTAAGCTCATGTCACACCCTTGATCTTGGATTACTCCTCTGGACATGGATGGTAAAGATAATAAAAATATCCGTATTTCCTCATCCTCATCATAATCCTAGCTAATATTCATGTAGTACAATGTAAAGCTCTTGACAAGCATTATTTCATTTAATCTTTTCTACAACCCTATGAGGGAGGTACAGAACCATGCTCCCATTTTACACATAAAAAAACTGAGGCTTAGAGAGGTTAAGTGGAAGGTCCTACAGCAAGTAAGTGGCAAAGCTAGGATTCTAAGGGACGCTGGGTGGCAAGTTCTAAATGGCTCCCCACCGCAGTAGCCCTGGTCTCTGAGAGCTGGCGGCTCAGACACTGGAATCATTGGCTGAACTCTGTTGGGAAAAGGGTAGTTCAAGAGCCTTGAGGGTTTCCTGCTAGACCAACGTGATGCCCAAAAGATATGCTGCTTGGGAAGAGAGCCTGACATGAGTTATTTTGGTTCTTGGGTTTTTTTCAAGAGAAAGCTGCTTTTCATTTGCTAACTCCCTACAGAAATATCTTTTAAATACAAATAACCTATCCTGGATTATTTCAAAGGACATTACTGAGGGGCACCTGGGCGGCTCAGTCGGTTGAGCATCTAACTTCAGCTCGGGTTAAGATCCTGCAGTTCGTGGGTTCGAACCCCGCATCAGGGTTCACCTGTCAGCATGGAGCCGGCTTCAGATCCTCTGTCCCCCTCTCTCTGCCCCTTCCCCACTTGTGCTGTCTCAAAAATAAATATTTTTTTAAAAAAGGACATCACTGCGTGAGAGGCCATCACTCTATTTCTGAATTGTACATTTTTATTATAAATATCATTACATACTCATTGGGGGAAAAAAATTCAAAGAATCCAGAGGCATCTAATGAAGAAGTCTGGGTGTGGGGAAGGGCCTTGCCACATCTGCTTCCTGCAACCCATCAAGTCAGAGCACGCGAGGCCTCAGGGAGCAGGCCCGGCACCTGCCACCGGGAATCGGGGCTGAGGAGAGGCTGCTGCTTTGGCCCCCCTGCTGCATCATTTCCAGCTGCCCCAGTCACTTAAGTGACAAGCTGATGCATCAACGTCAGTAACACTGGAAGGATCTGTCCACAGAAATGGCATTATTCTCCCCAGGAGGCACGAGGTCGGCCTCCACAGGCAGCTGGGGCCACTGAGAATTAAAGGCCCCTGCCCAGGGACTCTGTCACCCCCTCCCAGATCTACTCTCTGCCCCAGCTGGCCAGACCAAAGAGTGACAGGAAGACGCCACACCTAGGCCAGCCACAAAAATCATCCAGCCAATGAGCGCCGCTGAAGCCCGTGGACTCAGAGCCTGAGAGCGTGTGGCAGGATGTAGAGGACACAGAGCCTCCTTCTGCTGGAGGAGCCAGGCACAGCTTCAAGACTTGGGGGGCACCCAGGCCCTTTGCTGGCCTCCAGCGTGCGCCTAAACATTGCCTGGCTCCCGTGGCCACTCAGTCACTATTTGTTGAATGAATTGAAGAGCTTGAGGGCCATGCTGGGCCAGTGCCCCATGAGAAAACATGATAAGAACCTTCCAGCCAGATCCTCCATGAAATGTGTCTAGTTGCAGGCCGGCATGGCTGGCTATATGCGCTCTGAAGGCAGGGGCCACGTCGTCGTCAGCCCGCCCACGCCCACGCCCACGGGGCCCAGGGCCACATTCCTTCACTGCAGGCCCTCAAAAACTAAGACCTTACATTTGCATAATAATTACACTGATGAGGTTTCTTATCACCTTCTCTGCCAAGCACAATTCTGTGTGGATGATCAGGACAAGGAGATGTTTTCATCTACATAAATGAGTCAGCTGAGGCTTGGGAAACTCAGCCAGTTCTTGGAGGGAACCCAGAACTCTAAACTCAAGAAGTCTGACTCCACAATCTGCGGTCCGAGCTATCCCGTTCATGCACTGAGTGAATGAACAGGCCACCGAAGCAAAGAATAAAAGCGAAGACAGCTGCAGCCCCTCTGCACCACCACCACCCCCTGCCCCCTCCACCTTTGGGCAGCAAAGCATGGACTGGCTGAACTTCACCTTCCCTGTTCCATCAGGGTCCAGCCCTGTGAGCAGGGTTCTCACTTGCAGTGCAAACTCCAAGCTCCTGAGGAGGGCACCGAGTGTGCTCCTTGCATCCCCCCACACCTCCCACGGTGCTGAACAATAAATTCCCTCAGCAGAGCAAAGGACATGGCCAAGGACATGGCCGTGTGCTTGTTAGGGTAGCACCTGCTGCAAGGTTCACCTGGGTAGCTGGGAACACAATGAGCTATCATTGGGCGGAGGTGTCCCCCCACCCCACAGCAAATCTGACCTCCAGTCCCCACGCTCTCCCTGGAGAGAGGAGAGCAGGCAGAGGTCCAGTCGGCCAAGAAGCCCACAGGCCAGGGGTGACTGCAGCAGCCCGTCTGGCTTTGCCACCGCTCAAAGGTTACAGGTCTTCCCCCCTGCCTGTCCTTTCTCGGTCCCTCTCTGGACCGGAAGGTGAGCAGAGGGCCACCCACCCACGTATCTGGGTCAGAGCCTCTGAGGCCTGACAAGGCCCCGGGCCACACGGCAGTGCCCTGGGATTCTCCTCCCATTGTCCCAAGCCACATAAACAGAGCTAATGCCCAAAGCTCAAAAGCCAGCTCCCAAGGGAGGCAGAGGCTTTATCCTGCTTGGAGCTGCACACGGAACAGATGAATGGGATTTTTTTTAAGGTGTTTGTTTTACAGATTTACAGAAGGGGGTTGGGGGCAGGGGAACCCAGCAGAGGGGCAGAGGATGAAAAGGGAGAGAGAAAAGAGAGAAAAGGGAGGAGAGAGGAGAAAGAAAAGGGAAGCTGCTGCAAGCTTTTAGATCGAAAGACACTTCCCTCCCTATCTAGGCCAAAATCCATCATTAAAAGGCTGCAGAGCTGGAGAAACCCCAGTAGGTCAGGTACACCCAGAGGCGGGGCCTATGGCAAGAACGTCAATGAGAACCGCACAAAGGGCTGGGCCAGGTCTTTCTGGGTCCTCCGGAACCCTGACAGAAGCGTCAAGAATGGAGGAAACCTGTGAGCTCTCCCTGGGTGTCCCTGGAGGAGCAGCGGGGAATTTCGCGTGGCGTGACCTATACACAGGAAGTGCTTTTACCCTGAGGCTAGGGACCCCAGAAAAGGCTCCACGTCCTCAGAGCTGCCAGTCCAGTCCTGGACTGGTCTCCACAGGTTCACACCCTCCCCCAAAAAGCCATTCTCTCCAGCTCCCCAGCCCCACCCACGTGGTCTCCTGGAGACCTGGAAATGAAGAAGGATGGAGGTGATCCAGATCAGGGGGCTCCGTAACCCTGTGCCTCCCTCAGAAGAGGGGCTACCTGAGACCTCTCTTCACCCTCCCCTCCAAGCCCGAGGATTATATCAGGCACAGCCATGGGAGGGGCCATCCGTAAGAGCACAAAGAGCTCCAAAGGCCCCATTTCTCCTCCTCGGGAATCTAGTGTTCGGGTGAGTATTTATAAAGCACCCATCATGTGCTGGCGCAGAGCTAGCCTGCAGGGATATGATGTGAATAAGTCACGCCTGACCCCCTCTTCCCCACCCAAGGCCTCAGTGCATCTCACTAAGTCCTCACCACCTCCCAAATTGGTCTCTTCTCTCCACCCCACTGTCACCTGGTCACCTATCAATCTCTCACCTGGACAACGGCCACCCCACCCTAACCCATCTCCGTCCACCGCACCCCTCAATCTATGCTCCAGACACAAGGATCTTTCTAAAGTGAAAAGCTGATCACACCCACCAGGATAACCATAATTTGAAAAAATAATAATAAATAACAAGTGTTGGCAAGGACGTGAAAAAACTGGAACCCTGTACAATGCCGGTGGGAATGTGTAACCGCGCAGCCTCTTTGGGAAACAACGGGCAGCGTATCCTCCAAGAGTTAAACACGGAGTCAGCACACGAGCCGGCAATTCCACTCCTAGGAACATACCCCGAAGAAGTGAAAACACAGGTTCAAACAAAAACTTGTGCACAAATGCTCCCAGTAACACTACTCACAATAGCCAAAATGTGCAGATGACCCAAACGACCAACCACAGATGAATGGATAAATAAAATACGCTATGTCCTTTAAAAGGACATTAGTATAATAAGCCTTTAAAAGGAATGATGTACTGGGGCGCCTGGGTGCCTCAGTTGGTTAAGCGTCCAATTCTTGATGTCAGCTCAGGTCGTGATCTCGTGGTCGTGAGATCGAGCCCCACTTTGGGGTCTGCACTGACAGTGCACGGCCTGCTTGGGATTCTTTCTCTCCCTCTCTCTCTGCCTCTCCCCCGCTCACATGCACACTCTCTCTCTCTCTCAAAATGAATAAACTTAAAAAAAAAAAATGTGTTTAAAGGAACGATGTACTAACATAGGCTAAAAGACAGAAAACACGATGCCAGGTGAGAGAAGCCCATCACAGAAGACCACATATTATAGGATTCCATCTAAGTGAAATGTCCAGAATAAGCAAATCTGGAGACAGAGGGCAGATCAGTGGGTGGTTAGGGGTGTAGAGGGGAAAGGGAGAGACTGCTACTGGGGACAGACTTTCTGTTTGGTGATAAAAAATAATGCCACCGAACTGTACACATCAAAATGGCTAAAATGTAAGTTTTATGTGTATCCACCACAATGAACAGAAATGAAAGTGGAAAATTAGTGCAAAGTAAATGGCGGCACCCTCCTTTCAATGGCTCCCCTCCACCATTAGGACCAAACCCGACTCTTTAACATGCCCTCAAGAGCCCCTTGTCTTGGACCCACCCAACCTCATCTCATCCCTCTCACGTCCCCTCCTCACCTGCCCCCCAGCCCACAAAACCTGTCCGTTCCTCTACTGAGCCACCTGTCACTCCCACCACAGCCCTCCGTCCAGACCTTTCTCCTTGCCCACACCCCCTCTTCAGACTTGCCAAAATCTCCCTTCCTGGAGATGGCATGCCCACCCTGGATCAGGCCCCCTGTGCTGTCTGCTGCCACAGCACAGCCTCCCGTGTCACAGCACCCAGCCCCTCCACCACAACCACCCGCTGGATCCCTGTCTTCCCCACCTGACTGAGCGCTCCATAAGGGGAGGGATCAGGCCTGCCTCATCCCCACTGGGTCCTCAGCACCTACCCAGCCTCAAGGACCAAAGTGCAATGGGGGACATGGATGGACAGATGGACAACACCCCCAGGGGGTTTACAGCCAGGCTCAGAATGGAAAAGTGAACGGATGAGAGACCGGCTTGAACGTATGGGCACCAGTGGGGGTGTGATTCAGAGCAAGAGAGATCATGGGGACTGATCTAAATGGCAGGAGAGGGCTCAAGCCAAGGAGAGGGCTGGAGGAGGAAGCAGGACCATGAACGTGAGAAGTGTTTGGAAGTGGGGCCAAGCCAGGCGCGTGCAGGGGAGCTGGGAGGGAGGGAGTGGGCAAGTCCAGTGCCCATCCTGACTGTGCACACCCTCTGGAGAGAACTATTACAACTCTATAGCCTCTGGGTTCGGCATGTTATACACAACATCTCACTGACCCTCACAACCACGGCTATTATTACCCGATCATGCAGGTCCAGAGAGGTGTGGTGCCTTGTTCCAGTTCGCCTAGCTAAGTGGGATCTGAGACTAGGTTCGCCGAAGTCCACGCTGGGGGTCCAAGGCAGCAGAACCGCCAAAGGTTCCAGGACAGGCCCATCAGGACAGCTGCACCAAAACTGGAGGATGTCCTGCCTTCTTGAGAACCAGAGCTGTCTGGCTTCCTCCATGTGCCCTGGACTGGCCACTGCCTTCAGGAAAAAGGCTCCTGCACATTTTCTTTGTGAGGCTATTAACCCCCCAAGGTCAGGACAGTATTGAATGAGCCTAGTGAAGAAAAACATCTGCCCCACATCCAATCAGGTATCTTAACCCAATGCCCTTGCCTTGGCAATCCATCTTTCATGGCAATAATACAACTTCCAGAGAGTAGGGGTCCCCACAGCCCTGACCACCTTCAATGCACCCTCTCCCTACTCAGTCTCACCCACACTGGGGCTGCGTTTGCTGCCCCTGTGAGGACCCCCAATTGTCTGTCTCCTGCTCAGGCCTCTCCTGTCAGCTACAGACCCCACTGCCAACTGAACATCTACACTTGGGATCTCACAGCACCTCAAAATCAACATGCCCAGAAGTGACCCCATTTCCCCCAACCTGTTCCTCCTCCCAAGTTCTGTCTCCCAAATAAAGGCACTGAGCACCCTGACTCTTCCTCCTGCCTTATGCCTGACATCCAACCCCTACTACTCAAGCTGTGTCGTGGACCAGCAGCAGGACGTCCCCTGGAAGCTGGTCTAAATGCAGTTTCTCAGGCCTACCCCAGACCTGCCAATGGGAATCTGCAATTTGACAAGATGCCCAGGTGACGTGCACAGACAGTAAAGTTTGAGAAGCGCAGCTCCAACAATCAATGATCCCTTCATTCTACCTGCTACATTTTTCCCGGGTCCGTCGATGTCCTTCCATCCCCCTCCACCAGCATCCCGAAGCCACTGATATCTTCCTAACCAATCTCCACAATCCCACTCTTGTCCCACTCCAATAATTTCTCCCCAGGAGCTCCAGCGACCCTTCAAAATGTAAATCTGATCATATGAACCACATAAAGCCTTGAAATGTCATCCTATTACCCTCCCTATGAAAACCAAATGTGATTCGTTCATTCCTGCTGAGCACCTTCTATGTGCCAGGCACCGTTCCAGGCCACGGAGAGAGAACAGTGAACAAAACAGACAAAAACCTCTGCCCTCTTGGAGCTCATATTCTAGTGGAGGAAAGAGATAATCAACACCTAATAACATAAAAAGTTTAAGTATGAGGTATATCAAGTGACGGCAAATGCCACGAAGAAAAATAAAGCAGAGAACAGTTTGCAAATTTAAACAGGGTCATCAGAGAAGACCTCGATGAGAAGATGACATCTGAGAGAAGACCTGAAGGGAGTGAGGAAGCAAGTGGTGAGGGTGTCTAGGGAAAAGCATTCCACGTAGACAGAACAGCAAGGGCAACGGTCCTTAAGTAGAAGCATACCTTAATAAGTCACAAAGAGGCCAGTGTGGCCAGTGCAGACAGAGCCCAGAATAAAGAACAGGGGCTGAGGGCAGAGAAATCATGGGGAGAAGAAAGAAACGAAAGAAAGAAAGAAAGAAAGAAAGAAAGAAAGAAAGAAAGAAAGAAAGAAAGAAAGAAAGAAAGAAAGAAAGAAAGAAAGAAAGAAAGAAAGAGGAAGGAAGGAAGGAAGGAAGGAAGGAAGGAAGGAAGGAAGGAAGGAAGGAAGGAAGGAAGGAAACGGAAGGAAGGAAGGAAGGAAGGAAGGAAGGAAGGAAGGAAGGAACGGAAAGAAGAAAGAAATCACAGGGAACAGATCATGTAGGGCCCGTGGCCATGGTAAGAACTTTGGCTTCTACTATGAGGAAACAGGGAGCCATAGAAGGCACAGTTGTAAGCAGAACAGATGTGATCTGACAGATTCAAAGGATCATTCAGACTGCAGTGTTGAAGAACCGTAAGGGGGCAAAGAGTGGCAGGGAGCAGGGAGGCCAGTGAAAAAGTCACCTTGAGGCATCTGGGTGGCTCAGTCAGTTAAGCATCTGACTCTTGATTTCGGCTCAGGTCATGATCTCACGGTTCGTGAGTTTGGGCCCCACATCAGGCTCTGTGCTGGCAGCATGGAGTCTGCCTGGGATTCTCTCTCTCTCTCTCTCTCTCTCTCTCTCTCTCTCTGCCCCCTCCCCTGCTTGCATTCTCGCTCTCACTCTCGCTCTCTCTCTCTCTTTCTCTCTCTCAAAATAAGTAAATAAACTTTAAAAATAAATAAATACAAATCAAAAAATACAAAGTCACCTCAGTAACCCAGGGCGAGATTGAATGTGGGCAATAAGAATACAGAGAAGTCAAGGGTGAGTCCAAGAATTTGGGCTAAACAAGTGAGATGGTGAAGGCTACCTAAGGGATGAGTAGGGGGCTAGAGAGAGCACAGGAATTTCACTGTGGACCTGCTACATCTGGAATGACTTTCAGACACCCAGGTGAACACCAGGAGGGAGACAGAGAATTCCACAATGCATTGGAAGTCAGGGAAGGAGGAGGCGGTGAACTTGCCAGGAGACAGAGGGGAAGCGGGAGCGGGAGCTTTCACCAGCAAAACGGAGAAAGCATTCTAAGGAGGGACCACTGAGCTGTGTCAAATGACTCTGAGCTGAGGGCAGAAAGGCAGCCATGTGGCGTCGTGGGGAGCAAAGCCAGAGGTGGTCTTCTGGAAGTTCTGCTGTAAAGGAGAGCGGAGAGAGCAATAGCTAGAGGCAGATAAGGGGCTGAGGGAGGTCGGGGCTCATTTGTCTGCAATGACTGCCTCATTTTCTCCAGCTTCAAACCTTCCCGCTTGGACCTCTCAGCTAGCTCAGGCTCCGTCCATCTCAGGTCTGAACCTCGGCTGTCCTTTCTCCCTTCTCCTGGCTCACCCCCTTTCCACGGGCAGGTCATTTGTTCTCCAGCTTCCAGCTCAACCACCTGGGGGCCAAAGGGGGAGGCCAAGGTGAAAGTTAAACTCTCCCTGGAAAATGGTAAGAACTCATTGTCCCCAGAAAGGAGCTATAAATTTTTCTGAAATTCCGACCATTCCTCCCTTTGAGTCTAGGATGTTTTCAGTCTTCAAGAGTCTTCATTAAAATGCAAAGGTCCCACCTAGCGAGAGGGGAGGTGGTAAGGCTCCTGTGGCCATCCTCCTTTCCCCGCAGAGCTAAACTCACAGGGAGGCCCATGTTTCCTGGGCACCACACTTCATCCCAACCTCTCATTCACCCTCAGAATACAGATTCTTTTATTATCCACACTTCACAAATGACTATCCTGAATCTCTGAGAAATTAAACAATTTATGCACAGTCCCAGGGCTTCAAAATCGCAAAGGCAGGATTTGAACCCAGGCCACTTGACTTCAGAGCTCACATTCCATGGAGTTTTACTGGTTGGTTATTTTTCGGGTTTTTCCACTTTTTTTTCGGTCTGCTGACTTTTTTTCACTCCTAAAATGGTGGTAAAACATACACAAAATTTACTATTTTGACCATTTTAAAGAATACAGTTCAGGGGCGCCTGGATAGCTCAGTCAGTTAAGCGTCCAACTTAGGCTCAGATCATGATCTCACAGTTCATAGGTTCAAGCCCCACATCAGGTTCTGTGCTGATAGCTCAGAGCCTGGAGCCTGTTTTGGATTCTGTGTCTCCCTCTCTCTCTTCCCCTCCCCCACTTGCTCTCTCTCTCTCTCTCTCTCTCTCTCTCTCTCTCTGTCTCTCTCTCTCTCAAAGAAATAAATAAATAAACACTAAAAAAAATTTTTTTTTAAACACTACAATTCAGCAGCTTTAGGTACATTTACACTGTGTGCAACAGACACTGACACAGGATTTCTGACTCCCAAACTTGTTGATCACTCCAAAAGGAAATGATCTGTTGATTTTTTAATAATACATTAATGTAGTTCAAAAGCCAAATGTATTAGAAGGTATATGGTGAGGGGCGCCTGGGTGGCTTGGTTGGTTAAGCATCAGATTCTTGATTTCAGCTCAGGCCATGATCTCACAGTTTGTGAGTTCAAGCCCCACCATCAGGCTCCGCGCTGACAGTGTGGAGCCTGTTTGGGATTCTGTGTGTGTGTGTGTGTGTGTGTGTGTGTGTGTGTCTCTGACCCTCCCCTGCTCACTATCTCTCTCTCTCAAAATAAATAAATAAACAGTTAAAATGTTTATATATACATATATACATATATACATACACACATATATATATACACATATACATATGGTGAAAGGCATTGTCTTATCCTTGTCCCCGTGCAGCTCCCCAGCCACCTCATGGAATGGTTTCTACACATCCTTCTGCAGTTTCTTTATGCAAACATAAGCCAACACAAAGATGGAGTCCTATTTTCACCCTTTTTTATACAAAAAAAAAAAAAACAGCATATATTGTACACTCCATCCTGCACCTTGCTTTTCTTTACCCAGTATATCTTGGGAGAACTTTACATTGGACCCTAGAAAGCTTCCCTATTCCTTTTTAAGTCACATGGCATTCCAGGGCATGAATCCAGGTGCCCAGTTCTCTACTGATAGGCATTTGCTTGTTTCCAGCGTTTTGCTGTTTCAAACAATATTGCAGTGAATGACCTTGTACTATATCGTTCCACGCATGTGCAAATATAGATGCGGGATAAATTCTCAAAGGGTGTTCCCTGGGTCGAACGAACTATACATATGCGTAATGTGATGGGTGTGGCCAAACTGTACTGCTCATGGGATGCTATCAATTGATCTTTCATTAAATGGGTATGTGAATGAGGGCCCACGTGCCCACTCAAAACACTGTGCTACCCCCCCCCCGCCCAGGGCTGGAACCAATGCCAAAGCAACTTTTGTCTATGGTTTCTGCCTGACCCAAGTCACTTTTACCCCTTCATCTGATAATGAAACTCCCCACCTTTACTTTAGGGATCTGCTCTTCTCCCAATGGAAAGGACTCTTATGCTCACAATACCCACACCAGCCACAGGGATGAGCCCTGACTCAGGCTGGGCCAAGCATAAATCCCCACCCAACCCCCATGTAGAGATTAATGCACAGATGGGCGTGTGATCCAAACCAACTGGAACTCCTTAGGGTTTGTCTAAATGGAGCTGGTGGAAAGGAGATTTTTTTTCCCCTCTCTGGAGGAAAAAGCGTTAAAATGTTAAACCCACAGTGGTCTGTAACCATGGTTTCAACATCAGAGGTAGAGATGGCCCAAGAGAATGAAGCCAACACAAAAAGAGACACAGACACAAGAGACAGCGAGGAAGAGAGATTGCTCAAGGTCCTGGATCCAACTGTCCCTGAGGCCCAGCCCTTTCAACAAATGGGTTATGACAGCCAATACATCCCCCTACTTTGTTTGTTTAATTCAACCTGGGCTTCTGACATTTGCCCCCAAGAGTCCTAATACATTATATCTAAAGTATAATCCCTAGTTTGTTATAATATATAGAAACAGATGTAGATGCAGATGTAAATACACTGTGTGGGAGGGTATGTGTTTAGAGGGAAAAAAGACCAGAAAAAAATATATTAAATGTTAATAGTGGTTATCTCTGCAATCCCCCATCTGGGATTGCAGATGATTTTTATTTTAGTCTTTGTACTTTTCTGTGTTTTCCAAATTTTCTGCAAGGAACATGGATTTTAAAAATATAATAAACATGTCTTTCAAAAAAATCAGATTGGCAAGAAGCAGCCCAGAAAACGCTCAGAAGAAGGTTCTAAGCCTGTGTGGTGGTCAGGAACAGCAGAGATGTCTACCCTGAAGCCTGCTCTCCATGGACAGCACCCCCTGGAATGGCTGCTGCCCAGCTCGCGTCTGGCTGGCAGTCACCGAAGGCATCCATGTTGTGGGCACCAAACCCAAGCCTTCTGTCGTGTGGCCACAGGCTCTGATCTGTGCCCAAAGGTCAGCTCAGAGTCAATACTCTTCTCTCCACACTCCTACCGGAATCCATGCTGAGCCCCCAGAAGTCCCCACCCACCCACTACCAATCCCCTTGGCCTCCAAGGAGAACCCCACAAGGCACTGACAAATGCCTGTCCAGGAGCCCACAGCTACAGGAAAGGAAAATGCTGGGATAAAAAGGGAGCTCACGCAAGGTGGCCCAGTCTCTCCAGAGCCCTCTCCCTGAGCTGACCTTCCCATCAACACATGACCATTGGAGGAGGGGGATGGGCTTGGACAAGAGAGAGGTCTTGGGGACCCTCAACTTCAGAACCTGTAGAGAAGGGTGGGCTGTGGCTTCCCCAAGGCACTCTGGCCCCAAATGTATTTCAGTGCTCATGGAGACAGTACTAGAGCTCCCCCAACCTGGTCACCCCATCTTCAAGCAGAGAAACACTCTCTTTTATCTTTTCTTTACATATGAGGGTCTGAATAAGATGTTTGTTCTCTTACCCCTCTAGCCATTTTCAAGTGTGCAATCCAGAGGCTTTCAGTATTATGCAAGCATCACAGCTGTCCATTTCCAGAATCTTTTCTATCATCCCAAACAGAAATTCTGATCCACTGAACAATAACTCTTCCCCACCACCACCCCAAACCCTGTTAACTCTATTCTACTTTCTGGCTCTCTGCTTTTACCTATTCTCAGTACCTCACATAAGTGAGGTCAAGCAAATTTCTGTCCTTCTGTGTGTCTGGCTTAGTGACTTAGCATAATGTGTTCAGGTTCATCCACGTTGTATCGGAATTCCATTCCATTTATGACTGAATAATATCTTGTATGGATATACCACATTTTGTTTATCTAGTCACCTGCTGAAGGACACCTGAGTTGCTTCCACTTTTGGCTGTTCTGAATAATGTTGCTATGAACATGGGTGTGCAGATATCCGTTTGAGTCCCTGCTTTCAGTTCTTTTGGGCATATGTACCTCGAAGTGGAATTACTGAATAAGAGCTTTGCTTACACAAATAATTCCAGTTAAAGAACAAGTAAAAATCAGTCATTCATTAGAACTAGTCCCATTTCACAGATAGGGAAACTGAGGGCCACTGTTTGAACACCATGTACATTCAGGATCACACATGGTGCTACTTTCCCTGGGTTTTTCTGTGGGGCTTCAGGCTGCCCCTCTGCCCTGCTGCAGTTACTTCCTTGCTGTCTAGGGGTCCCCACCTCTCATACCCCTGAGATCTCCGCTGGGCCTGAGCTTCCCGCAGGGGGATGGATCATACAGAGCCTGCCCCACTCTCAGACAGGACCTTGTGACCAAGAGCATCCATGGCTAGATGGTCAGAGGAAGGAGCAATCTAAATGAAAGGAATCCAGACTTTCTGGGTGGAGAGGCAAATAAGCCCCACAGAGCACCAGCAAAAGAGGATGGGGAAATATCACTGAACCCCAGAGTTGAGGGCCGACCCCAAGCAAGGTCTGACACAGTCATGCACTGGACTGCCCCAATGTCCAGGATAGACTCTGGGAAGGGGGTGCCCAAGGAGCGTGCTTAGTAAGGCTGGGGGGTCCAATATGCTGCATCAGGGAAGAAGAGAGAACACCTCACCCAGCAGAGGCAGAAGGGGCATCCCTGCATCTAGGAGAGTACCAGCCTCTGCAGCCACCAGCAAAGTAGACAAGATTGAACAGAGACCAACACCAACTAAACCACCGGGGCCAGGAGAGCAGACAGCTGCTGTTTTCTCCTGTCCAGCTTCCATTCCCTGGTCTACTGACAGCAACATACCAAATTTCCTTAGGTGACCCACCCTCCTATTTTCTCAGCCCAGGTGACTCCACCCCTAGAACCAGGAGAGGGCACCTAGACTTGGATCATCAGCATAGCTCATCCCTCTGGCCAAAGTTCAGAGGTGGGCACGTGACCCACCGTGTCCAGTATGAGTGGTCCCTGGGACTCCCTCGAAAATTATCAGAAAACAGACTTGCTCTTCCTGTTGGTTGGTATTGCTACACTGGCAGAATGTAAGCCTGGAATAGCCATCATCTTTCTTTGTGGACAACCTGAGGATGCAGCCAACCCAAAAGAAAGCATAGCTTAGACACGGGGAGAGAGAACCAGTGTCCAGAATACTATTCTAGCCCTGGATCAGGCCATACCTGAATCTGTCCCCCTTCAACTTTCCAATTACCTAAACCAATACATTTCTCTTTCCCTTTAAGTTCATTAGAATTGGGGTCTGTCACCTGCAACCAAAAGATTCCTGAGTCACTTAGCTAAACTGCCAATCAAGAGTCATTTGGGAGGTACCACCTACCACTCCTCCAATATGAAGACCCTCTAGCCCCAAACCCCAATAAATAGCATTACAATAAAACAAAGGTTACAGAGCTCCATTTCAACTGTAATACTAGTTATGTTTCTGAGCTAACTAGGGCACCAAACTGCCATGTGAGTTTGGGGGAGGCAGGGAACAGAGAAGCCTAACCTGCCCTTCACTCCTTGGCATTTAACACCAACAAAAATGGCCTGAGGTGACCCTGACAGCCTCATTTCCCACTACTGCCCAATGTGAAATCCACACCACAGTCCAATTGAGTTCTGAACGTGTCCGTCGCTCTCCTTACCTCCATTCCTTTGTGTACCCTGTCCCATTTAACTAGAATGTACTTCCCTACTCCATCTCTCCCTTCAGAAACTTTGTCCAGTCTCCCTGGCCCACCTCAAACGCCACCAACTCCATGAAGCCTTCCTTGGGGTGGTCCCTCCTTCTTTTGACCTCCAGGATGGAGGCCACCATCTCCTCCAGCACCCACCATCTTCTGTATGGGGTTCACATTACACGTCTGGTCTCTACTTGGAGCACAGGCAGCTTAAGGCAAGGACAGTATCTTATTCTCCTCCAGGATCCTGTTGTCCCATGCCTGGCACACACCTGGCCTTCCACAAACATTGATGGAAGTGACTTGAAACAGCACAAATGAATGCTTGGAACACAATCCATTTATAATCAGGACTGCTGCCTGTGTTTGTGTACTCATGGAGGAGAAAGACAGGGTGAATGCTGCGGGGAGGGGGGGGGTGGGGGTGGGGGCACTTTCCAGAAAAGGGCAAGGAAGGTCAGAGGAACTGCAATGTGGAAGCCAGGTGTCCCTGCTCCCATCACTTGCACCACGGGCTGTGTCCTGCCTCTCCACGGCCATGCCCTTGAGGTACCTTCTCAGCTGTCAGTAACTGGCCTTTGTTGATGTCACACTCAAAAGCTCTTCCTGGCACCTTTGAAGATCTAGTTTTCAGACAGCCTGTTTTGGTTACCTCTTGATTTACACGCTGTTTCTGTTTCCATCTTTGCATCTCAAGATTAAATCCTATTAAAATAAATGTTCTATTAAAATACAGATGGAACAGGTAACCCGGGCTCCAGCCCAGACCTTCCCATTCTCATAGAGAAGCAGAAATCTCTGTTCTAATTAGTGGGGACAGCAGCCAGGAGCCCTTTCAGCTTATGTGAAGCCTGGTAAATCAGTTCCCCCCTTCTAGGCTCCACTGCCCCCTCCCTTGCCCCAGCTCAGGCCCAGTATTCAAAAGGCGCCCAGCTGCCCAAGAGACCAATCCAGTCTCTTCCTTAAAAACTAATGAGAATGTGTGAAGGTGCTACAGTTCTTCACGTTTTGAAGCATTTTCATACACCTGGAATGCATTTCGTGTACCTGAGCTGCATCACCGTCCACTTCATACACCGCGAAAGTCAAGGGCGGAGGGGTCAAGTAACTCAGCCACGGTCACCGTGAAACTGGTGACAGGAGAAGAGGCATAGAATTTGGCATCAGGCAGTTCTGGACTGGAATCCCAGCTCTGCTGTACAAGCTGAGTGACACTGGAAATGTCACCCCTTTGGAACCTCAGCTTTCTTCTCTATGAAAAACGGAGATGATGATAGTAAGGGTGTTGCAGAGAATGAAATGCGACAAGTGGGCCCACAGTGCCAGCCTAGTGCCATGCCCAGAGCAGAGGCAACATGAGCTCCCGGTCCAGTCCCTTCTCTTAGGATTCCTGAGTTTTTACACTATAATACATAGCCTCCCATAATTGCTGTCACTTTATTTGGGGGTAATTAGGGAGGGAAAGGTGGGGAGGAACATTTAAGACAATGAACAGTGGCCTTTCGGCAGCCCATCTCCTGCAGGGACCCTCATTTCCAATCACACTGGACCTGCCCAAAACCAAAGGAAGCCCAAAGGGCATGCAGGGCTGGGACATGGCCCCCAGCCGCCCCCCACCCCTGAGCCTCCTGCCTCCCCCACTCTACATCCAATCCCTCAGCTGTGGAGGAGGTAGCACAGGTGTGGCCAGGGATGGGTA
This sequence comes from Acinonyx jubatus, assembly GCF_027475565.1. Lineage (NCBI taxonomy): Eukaryota > Metazoa > Chordata > Mammalia > Carnivora > Felidae > Acinonyx > Acinonyx jubatus. The sequence goes on from NC_069397.1 coordinate 13,671,213, forward strand.
CAAAGGTGAGCAGAAAGGGACCAGCCCTATACCGAGCAGGCTGCTGCCAGTTTAGCTGTGATGCAGGAAGGCAGGCCCACCAATGTTGCCAAAGCTTCTGATTTCTCCAGAGAAGACTGAAAAAAAAAAAAAAAGTGCAACATGGAACCTTCCAATTTTAAAATATCAGCTTCAAAGGGAAAAACACATGTGGGCCTAACAGAGCCCCTGGAGAATGGGCGGGGCTTTGCACCCGCGCTGTGCCCTGCTGTATCCCCAGCATCGAGAACAGTTTCTGGCACACAGTAGAGGCTTCATGAGGATTCAAGGAATCTGCAGGGGCCATTTCCAACCTCTACCTCAGGCACCTGGCAAACTTCCAGGTGTCAGGGTGGAGTCCCTGACGGGTGCAGTCCCGCTATCTGTAGACAAGACAGTGTGGTTTTAGAGCACGTGACGGTGAGAGATGAGGGGAGGTCCTGACTCCACCCCTCGGAGGGATCTGTCCTGTAAACCAGGTGAGAGTTGTACCTTGTGTGGGGGCCGTTTCAAGTCGTCATACCCTGAGAGTAAACACTTACGACAACAGCCAGCCCCCCGACTCCACCACACTCATTCAGTGTGGCTGGTCAAGATCCTCACAGTAAAGAAAGAGAAAAGCAGGGGAGGAGGGCTCTAATCAACAGAGGGGCTCCCTTCTGCCTTTGGAGAAGTGGACTAACCCTGAGGCCTGGCAGGGTCAGCACTGCCCCCACCCCCCCACCAGAGGGCTCCGGGAAGGACTTGGCTAGAGTTCCAGCCTTCATGAAACAGTGTGTTCATAACTGATAAGCTTAAAAGCAAGTGACAATTTTTCAACCCACCCTTGCTCCAAGGGCAGTGAATAAACACAGCATCGGCTCCAGGTTCCCACTGAGTGTGTCTAGAAGGGGAGGAGAAGGTGAAACCAAGCTTACTCATCCCTAGAAATCAGAGTGGATTCTCTGACACCTTCTTCTTCGGGGCTGAACTAGGACGCCCCACTTAGAAATCCCAACTCAGGAAATCCTAAATATGCTCTTCCCTTTATTCTGGGTGTCCAGGCTACGCAGGTACCCCACATACAAGGCAATGGACCTGACTCCACATTAATTACAAGTGGACTGTGGGGACGCAAGAAGGAGCCTGCTGGGGTGCAGGGAAGTTCGGCGGCTTCACGTGGGTGGTATCTCTACAGGTGAATACATATGTGGAAATTAACTGAGCCGTGCCCTGAGATCTGTACACTCACTGTATGTGTGTTACACTTGCATGCATTCACAGTAACAGCCGTGGCAGTGCGTGTTAGGCACCTCTCCGAAGCCAGGCACTGCGGTAGTGCTCATCCCGGGTTCCAAATAACACAGCAGTGAAGACCACCGCCTCTGGACCTCAACAGACCAGGGTTAAAATCCTTGTTCCTCCACCTCTGATTCTGGCCCCAGCATGCTCCTCAAACTCTGAGCCTCTGTCCCTCTACCGGAAAATAAAGAGAATAACTCGTACAATTAAGACAGGTAGGTAAGCCTAGCCTACAGTAAGCCTCAAAAGATGTTGGCTTGCTACAACCATTCAACCTTCAACCACCCCAGGACCCTGGTGTTTTGGGCCCACTTGAACATTTGAGAAATGTGCCCGCTTCCTTCCAACAGCGCTCCCCAAACAGCAGGCATTTCCACAGCATCTTCTCAATTTTCTCCCAGATCCATGTACCACCTGACTGTTACTTTTCTTAACACTTTTCTTCAAATTGATCGCAATTTTTTACTTAAACAAATTTACTTTTTAAAAATGTTATGTAACCATCATACATGGAAAACCAGTATCACTTGCCAGAACTCGCTTTTTTTAAAAATAGCAATTAAAATAAAAAGCATTTGTCCACCTGAGATCATCTTGCTTACCTCATTTACTTTTTATGGATTCAAGAGGGAAGGAAACTCAGTTTGTGGGACGGACGTGGGGTAGGGAGGGCAAGAGGGCCTCATCTGCTTAAAACGACTGAGACATTTCCTGAGCCCTTCAGCAGCCCCCGTCTGCACAGAAGTGATTTTCGTTGGTGTAACCAAATGGGCTTGGCAGGCCCTGTATTTGGCAACATCCTGGTAACCAGCCATCTGTGTACCACACGGGCTCCAAAGAGATAAAGCTGCATTTAGAAAAAATATATATTCACTAATGGCGGGTGTTCACTAATTCAGACACCCACTGGCCCCTCTCTGGCATGAATGAAGGGAGCCCTCCTCTGCCTACCACACAGCAGCTCTAGCACCCGAGATCTAGGAACTCAGTGTCAGGACAGGCCCGGGGCCCGGCCCCAGCTTCAGGACTGAGCCTGGACCCTCACATCTGTGGGTCCCCAAACCATGCAGGGGCAGGAAAAGAGAAGAGTAATAACAACACTCCTCCTGTGCACATAATCTGTTACCTTTATGTTCAAACGCTCTTCCCAAGGGAAATGAAGGAGAGGGAAGAGGACATTCCCCAATCTCAGCCAAGAGATGGCATCTTGAAATCTGTGTCAGAGGGCACACTGCAGTCCTACGAGGACCCCGGGGAATAGGCAATGGGCATATTTCTTCTGGGGAGTCAGTGAATCTCGTAAGCACCCATTCATTCATACAGCAAATACTTACTAAGCATCTCCTATTGGGGCAATGGGGGCCCCGGGGTGAAAAAGGCGAAGTCCCTGCTGTTAGAGAGCTCATATTCTAGGAGTGGGAATAGTCAATAAATTGTTTATTACATAATGTCAGTTAATGATAAGTGCCATGGAGGAAATAAATCAGAGTAAAGCAATAATGGCTGGAGTAAGCTGCTTAGATTGGATGGTCAGGGGAGTCCTTTTAGAAGAGATGACATTTGGGGCACCTGGGTGGCTCAGTCAGTTGAGCATCCAACTTTGGCTCAGATCATGATCTCACGGTTCGTGAGTTCAAGCCCCACATTGGGCTCGCTGCTGACAGCACAGAGCCCACTTTGGATCCTCTGTCCCCCTCTTTCTGCCCCTCCCCCACTTGTGCTCTCCCAAAAATAAATATTAAAAAAGAGAGATGACATTTGAGCTGACACCCAACAATGAGGAAGCACCACTCAATTAAGTCACCATAAACAGCATGTGTAAAGGGCCTGGGGTAGGAACAAGCATGGCATGTTCCAGAAACAGAAAGGCCTTTGCAGCAGAAATACAGTGACCGCCGTGAGTGAGAGGGAAACTGGCAGTGAGATCAGAGAACCAGGCAGGGGATGCAGGCCCAGCTTCAGAGTTTGGACTTGATTTAAATTATAATCAGAAGCCTATGGAGAGATTTCTACTTTGGAGAGACTTGATTTTACTTGAAGTTTTAACTCCACTCTGGCCACCATAAGAATGGATAAGGAGGACAAGAAGCAGGGACACCAAATGGGAGATTAAAACAGTGGCTCCAAAGGAATTAAAAACCTTGGGACGTCTGGATGGCTCAAACAGTTGAGCATCCAAATTTGACTCAGGTCATGATCTCACCGTTCCTGAGTTTGAGCCCCATGTTGGGCTTTGTACTGACAGCCTGTTTCAGATTCTCTGTCTCCCTCTCTCTGCCCCTCCCGTGCTTGCTCTCTCTCTCAAAATTAAACATTAAAAAAAAAAAAAACACCTCATTTCTGCCTCAAATTCTCTCCCTTAACTCTACGAGTCTAACTTCTCACACACTCAGTGAGTCTTAAAATGGGAAGCTGGTAAAGGGAGATGTTTGTTCTTTAAAGCAATAACAGCCAACCAAGTGGCATTCAAACATCAGACAAGAGAGGGCAAGTAACAGGCCCTTCCACAAAGGGCAGGACCCAGCCACCTCCTGAGAAGAGAACAAGCAGCCATCTGTTCTGGGGCCAGGGAGCAGATCGGCTCCCGCCTGTGCCCCTTCCAGCCCTGGGACTTTGGGACTCCAAGGCCAGGACTCCAGCACACTCCACAGGCTCAGACCCCAAATCCAGCCAGCTCGTGGGTCTGCCACACGCTCTCCCATGGCAGACACAGTATCCTCCACACCAGCCTTCAAACTCCAAAGACAAAATCAATTAACAGCTGCCAACGTCACTAAAACGGACAATTAGACAAACTCCAAAGCGCGGTCTTGCCCAAAAAACAAACAAACAAATGTGATAGAACCTCTAAAACTCAATATCGACTTACAGTATCATAGGGAACAGCAGAACATGTTAAATGACACCAGGAGATACCATCCATGAAATCCTGACTCCCCAAAATAATTAAGTTTCTCCAATAAAGAAATTATAAAGATGTGGTGCCTAGGTGGCTCAGTTGGTTAAGCGTCCAACTTCAGCTCAGGTCATGATCTCATGGTTCAAGAGTTAGAGCCCCGCATCAGGCTCTGCACTGACCACTTGGAGCCCACTTCGGATCCTCTGTCTCCCTCTCTCTCTGCTTTCTCTTTCTCTCTCTCCCTCTCTCTCAAAAATAAAAATAAATATATTTTAAAAACCTCCCAAAAAAAGAAATTATAAAGAAAAAAAAGTTGGAAGAGAAAACTTATAAAGTGATATATCACCAATTACACTGGATTTTTTCAATCCTGACTCAAAAAATTTTTGAAAAACTTTTATGAGACAAATAGGGGAATCTGAGCACTAATTCAATATGATACTAAGGAATCACTGTTGGATGGGGCATCTGGGTGGCTCAGTTGGTTAAGCATCCGACTTCAGCTCAGGTCATGATCTGGCCAGTGCATGGGTTCAAGCCCCACATAGGGCTCCATGCTGACAGCTCAGAGCCTAGAGCCTGCTTCGGATTCTGTGTCTCCCTCTCTCTCTGCCCCTCCCCACTTGCATGCACGCCCTCTCTCTCTCAAAAATAAACATTAAAAAAAATTTTTTTAAGAAATTACTGTTAACTTAGGGAATACAACAATAGTAGTGTTTGTTTTCTTGCAAGAATTTTTAATTTTTTTAATGTTTATTTATTTTTGAGAGAGAGAGCATGAGCAGGGGAGAGGCAGAGAGAGAGAGAAGGAGACAAAGAATCTGAAGCAGGCTCCAGGCTCCTAGCTGTCAGCACAGAGACCAACACGGGGCTTGAACTCACAGACCACGAGATCATGACCTGAGCCAAAGTCAGACGCTCAACCGACTGAGCCACCCAGGCACCCCTATTTCCTTACAAGAATTCTTATCTTTAAGATGTATACTGAAATAATTAAGAATGAAATGATACCATGATGGGATTTATTTCAAAATAATCTTGTGGGGGATTGGGGGGGGGGGGACAAATAAATGAAACAAGATTGGCCATGAGTTCATGATGGCTCAAAATGGGTATCGTATTACTTTTCTCTCTACTTTTGTGCATGCATGAAAATTCCAACAATAAAAAGTTAAAAAAAAAAAAAAGCTAGGGATGAACTTCTTGTGCGGAGGCCATGCTAATCTTCTCTGTATCGGTCCAATTTTAGTATATGTGGTACCAAAGCAAGCTCGGGAAGAACTTTTTCTCTAATAACCTAAGCAGGAATAACCCACTAGACATTACACCCCACAACAGAGGGATCAAATTCATTAGATTCCCTGTTATGCTTCCCAGAGCCTGCCATGAGTGGTCTGCTGAATAATGAGGGAATTCCTGTTTTCCTCCTCACAAACCCCATGGTGGGAGTTGTCTCAAAATAACTACCCCCCCCATCAGAAGTAGATGCCTTTTCCTTTCTGCTAACTGACCTCTCTCCAGTTCAGAATATCACTCCCAAGTCCACACAACTTTATCCATACCATTTGGAACATATATATTTTGATTCTATTTTTCTACCTTAATCCTTCCCATCAGAGATACCTGTTTTCCCCCTCAGAGGAAAGCATTCCCCCCGCCCATCCACTTCTATGACCAAGGCAGTGCTCTGGACCTTACCCTGATCTGCCACAACCACAAGAAAGCAGGATCTGAAAATCAAAGCACTTTAAAGGTGCTCTCCACTACAGTGATCTCCAAAAATGCCATCTGCAAGAAAGGCTTCATTCAGGTGCCTCGTTGGAACCATGCTCAAATCAGTCCCCCTCGAAAACACACCATTGCCTTTGCAGGATCCCAGGGGATGGAGTCCCTGGAAGATGGTCAGAAAGGCAGAACCTCCAGGTTATCCCACAACCCCCATAGAGAGTTGTCAAGTCAAGGTTGATGAGCACCACAGCCACTTCTCCAGGAGGCAAACTGAGGCTGGGCTTTCAACATAGTTCTCAGGACCTACCAAGAGTAACCTGGAGTCTCCTGGTTCTGGGCCCATTTGGGATACCTGTGTCATTACCATCTTCCCTGGTGCACCTGCTGCCCCCAATATGCAATACATTTCCAGGTAGCCTGCAGAGGGCAGGAAGATGACAAAGACGATGGGGCCATCACTGCAAGGCCACACAGGACCACTCTACCCCTTAAGGCCAACAGCCAGGAGTGTTATCTGCATGAGTCTGTCAATTAAAGGTGCTAGGAAGATCGATGGATGGATGGATCAAGCCTTCTGGGAAGGATGAAGAAGGGGTCTTAGATGAGGGCAGAGAGGAATCAGGGACTCAGCAATTAAACACCCAGCCTGGAGTCTGGGTGAGCACATAAGAGGTTGGCAGCTGCAGCCTGTTCCAGCGCACCCCCTGCCCACCCCACCCCCACCCCCACCCCCATGGCTGGTCCCCACACAGCAAGGTTCAATAGCGAGCACTGCACTGATTTCAGATGCTTAAAGACAAAGAAACTCCAGATTACAGCAAGGGGAACAAAGGTCATTTAGCACCAACACGAAATCAATCCCTCTCTCTCCTTGGGTAAGTTAAGTCTGTGGCCAAAGCAATCAGGATGACAGAAGCAACAGCAGAATAGGACGAAGGCGAGGGCTGGGAGGGCCTCAACGTCTGCTGCATTGCAGGGAAGGGCACAGTGCATCCAAGAGGAAGGACAAGATACCATGAGCCTAAGGCATCCTCACCCCTGGCCAGTCCTTCCCTGTGCCTCACTGCACCTGGCTATCCCCCCCCACCCCCAGGCCCATGCATGGATGGCCTTGACTACTGGTGGGGCTGTCACCACCAGACATCTTACCTTGGTTTCCAGGAGCACAAGCCCAGAGAGAAGCAAATGGGAACGGTTCCGCTCAAACCCCTTCATCCTCATTGAGCACTTCATACGTTTGAGATGCACCTTCACCCACATTATCTCACTTAAGCCTTTTGCATGGACACAGAAACAGGCTCAGGGAGATTACATCTATACTATCACGTCACAGTCAGTGGATAAGCGGGGACCGTGCAGTCACTTTTCCACCCTACCACATGCTCTATACTCAGAAATAGGAACTGGCCTGATGGTCTGATGCGGCTGCCTGTCTATCAAGCACATCATCTTTCTCATTCCTCCAAACAGACTCCCTTGTCTCAGAACAGCCATCCCGCATCCCTCTGACTTTAGAAGGCTGGCTTATTCATCCCCCCATTACATATAAAATGCTGAAAGACAGGGAATGGAAGAGAACCAAAGTAGGGGGAAATGGGGCCCAGACCTAGAGCACTGGGCTCCAGAGTCCCACTGGTAGCTTTTTCTGCTAGACAGGTTTATCCCAGACACCAGCCATTCCCTACATCGCTTGCAGGATTTCTGCCACATTCTATACCCTTTGTACTATAGCTGTTTCTATTAAACGGACTCGTTCTTGTGACTTAATACATTTAATTTAAAGTGATGCCTTATATCACCACCACAAAGAAGAAAATCAGTACCACTGACCATAACTGGGAGCGAAGCCTAAAAATGAATAGCACAGAAACAACCTAAATTGTAGGCAGGCACTGTTCCCCACTTAGAGGCCCAGAGCCAGAGGTCTGCTTTCCCTTTGTTATGAAACAGAGATTAGCAAGTGTTAAAAAGGTGTTAAAGCCAGACTAGCACCAACCTGAAAGTTTCCCCTTAAAGAAATCACACGGATTAGTAGAGAACTGAAAAGGGAAGATCCTTCTCACTAGGTGACTCAATGTTATCTCATGCCTGCCCACCTAAAGTCATCTCACTGGAGAGCTACCTTATCCTGTGGGAAACATCCAATTAGACTGAATCGTAGGAAGGGGGGCAAGAGGGACAGGAGTCAACCACATCACGGGGGCAACCAATGCCAGCTCCTGGGAGTGCTCCAATCCATTGCCCCCCCACCACCACCACCCCAAGGCACACCCGGCTTCTGGGCAAGCCCAAGGGTCACCTGTCACCACCCAGGTGTCTCTGGCTCCACTGCCCTTGTCTCACCCCTTGGCTAACGGCAGAGCACAGCACTAACCCCTCCAAACTCCTCTGCAAATCCAGATCTAGCAGAGCCACTGGAGCCACCCCAAATTCTCACAACATTTCTATGGACAGTCAGTTCTGATGACCCCCAGTTGCTGGGAAGCTTTGGACAGTGGAGGGAGTCTGTGCCAGACTGTGTAAGCACCTCCCTGAGGTCTTGCGGGCATCAAGCCTGCAGCAAGGGACTGGAGCCCAGGAAGCTGCCCCAGAAGCTCCTTTGCCCCAAACGCCACCTCTTAACCCATAGGTCATCCAGAGTATCTCTGAAATAGCTCGAGAGAACTATTTTCAACATCCAGGAGCAAACAATTAGTAAACTCAAGAAAGGTGAAGAGTCAAAGAGAAAAATCCAAAGAAGGGGGGAGGAGGCTGTCAAGCAACCTCCAAACTTGCTCCTGGCCTGCCGGCACTGTGCGCAAAAGGCAAGCAGATCCTGGCCTGGCGGGCACCTCGTGGGCTCAGCCAAGTTGCAAGAGAACCAAATGGCGCGGTGAGATACTTGGGCTCAGCCAGGGGCTGTCGCCCGGGTCGGATCAATGCTACTCACTGCAGGCTTCCGGAAGGGCGCCCAATGCCAGGAATGGGGACGAAATACTGGGTGCCCCTTTGTGGATGATGGAGCCCGAAGGGCCCTCCCAGACGCCCTCCGACCCAGCCAATGTCCTGCTTGGGCTTTCCCCCAACAGCCAGTGTCCAGGGCGACGCTCCTGAGTCGCTCCCCCGACGGCGCACGGAGCAGAGGTTTTTCCCAACCAACTCAGGGCCAAAAGCCCTTTTGTAAAAGTCCACCCCAAAGAAAACGGGTATTTAGCATGAGAGTGGAGGAAAGGGGAGGCGGCACTGCCAGGCTTTACCTTTTCTCTTTATTCTGTTTTCTGGATTTGTGCAGGAGTCCGATGAGCACCACGGCGGCGCGGATCCCTGCCTTTCGGCAATGCATCCTCCCCGCAGGCTGGGACATGGCGAGGCCGCCGGCGGTGCCCGGCCGCGCCCTCGCCCGCCCGCCGCGCGCCCCCGTCGGCCCGGCTCCGCGCGCTCCGCGCCGCCAGCTCCCAGCCCCTGCGCCCGCGCCCCGGCCCCCGGCCGCCCGCCTCTCATGGGCCCCGCCCCGCCTAGGTGCGCCCCGGGGGTCAGGTGACCGGGCGCTCACTTCCCGGCGACCTTCAGCGTCTCCTCGGAGCCCGCCGGGCAGCCGGCACCCGCTCCCCCAGCGCAAGCATTTCCAAGGCTCGCTCCGGGCGCGGCCCGGACGGGCGGCTCCGGGGCTCCGGCTCCGGCTCCGGCTCCGACGCGCCGCCCGCGCCGGGACCCCGCCCCGGTCCCGCCTCCCGTGCCCCGGCCCGGGCGCCCGGGCTGCGGGTGGTTCAGGCGGCCCGCTCGCGCTCAGCGCCCCCGGGGGCTCGGCGCCGCGATCGCCCTCCGCTCCGCGCCCCGGCTCCCTTCCCTCCCCTCCGGGCGGGCAGCCGGGCCCCCGCCCTTCTCTCGCCGCTCCCTCTCCGTCCCCTCCTCTGCGCTCCCCCGTCCCCGCCCCCGCTGGCGGGGCCCCGGGCTCCCTCCCCAGGCAAAGGCGGCTGACGCGCTCTCCCAGCCCGGCCCGCCGGGATACTTCTCCAATGCTGTCACTGTCTTTAAAACACAGGGAGAAAAAACATGCACCGAGACCAAACGCGCGTCCTCAGTCCGGTTCGAAACCGCCTCCGTACGCGGGGACCGCCGCGGGCCTCCCCCCGGCCCAGGGCCGGTAAGAGAGGGCATCCCGCACCCCGTGCCCGCCCTCCCGGCCTGAGAGAGGCCCCCGGGCGGTCTGACCCAGCGGGATGCTACCTCCTGCCTTTCCCCAAGTCCGGGAAAGGACTGTCGCGGGAGGCTGGAGGGGGCTATCCAGCATCTGCGCCTACCTGGGCTGGGGTCTGTCCCTCGGTTAACCTTTGTTTCCCCGGCCCTGGAAGTTTGACACAAAACGGGGTCAATGATCAATGTCAAAGCCGCTACACTCTGCCTCGCGTCCCAGGTTGCCAGGGGCGCCCACACCCCACCAGCACCTGGCCCCCCCGCACACCCCGCGACAGTTCTTCCCTGTCTCCTGCACACCCCATGCAAGCTTCATCTTCGCTTCCCAACCAAAAGACAGAAGGTCACTGGCCAGCCGCAGGGAAAGGGCCGTGGCCGAGTCCCTTATATGGGCAGGCCGGAGCGGCTCCAAAGCCCCACTCACTCACTTCCAAGCACTGCCTGGAAGCCTAGCCCCTTCTCACTTCGGGCAGAGGGCTGGAGGGAATTAAAATAAGCCATTAGTCCTTCTTGGGACACAGCCCTGTTGGGGCCAGAAAGGTCCCCGAGGCAAGTCGCCTTGTTGCGGGTTTTGTTGTTTTGTTTTTATTTTTAATATAGTCTGGTGTTCACGCAAGCACAGAGAATCAGGCAGGGAAGGGGACTTGGCTGGAGAGAGACAGGGCTACAAATGAATTCCTGGGCCTGAGGCCTCAACCCTGCCTCTCCAGTGGGCACAGTATCTTGCTGGCATTGGAGTTGGAGTGGACAGGAAGAAGCACCAGGGTGGTGCCAAAATGTGCCTGTTTTATTTATGAAGCATCCATTAGCGATGGCCTCGGCCCTCCTGGGCCTGCCTGGCTGGTGGGGCATCACAGAGATAGCCCTGGACATCTATTTATAGCCAGAGAGTGAGTGACCCAGGCCCCACCCCTGGGACCGAAGCTAGGCCTACTGCTAGGAGAACACCAGTGAGGACCTGAGAATCAGTCTGGAAGAATGGGGAAATGAGTGTCCTCAGTGGGGAAGAGGGCAGAGCACAAGCACACGCAGCTCAGGGCTTCGGCTCTGGCAGAACACCAAGCTGACACGTTAGCTGATGGACTATTTCAGCTAGAGGGCACTGCGGGCGCTGGGGGCACCAGCCATAGGTCCAGCCCAGCATAGGGTGTGTGCTCTATCCACCCACACACAGAAGAAAGCTGCATCTCAGTGCAAGGCCTGACCCCTTCCCAGGCAGGTGAGTATGGGTGGCTCTGGCCCATCCGCCACTGCCTGGGAGCTATTTCAGGTCAAGTGCATCAGTGGGCAACAGGGCCACTGGGATGCGATGAAGGCAAAAAATCTTTGCACCAAGTTGTCCCTCTTGTTCTAGGGTTCCAGGCATTCTCAGGTCCTCTGCAACCACAATGTTGCCAGCCCCGATGTGGCTGAAAACGCAAGGTTGTCCCTGAAAGACCAAACCTTGATCTGATTTCTGAGGCCCTAGAGGCAGAAGTTCCCCGAGGGTGAGGGAGCCCTTCCTTCGGCCCATACCCCACACCAAAACAGCAAAGCATAAGGAAATCCATCCATGGCAGACAATGCAGTGGCCATTTATGCTAGACTTCCCCATTCCACCAACATTCATTAAATACTTTGTGCAGAGAGACTAGGGTAGGTGAGAAATAGAAGACCATCCTTGCCCAAAACAAACAGGGCTAACACACATGAAACCACAGATTAGGCCATTCACATACCACCTTCACAATTTTTTTGACTCAATAGCATACATATACCCTGCTATTTAGTTATTATTTTGCTTTAATTAGATCAACTTGCTTTTTTACCTGATCAATTTTAAAAGAAAACATTACCACCCTAAATGAAAATCTATTATCACTTGTCATTCATGCCATGAAAATAAATACAAACTTATTAAATTCTAGCTCAATACCATTGCCTGACAAAGGCCCTGAGCTTGAAGCACCTTCGTTAAAAGAGAAAAATAGGCAAGTGTCAGGTGTTGGCCACATGCTTGCTCCGAACAAAGACGTGGTCCTTGAAGAAATCACAAATTTTCAAAGAGAATCGAAAGGAAACAATCTTCACATTAGTGACTCAGAGGTCTTCTAAGGCCACATCCTTGGGGCACTCTGGGGTGAGCAGAGGAGGATGGACACCCAGATCGCAGCACTGGAAGTCAGGGCACAGAAGGAGCCTCCCCGATCTCCACCACTCAGCAGTTTATTCCCAGCAGTGTCCCAGCTCACAGGACCTCAAAGGTCTGTTCCAGCCCACCCCCACCTCACCCCCAAGCCTGCAGCCCCTGGGAACAAAGTGCCAGGCAGCTGCCAACCTGGGTCTCTGCCCCAATCTGGGGAAACCCAAAGGCTGAGGAGGCCTGGGTGGGAGTAGGGGGAGGACACGACAGAGAAGTTAATCATGAACAGAGGGCAGACAGCTGCACAGCCCGTTCCTAAGGGGCCAGTGGGGTGAGACAGACAGACACGCATGCTTGGTCCTGAAGAAAAGGGCCTTCTGTGCCTGGGAACCCGCTCCAGGAGACACATCCGTGTGAACCTGGGAATCAGCCCCACTGATCAGCCAGTGCCACACTCCACCTCCGGCTCTGGTGCCTCCAGGGCTCTGCAAAATGACTGCAACCTTTCTTGGCTAGAACCGGGAGCAGATAGGCGGCTTTGGAGCCAGCAGGGTGGGGCCTTTCATGAAAACCAGACTTGTTTCAGATGACTTGCCCCTCCCCTTCTGCAGGGGACAGCGTCCCCTTCCTCCCTACGGATCACACAACCTTAGACCTGCTCAGGACAGGCCAGCACCCCCACTCTCTTATGCCTTTGGGGCGCACCCATATATACAGCAGCTTGGAGACATCGCTCTGAAGCCCCTCTCAAGTCTCACTTCTGCAGAGAGAGCACTCACACCTGTGCTCTTTAAGCAAAGGGATGCCATTCATCCTTAGCAGGTACACCAGCGCCCCCTGCTGGGCCTTGTTACAGTTGCGTCTCTGGGATACCACCACAGGACAAAAACAGAAGAGGAAAGGGGATTTGGAGGGCGGGGCAAGAGGGAAAGCAACAGAGGGAAAGAGAGAGGAAGGGTAGGAGGGAAAGACTGGGAAGGTCATTTGAGGTGTGGAAGCCATTTCTACTTGGAAAAGAGACGCTGTAGGGGTCTTAGCCAACACCTAACACACACTCTCCTCCCAACTACTAACATCCCTTCTCAGAGCCCACTAGCAGCCCCTTAAAAGGGCCCATGTCACCCCTACAGGGTCCTTCAGTGACAGCAACAGGTAATCCTCTGGCCAGGCTGGGAGGCCTCAAAGACCAGCCGTGGGAGCCCTGGCGCAGCCACACTTTCCTGGAGCCACACATTTCATACAAAACAGAGGATCTGCCTAGAAACTGGCTCAGATTTTGGAAACGGATCTTGGTGACTTGTGTGGCATTTCCGAGCTTCGGGGAAAGGAAACCATGCCTGAGGAAACCCACAGATCCCACTCAGTGGCGGGGATCCAGCCCTCAGGCTGCACATCATTTGGTGCCTAGAGCCTGCCACACGTGATGTCAATCAGACCTTTGCTGATTTTTTTGTTCAGGGGTTACAGAGAGGGGGGTAAAAGGCAGGTAGAAGGATGAGGAAAGTTCTTTATTCTTTGGGTTACCGACGGTATTTAAAATACTTCTTTTGGGTTCATTTATGGAATTTGAACCCATGAACCGAAGTGGCATGACGGTAATTTTTCCCACAGTAGAAACATTCAAAGGATTCTTCTGTGTGTGATACTTCTGATGAACATGAAGAAGCAAATTTTTCATGGAGGCTGCCCAAGGGTCACTCCAGAGAATCAGGAGCGGACGAGGCCGAGGAGTGGGTAGCCTGCGGCACACTCCTCTCACACCCGGGGTCCCCTGGTCCCCACCTCACCGATTACCAAGCCTCCCCAGCTGTGGCCACCACTGAAGCCACTTCCGCTCTAGGGTTTTCTGGGGCTGAGTGGAAAAGAAGGAGGAAAGCTGTCCTTCCATAATATTAGCAACACTGCTTAGCAACATCTTTCCAAGCAAGAACCGGCAGACGCTCCAAAAACCTATTCTGTTTGAATCCACAAAGAACAGAGTGGTTTCTTATACATGTATTATTTATATACTATTTTATATACCCAGTCACGCCTTCTGTCTCTGGCTTCCTTGGGAAATGACGTATTACACCTAACTGAGACTTCCAGACAACTATAGCTTTGAGTAGCAAAACTTGTTGTTTGCTGGTTTGCTTTTATTGTAATAACCTTGACCGGAAATTTCTCTAAAAGTCTTAAGACTTTTGTCCTTTTTAAAAACAGGTTTAATATAACCTTTTCTTGGTGACTCAGAGCCATTATTATCAATAGTAACCACTGTATTGTGCTAAAACTCAGTTTTGAACAGCCCACTAAGGTGAGGGCTCATCTGTCCCTATAATTAATGACCCCAAACAGCTGTGGCACAAAGATACCACAGTGCAGGAATAAAAACTCAAAGTCCTCGTAGTCAGAAAAATCTACACCTTTTATTATCTGTGTGGCCGTGGGCCAGAAATTTAACCTGAGCCTCAGTTCTGTCATCTATAAAATGGGAATAACAACAGTGCCACCCTCTTAGGGTTCCTGCAAGAATTAAAGAGCATACATAGTTCTCACAAAGACCTGTATGAAAATGTTCATAGTAGCTTTATTCAAAATGGACAGTCCGGGGTGCCTGGCTGGCTCAATCTGAAGAGCATGCGACTCTTGATCTCTGGGTTGTGAGTTCGAGCCCTACCTTGGGTGTAGACATTACTTAGAAGTAAATACATAAACTTCAGGGTGCCTGGGTGACTCAATCGGTTGAGCATCTGACTTCTACTCAGGTCATGATCTCACAGTTCGTGGGTTCCAGCCCCATGTCAGGCTGGCGGCACAGAGCCTGCTTCAGATTCTCTGTCTCCCTCTCTCTCTACCTGCCTCCCTCCCTTTCTCTCTCTCTCTCTCTCATTCTCTCTCTCAAAAATAAATAAACACTGGTGTGCCTGGGTGGCTCAGTCAGTTAAGCGTCCGACTCTTGGTTTCAGCTCAGGTCATGATCTCACGGTTTCGGGAGTCTGAGTCCCAAGTTCGGCTCTGTGCTGGCAGCACAGAGCCTGCTTGGGATTCTCTCTCTCTCCCTCTCTCGCTGCCCCTCCCCAACTTGTGTTGTCTCTGTCTCTCTCAAAATAAATGAATAAACCTTTAAAAGTTTTTTTTAGGGGCACCTGGGTGGCTCAGTCGGTTGAGCGTCTGACTTCGGCTCAGGTCATGATCTCACAGTCCGTGGGTCCGAGCCCCGTGTCAGGCTCTGTGCTGACAGCATAGAGCCTGGAGCCTGCTTCAAATTCTGTGTCTCCCTCTCTCTCTGCACCTCCCCCGCTCATGCTCTGTCTCTCTCTCTCTCCTTCAAAAAATAAATTTTTAAAAAAAGCATTAAAAGTTTTTTTTAAAAGATAAAGACATAAACTTCAAAATGGACAGTCCATCTACAAACTGTGAAATATTCACACCATGGAATACCACTTAGTAATAAAAAGGAACAGAATACCAATACATACAACAACATGGATGAATTTCTAAAACATCATGCTGAGTTAAAAAAGCTAGATACCAAAAAAAATGTATGATTCCATTTATATGAAGCTCTCAAACAATCTAAGGTGCCAAAATTAGGACAGTAGTTGCCTCTGGGGGTAAGAGATTTTCTGGAGACAGAAATGTTCTATATCAGGATAGGGTGGTGGAATCCATTTGTCCGAAATGCATAATTGAAATTTGTGCATTTCAACATGTGTAAATTTTACCCCCAAAAAACTGAAATTAATAGTAACAGCAATAGGGGCGCCTGGGTGGCTCAGTCGGTTAAGGGTCTGACTCCATTTCAGCTCAGGTCATGATCTCATGGTTTGTGGGGTTGAGCCCCGTGTTGGGCTCTGCACTGGCAGCATGGATGGAGTCTGCTTGGGATTCTCTGTCTCCCTCTGTCTTTGCTTTTCCCCCTGTGTCCACGAGCACGTACATGCTCTCACTCTCTCTCAAAAATAAATATTAAAAAAAATAGTAACAGCAATAATAATAGAGTGGTAAAATACAGAGAGAACAGCAAAAATATAGAGAGGTCTCAATGACCAAGAAGAGGGCAAAATGTTGATAACTGCTGGGGGTACTATTCTATTTACTTTGTATGTGCTTGACATTGTCCGTAACAAAATAGTAAAAGAAAATGTTCATAGTGGACGGGAAATAAAGATTAATTGATTATCTCTGGGAGTATGATGGGGTTTTTTTAATGTTTATTTATTGAGTGCAGGGGGTGGGGGGCGGGAGAGAGAGGGAGAGAGAGAATCTCAAGCAGGCTCCACATCACTAGCACAGAGCCCGAGGCGGAGTTCAAGCTCATGAACCATGAGGTCATGACCTGAGCCAAAATCAAGAGTCGACACTTAACCAACTGAACCACTCAAGCGCCCCAGTATGATGGTTTTTATTATTGTGTTTGTATTTTTCTATTTACAAATTTATAAGGACTATGCATTAATTTTATTTTTTTATTTTTTCTTTTTTTGAGAGCAAGAGTACATGTGAGTGTGGGAAGGGCAGAGAGAGAGTGGGACAGAGGATCCAAAGCTGGCTCGGTGCTGACAACAGACAGCCACATGTGGGGCTTGAACTCACAAACCGTGAGATCATGACCTGAGCCCAAGTCAGATGCTTAACCAACAGGGCCACATAGGTGCCCCAATTTTCTATTTTATTTTCAAGAGAGAAAGAGAGCTTGTAAGTGGGGGAGAGAGGCAGGGGAGACAGAGACAGACAGAAAGGGAGAATCAATCTTAAGCAGGTTCCATGCCCAGCACCGAGCCCGACATGGGGCTCAATCCCACACCTCTGGGATCATGACCTGAGCCAAAACCGAAAGTCTGATGCTCAACCAACAGAGACACCCCGGTGCCCTGCACTGTACTGCTTTGAGTCCTCGCTTGGAGACTGTTCACAGGGAAAGCAAATAACTAAGCTTGACAAAAATTAGGATGAGTGTGAGTGTGAGAAGTAAGGGAGATGATTCATTCTGAGAAATACCAAATAAAAGCTGTGCTGTCTAATTAAGAATAGGTTTACAACCTATTGGAAATAGGTACAAATCACCCCCCGACACACACACAATGAATGGAGTCCCAAACCCTTAGACACTTCCTTTCTGGTTCTTCTTCCCCTTTCCGCTTCAAGGACATATTTTTGCAGGCTTATTTTTGCGGCTTTGCAATGAGCATGCACCAAAGAACAAAGGAAGGAGGGACTGAAAGTCTCTGCATCACCTCAGGAAATGTACCTTTGTTCCAATCAGACTACTTTTTGCCTGACGTGGGCATAGTACTCAGTCAATGAAGAACCGGGGGAGGGATTTGCATGCTGGGAGATAAACTGTCTGCTGTAACTGCCCTGAGTGTGCCTGTCCATCAGATACCCGCTTCTGCAAGAACATTGATTAAAGCCTCCCTTCACTGTGCTCCGAGTCTCTGCGCCCCTCCTTTGATTGGTCCATGGGCTTATTTCTAACAGTGAGCACCTGAGGAGTGTTCTTTCTGACCCTTACTTTAATTTTTTTTTATGTTTACTTATTTTTGAGAGAGAGGGGGAGAGAGACAGAGAACGAACAGGGGAGAGGAGGAGACAGACGGAGACACAGAATCCAGAGCAGGCTCTGGGCTCTGAGCTGTCAGCACAGAGCCCAACACAGAGCTCGAACTCACGACTGTGAGATCAAGACCGGAGCTGAAGTCAGACACTTAACCGACTGAGCCACCCAGGCGCCCCATTTTTTTTTTAATTTTTTTTTTAATGTTTTGACACTTACTCTAGAACCTCTCTTTGGCTCCCTTTTTGCTTCTGACTTGCACTCATTTGCCAGATACAAGAGTCTTTAAGAAGACCGAGGCACTGCTATGTACAAGCAGGCAACTGTTTAACTGATACACACACAGACACCCTCGGTTCATGCTAGAATTTAGGTGCCCACGCAGTCTGCATTCCCTGCACGCTCCACCAGGGTGTGTGTGTGTGTGCACGTGTGCGTGTACAGGGATGACATCCCAAGCACAGTGTGCAAGCTAGTACCAGACCAGGCAGGGGCACCAACTTCACCTCTGGGTCAACAATAGGAGGATCCCTGTGCAGACTGCAGACGGCTCACGCGCCCGGTCGACCAGAAAATTCATAGGTTATGGCCCCGTCTACATGATTCCTGATAAATCTTCATTTTTTGTTTCTGTTGTCTGAACTAATCTCTTGCTTCTCTGGGATGGATACTCCTTTTTAGAGGAAATTGCCCCCATTGGTGGGTGTAATCAAAGCTTTTCTGCTCAGCTGAAAGGCGGCTCCCTCACAATGGACCCAGGACTGGAACTCACTGACGTGTTAACAGCTCTTTCCCACTCTGACATTAAGTCCTCTTAGCCTCAAAGACAAACACGAAGCTGATCTTCCTTGTTGAAACAGATTCCCTGAGCTTCGCCCCCACTCCCCACTGGGGCCCAGCCCTGAGGGTCCCGCTGAGCAGCTGTGTCTGCACTTGGCACACTTTCTACCAGGCCAGCTTTCTGGGGCCCTTCCACTCTTTCCGTTGGGAAAGTCCTTCCAGCTGCCTAGCCTGTTACTCCTGTTGTCATCTAAGCTCTTTTGATACTCAACACCCCTTCACCCTTAAGGAGAACCTCACTTAGTTCCCACCCTCTTCACCCTCACCCCCCCAAGTCCCAGAGCAGCTTTCAAAACAGGGCACCGGCCGTGTTCCTTTTAGCCGAGGCTCTAAATTCTTTGCTTCCATCCATTTCCCCCCACCCTGCCCCAGCCCCCTTCACTCAGTCAGTCACAAGGCAGGATCAGGGGCTGCATGGGTCACAAATGATGGGTTGCAGCTAATAACTGAAGGACCAAAGTTTCCCAATTATTCCCTTCTTCTTAATAGATTAGAGCAGTTTCAAGGTTATGGGGACCCGAGCTCAAGAGCCAGCTTTGTGTGAACACCATCCATCAAGCCTGTCATGGCAGGGAACATGTAGGGAAGCATGTCCTAGGATAGTCTTCAGGCAAAGCCTGAAGTCTTCAGTCTTCAGTGACCTTCGTGTGGCCCCATGTCAGATATGAGAATGACTCCCTTCATGATGCTGGGAGAACAGGGGTCTGGAGCAGAAACAGTTGCAACCCACTCGGCCCCCGCAAGGCAGGGAGATGCACCAGTGTAAGTGCAGGCACGACAATTAATTGAGAGTGTAATGTAACCGAAGGATCCAATGGGGAAATTAACAGAGCTGCTTTCTCACCTGCTGATCTGCCCCAAAAGAATGCCCCCTCCCCAGAGAGGCCGTCCTTGAGCACTCACCTAGAGCACATCCCTCGGTTACTGTGCATCTGGCTGGGTTTTTTTTTTTTAATTGATTTGTCTGTTTACTTGTTTTTTGGTCTTTTTGTCCCAGCGGCATGTAAACCCTGGAGAGGCAGACACTGTGTATGTCTCAGACATCGCCACCATTTCCCCTCACCCCACCCTGCACCCAGAATGGCATCTGACACACTCTAACACTCAGGAAACATTATTGGAACAGAGGAAGGAGGGGAGGAAGGGGAAAAGAAGGGGTTTGAAGGAAGTAAGGAAGGGTACCCCACCAGGAGGATCCTGCATCCTGGAGTCTGAGCTTCCTTGGCCCCAGAAGACCTTTAGTTAGGATTTTGACTTGACAAAGCTGGTTTGGCTATAGGGGAAGGCAGAGCCCTGAGGTCCCAGGGATGGAAACCCACCCTTCCCCCCCTCACAAACTCAGATGAGGTGCAAAAACTCAGGAGGGGTGGCTAAAAGGATGTCTCCTTAGGGCCCTGCCCCAACTTAGTGCTGCCTTGTGAGTCTAGCAACTGCAAAGCAGTGGCTCCAACTCCAAGGTCTCTTTCACAGCACCTGGAAGCCACCCCAGCTTTTAGACAACCCTAGGGAGGGGAGGGCTCCAAAAATACTGTATTTCCTGCCAACCCCAGAGGGATTTTTTTTTAAGTATTTTTAGAAAAATAAGCGTGTAACTTCTTTCACACCCAAGCGTGGGAAGTCAAATCCCTACCCGTTACCCAAACGTGGGCCCCAAATTCAGACTGAGTTTGTTCAGTGTTGGCCTGACCAGCTGCTGACCTAGACAGGTCCCTCCCCCAACTGTGAAAACGGGAAGGATACGAATACCACCACCACCCCACCCGGTTGTGGAGTGAATGTTCACAGCAGGGCCTTCCTGACCTCAGGCTGAGGAGAGGTTTGACAGTCACACCTGTTCAGAGCCCAACTGTACAGGGTGCTGCCACAGGCCCCCCGCCCCTCCCCCAAGTCTCTGGGGGCTTTAAGAAATGTGGTGGGGGCAGGAGGGCCAGGAGAGAAGGGAGACGGGAAAGGTCGCGCCCCAAGGAGTCACCGAGCCCATGCCCTGGGGAAGCTGTAGCTCTTCTGGGCTGGGGCTGGGACTTCTCAGAAGTCACATCTGTCACTGCCCATGAATATACACCTGCTTCCTGTTCTGTCTTAAGGAGACTTTGGGAACAGATGAGGAGGCCTGTGTATCTTACCAGACCATACTCTCAATATCTTCCTACCTCCAGAATTTCTCTAACATCATTCAAGGATG
Organism: Acinonyx jubatus; assembly: GCF_027475565.1. NCBI lineage: Eukaryota > Metazoa > Chordata > Mammalia > Carnivora > Felidae > Acinonyx > Acinonyx jubatus. The sequence goes on from NC_069397.1 coordinate 13,691,995, forward strand.
GCTCTTCTGATTTTGGAAACGTTCACATACCTCTCATTACTTTTATCTACTTAATACTTTTCTTGAAACCAACTTACTTTTTAAATTAGTATTTGTAAAAGACTTTATACTAATACCATAATTGGATATAACTGTTTCCCAGAAGCAGAAGTAACTATAAAGGACATATAATACCCTACTGCTTAGGTGTGAGCTGTGCATAGTGACTTCCTTCCAAAAAGTACACTGTGGATGGGGGCGGGGAGGGTAAAGAGTGACTTTACAGAGGAGAACCTTGACAAATACTACTTCTGCCAGGTGATCATGGCCAGCACCAACAGTGATAAGTAATGTTAACTGACGACACAAACAAATAGAAAGGTATTCCATGCTCAAGGATTGGAGAACAAAAATTGTTAAAATGTCCCAACGACTCAAAGCAATCTACAGATTTTAATGCAATCCCTATCAAAAATACCAACAGCAAGGGTGCCTGGGTGGCTCAGTGGGTTAAGCGTCCGACTTCAGATCATGATCTCACCCTTGGTGAGTTCGAGCCCCACATAGGGACCTGTGCTGACAGCTCGGAGCCTGGAGCCTGCTTCAGATTCTCCCTCTCTCTCTGCCCCTCCCCCGCTCATGCTTGTTCGCTCTCTCTCTCTCTCTCTCAAAAAGTAAAAACAGTAAAAAAACTCGAGATCGTGACCTGAGCTGAAGTTAGATGCTTCATGAACTGTGCCACCCAGACACCCCCCAAAATCTTTTTAAATACCAATAGCATTTTTCATAGAACTAGAAAAAGGAATCCTAAAATTTCTATGGAACCACAAACGACCCCAAATAGCCAAAGCAATCTTGAAAAAGAAGAGCAAAACCGGAAGTATCACAATCCCAGATTTCAAGATATACTACAAAGCAGTAGTCATCAAAACAGTATGGTACTGGCACAAAAATAAACACAGATCAATGGAACAGAGAGCCCCAAAATAAGCCCATGATTATATGGTCAATTAATCTCCAATAAAGGAGGCAAGAATATGCAATGGCAAAAGACAGTCTCTTCAACAAATGGTGTTGGGAAACTGGACAGCAACATGCAAAAGAATGAAACTGGACTCTTACACCATACACAAAAATACATTCAAAATGGATTAAAGACCTAAATGTGGGACAAGAAACTATAACAATCCTAGAAGAGAACACAGGCAATAATTTCTCTGACATAGGCCACAGCAACACTTTTCTAGATCTATCTCCTAAGGCAAGTGAAACAAAAGCAAAAATAAACTATTGGGACCATGTCAAAATTAAAAGCTTCTACACAGCAGGGCGCCTGGGTGGCTCAGTCAGTTAAGCATCCGACTTCAGCTCAGGTCATGATCTCATGGCTCGTGGGCTGGAGCCCCATGTCAGGCTCTGTGCTGACAGCTCAGAGCCTGGAGCCTGCTTCGGATTCTGTGTCTCCCTCGTTCTTTGCCCCTCCCCTGCTCATGCTCTGTCTCTCTCTCTCTCTCTCTCTCAAAAATAAAATAAATATTAAAGAAAATTTTTTTAAAAAGCTTCTACACAGCAAAGGAAGCCATCAACAAAATAAAAAGATAGCCTACGGAAAGGGAAAAGGTATTACAAATGACATACTCAATTAGGGGTTAGTATCCAAAACATATAAAGAACTTATACAACTCAACACCACAAAGACAAATAATCCAATTAGGAAATGGGCAGAAGACATGAACAGACATTTCTCCAAAGAAGACATCCAGATAGCCAATAGACACACAAAAAGATGCTCAACATCAACCATCATCAGGGAAATGAAAATCAAAACCACAATGAGATACCACCTCACACCTGTCAGAACAGAACAGCTAAAACCAAAAAACACAAGAAACCACAAGTGTTGGTGAGGATGTGGAGAAAAAGGAATCCTCATGCACTATTGGTGGGACTCCAAACTGGTGCAGCCACTGTGGAAAAAGAGTATGGAGGTTCCTCAAAAAATTCAAAATAGGGGCGCCTGGGTGGCTCAGTCGGTTAAGCGTCCGACTTCAGCTCAGGTCACGATCTCACGTTCCGTGAGTTCGAGCCCCGCGTCGGGCTCTGGGCTGATGGCTCAGAGCCTGGAGCCTGCTTCCGGTTCTGTGTCTCCCTCTCTCTCTGCCCCTCCCCCGTTCATGCTCTGTCTCTCTCTGTCTCAAAATAAATAAACGTTAAAAAAAAAATTTTTTTTTAAATTCAAAATAGAATTATCATACGATCCAGTAATTCTACTACTGAGTATTTACCCAAACAGTATGAAAACACTAATTCAAAGGGATATATGCACCCCTGTGTTTACTGCAGCATTATCTACAACAGCCAAGATATGGAAGCTACCTAAGTGTCCACAGAGAGATGAATGGATAAAAAAGATGTGGTAGATACAATGGAATAACATTCAGCCATAAAAAAGAATGAAATCTTGCCATTTGCAACAACACGGGTCGATCCAGAGGGTAAAATGCTAAGTGAAATAAGTCAGAGAAAGACAAATCCATATGATTTCACTCATAAATGGAATTTAAGAAACAAAACAAATGAGAAAAAGAGACAGAGAGAGAAACCAAGAAACAGACTCCTAATTATACAGAACAAATTGGTTACCAGAGGGGAGGTGGGCAAGGAGATGAGTGAAGTAGATAAAGGGGATTAAGAGTGCACTTATCATGATGAGCACTGAGTAACATATAGAACTGTTGAATCACTATATTGTATACCTGAAACTAATATAACACTGTATGTTGATTATACCGAAATTAAAATTTTTAAAAAAGAAAAACAGTGATAAATCACGTTGACAGCATGTGTCTTTGATATGATGTGATGAAAATGGCAGTCTACCTCCCCAAAACTTGTAACCACAGTTTAATCGTGAGAAAAACATCCAGCAAATCCCAATTTTTTTTCCAAGGGACACCCTAGAATCCACCCAACCTGTATTCCTGAAAATTCTCAAAAATCAAGCAAAGTCTGAGAAACTACTATAACCAAGAGGAACCTAAGGAGACATGACGACTAAATGTAATATAGTATCCGGAAGGGATGCTAGAACAGGAAAAAGGACATTAGGGAAAACTAAGATAAATCTGAATAACCTATGGACTTTAGTTAATAATAATATATAGGGGCGCCTGAGTGGCTCAGTGCATTGAGGTCCGAATCTTGATTTCAGCTCAGGTCATGATCCCAGGGTCGTGGGAGGGAGTCCCACTTCAGACTCCACACTGAGCAAAGAGTCTGCTTAAGATTCTCTTTCTCTCTCTCTCTCTCTCTGCCCCTCCCCCCAACACGCTGTCTCTTTATCTCCCTCAAATTTTAAATTAATAATATATCAATATTGGTTCATTAATTATAACAAATGTACCACACTAACCCAAGATATTAATAATAGGGGAAATGGTGTTACGGGGTAAATGAGAACTCTCAATTTTCTGGTAAATCGGAAACTGTCCCAAAGTCTATTTTTAAAAAAGTAAATACGATGGTTTTTGGCTTTCAGCTCAGAGGTGGCGAAGGTGCAAGTGTCTCTGGTTGTCCTGAATCCAGGTTCATGCAACACCAGCTGCCTCCACTTTGCCGCCTAAGTTCGACCCCAATGGGATTAAAGTCGTATAGCTGTAGCGCACCGGTGGGGAAGTCGGTGCCATGTCCATCTGCCGTGGCCCCCAAAATCGGCCTCCTGGATCTGTCTCCAAAAAGGGTTGGTGATGACATCACCAAGGCAACCAATGATTGGAAGGGTCTGAGAAGTGCAGTGAAATGATTCAGAACAGACAGGCCCAGACTGAAGTGATACGTTCTGCCTCTGCCTTGATGATCAAAGCCCCCAAGGATCCGCCAAGAGACAGAAAGAAGCAGAAAAGCATTAAGCACAGTGGGAATATCACTTTTGATGAGGCTGTCAACATCGCCCAACAGACGTGGCATCAATCTTCAGCCAGAGAATGCTCTGGAACCATTAGGGCGAGCCTGGGGACTGCCCAATCTGTGGGCTGTAATGTTGATGGCCGCCACCCTCATGACATCATAGATGACATCAACAGCGGTGCAGTGGAATGCCCCGCTAGTTAAGAACCACAAAAGGAGGAGCGCCTGGGCGGTTCAGTCCGTTAAACATCCGACTCTTGATTTCAGCTCAGGTCATAATCTCACGGTTCAGGAGTTCAGGCCCTGTGGCGGACTCTGTGCTGACGGCTCGGAACCTGCTTGAAATTTTCTCTCCCTCTTTCTCTGCCCATCTCCCACTTGCACGCTCTAGCTCGCTCTCTCTCTCTCAAAATAAACAAACATTGAAAAAAAAAAAAAAAAGAACTACAAAGGAAAATATTTCAACAAAGGCACCTGGGCGGCTCAGTCAGTTGAGCATCTGACTTCGGCTCAGGTCATAATCTCGTGGTTCTTGGGTTGAACCCCACATCGGGCTTACTCCTGTCAGCATGGAGCCTGCCTCTGATCCTCTGTCCCCTGTCTCTCTGTCCCTCCCCGGCTCATGACCTCGCTCTCTCTCTCCCTTTCAAAAAAAAATTTTTTTTAATTAAACAAATTTTAGCATGTAGCTTAGATTATCTCCTTGAGGTTGTAAGGAACACTGAAAGAGAACTGAAAAGAGAACGGCTTTCTCTCTGGTGACCAGTGTCAGGCAATGCTGTATCCTTGTACCACCCAACGTCTCCCTTCCCGGTTCCAATTTTGGAACAGCTGCGCCATTCCACGTATGCCCACCTTCCTCCTGATTTCATCTGGAACTCGGAGAATGAGCAAAGGGCTTGGATGATCCCCTTGTGGGACAGCGCCGTGGTCCCCTTGTGGGACAGCGCCGTGGTCCTCTGTGGAGAAAATCACCCCACCCATCCTGAGGGGCCCATGGCCTGGTGCTGGCCACCATCTCAGCTGTCCGGGAAAGTTTTGACGGCAGGCATTGCCCACTCCAAGCAGGAGAACCACCTCAGAGGGTAATGAACACCATTCCCTTGGGTGCAGGCATTTTCACACCTGTTATTCCCCTGGATACCCGCAGCTCTACACGGAAAGGATATTAATATCCTCCCCATTTGCTAGATGGGTAAACTAAGACCAGAGAGGTTACCACTTCTGTCCAGGATTACATGGCTACTGAGAAGCAGAGCTGGGACCTAGCCACGAATGGATACTGACCCACCCCCTATAGACGCTGACTCCCACAAAATCCAAAATGAAGAGTACTGGAGAGCCCAGGAGATGAGATGACAGGGCAGAGGCTCCCCATGCCTATCACCAGCCTTCTGCCTGCTCAGTACCCAGGCCCTTCTTCTGGTTGACAGACGTTGATTTTGCCTGGGGAAACACTTTGACACCACTGTTGCTTTTTGTGATTCAGGTGGGATTATCTCCCTCAACCTACCCATCCCGAACTCTGAGGTGGGTATGTGGGCCAGGCCTGACCAATCCATGGATTCCACTCCCTAGGCCACAGTGATTGCTTCAGGCATGGACACGTAAACCTAGTTGGTCCAGAGTGAACACCTGATTTTTTTTGCTGGCTCCATAGGAAGAAGAAGCTTACCAACCCCTGGGGTTTCCAAAGTCGATGGCTGTCTTATGAGAGGAAAGTTGCCTAGGAATGAAGTGAATGTAGAGGAAACCAGAGCCAAGAGATGGGGACAAGCAGATTGTCTATTTTCTAACCCACCTGGATACAGCCATTCCTGAAGCCAAGTTTTCGTAAAGGTATCCATTACAAGATGGTTTTCTTATTTGCTTTTCCTTTTTGTGTCTTTTTTTTTCTTAAGCCAACCTGAGTTAGATTTTTGAAATTCATAACCTAGTTAATTAACGTAGATCTGTACTCAACAGGTAAGGAAACACATGAGGGGGCAAAGTAAGAAGGCCACATCACTCCCTCACCCCAGGGGAGTATCCGCAAGGTGGGCCATGGAGAAGCCTTCCCAGGAGGAACCCCTGGAGCTGCTTCTCTAACACAGACACACCTGGATGCACCAACCCACCCAATGAGTGACAGTCTTGGGGACAGTCTGTGCAGACTCCTCTTGACCCTACCAAGGGGAAAGCAGATGGGCACAACTCTGACCCTGCAGATAAAACAGAACTATCTCCCCTCCCTCTGCTGTCAGCACGCAGTTCACTCATGTCATCTTTTTTCAATAAAATCAAGGACTATTCAAGGAAAATGTAAAAAGAAAAAAAAAAAATAGGGAAGTGGGGGACATTCAGACAAATCTAAAATGTGGGACATTCTATAAAACAACTTTGCCAAGTCTGCTGTTCTATATTTAAAAAGACTAAAAAGATGTCACAACAAAGTGCAGTAAGTGACCATTAATAATAAGTCAATGATAGGGGTGCCTGGGTGGCTCAGTCAGTGGAGCGTCCAATTCTGCATTTCAGCTCAGGTCATGCTCCCAAGGTCATGGGATCGAGCCCCATGTTGGGCTCTGCATTGAACACACAGCTTGCTTGAGATTCTCTCTCTCTCTCTCTCTCTCTCTCTCTCTCTCTCTCTCTCTGCCCCTCTCTTCCATCTGTGCTGTCTCTCTAAGAATAAAAAAATAAGAAAAAGAAGTGGTCAATAATATAACCTAATATGCAGTCCATATTCAAACTCAGAACTGGAAACATTTAGATATGGACTATATATTAAGTTAAATTAATTTGTTTACATGTGATGATAGTATTGTGCTTATGTCAGAGAATGGTATTATTTCAGGGAGTTTTTAGGTGAGTATTTAGATGTAAGGTGTCATGACGTCTGCAACTTGTCTCTGCCTCTCACCCTCATTACACAGAGAAAGAGAGAAAGGCAACAACTGTCAAATGTAAATAACTGGAGAACTGGGGTGAATACAGGTGCTCACTGTACTATTCTTCTGATCTTTGCATAGACTGGTAATCTTCTAAACAAAATGTTGGAAAAAAAACCCACATCACCCTTGCCTATCCCTGCCCTCAAATCTGCACACACAGGGGCGCCTGGGTGGCTCAGTGGGTTGAGCGTCTGATTTTTTTTTTAATTCTTTAACATTTATTTATTTTTGAGACAGAGAGAGACAAAGCATGAACAGGGGGGGGTCAGAGAGAGGAAGACACAGAATCTGAAACAGGCTCCAGGCTCTGAGCTGTCAGCACAGAGCCCGACGCGGGGCTCGAACTCACGGACCGTGAGATCATGACCTGAGCCGAAGTCGGCCGCTTAGCCAACTGAGCCACCCAGGCACCTCAGAGTGTCCGATTTTTGATTTGGGCTCAGGTCATGATCTCACATTTGGTGGGATCGAGCCCCGCGTCGGGCTCTGCACTGGCAGGGTGGAGCCTGCTTGGGATCCTCAATCTCTCTCTCTCTCTCTCAATAAAAAATAAGCTTAAAAAAATCTTCACATACATATGTGTGCATGTGCAGCAACCACGTGTATACACACATGCATGCATGCGTTCTACAACACAGCAGACTGGTGTGCAAAGAGCACTGGGCCAGAGTCAGCAGAACCAGCTTCCGGACCAGATCTGTCCTCTCATTATCTGTAGGTCCCTTCCCTAGTCTGTTTTCTCAGGGGTAAGATGAGGACTGAAGCTTCTACATACACCCACAAGATGCTGCAGGAGCATTTGGATGGACGGGACAGTATAGTGAAGGGGTTAAGAACTGAAGACAGGGCCAAGATGAGAAGGTCCTTCTTCTAAGGCAGAGATAACAGGAACTGTCTCCTAGGTCACCCCCTTTCTCCCCAGTTGCACGATTCTAGGCCTCTCAGGGGACCCAGTGCTTAGAACGTGACCTTCAGATAGGCAGACAACACCCCTGGACTAGCCCAATGAGAACTGGCCTCCCAGCTTAATCAGCAAAGGAAATGCATCCGGGCTCCGAGCTATGGCTTCAGCTTCCCCGAAGAACCCACAGGGCAGGACTGGTGCCTTCTAACTGTGAAGGAACGAAAAGCGAAGGCCAGCGCCCCTGAACTTGGCTGGGAGGTCACTGCATTCAGGCTCACATCAACTGGCTAGCCATCTCTCGTCACTAAAGCTTTCTGGATTCCTGGGGCTTCTGAACAGAGAGAGGTGGAGGACGTTCTCAGCAAAAGACCTTCCTGCAAAGATCTCAGGCAGGTACAGGAACTGCAGAAGGCAACAGTCCGCTGACTGAGACAGGACTGTGCTGCTCTGCGCGGCGGGTATGGAGGGCAACCAACATCTGGAGAGACACTGGAGGGTGAGCCAGAGACATGCAGTCATAACAAAGATGCCTAACCCAGCAAACTGGCGACAAGTAAAACCTACCAATGGTGGGTGTAGAAGCTGGCAGCAATCTAGCAGTATGCTTAAAATAAGTCACCTGCCCTACCCCCAGCAGTATCACCGCTAAGATTTGGTCAGGTCTAGAGAAACATTTCCAGGTGTGTCCAGAGACAAGTACAAGAATGTTCACTGGAGCACCTTCTGTAAGAGTAAAAAAAATAGTAGAAACATTTCTCTCATTTAGAGACAAAACAGGTAAGTAGGATGTGATATAGTCACAAACTAGCTACTATACAACGAAATACAAGAAAGAGCTAAGTCTATATGTACGAACATCTATGGTTACTTAAGATGCACATAGGGGCACCTGGGTGGCTCAGTCGGTTGAGCGTCCGACTTCGGCTCAGGTCATGACCTCACAGTTCATGAGTTGAGCCCCACATTGAGCTCTGTGCTGACAGCTGGGAGCCTGGAGCCTGCTTCAAATTCTGAGTCTCCCTCGCTCTCTGCCCCTCCTCCACTCACACTTTCTCTCTCTCTCTCTCTCTCTAAAAAATAAATAAATTTTTTTTAAAAAGATGCACATAAAAATATTTAATATGTAAAAAAACATGTACCAAATTCTGAAAAGCGGCTACTCTGGGGAAGAGAGGAAGAGAGTGGCATTGCTGGCAACAGGAGATTTTACGTTTAATTTATCTGGGGTTGTTTTGATTTTGTTTTTATTATTTTCAAGAGAGAGAGCATGTGGTTGCATATGAGCAGGAGAGGGGCAGAGAGGTGAGACAGGATCCGGACAGCAGAGTAATGATCTAGGCTTTTCTTTAATGTGTTCTTATATTACTTGTGTAATATAAAATTAAGCTTCTAAAGAGAATCACCAATTTCTAAAAGTAAATCCACACAGTGAAATACCACACAGTTATAAGAAAAGGAGGAGGAGGAGGAGGAGGAGGAGGAGGAGGAGGAGGAGGAGGAGGAGGGGGAGGAGGAAGAGGAGGAGGAGGGATAAGAAGCTTTCAATGGAAGGCTATGGAAAGACCTGCAAGATATATGCTGCAGTGAGAAAAGCAAGACGCAGGAACACCTGGGTGGCTCAGATGCTTAAGTGTCTGACTCTTGTTTTCAGCTCAGGTAACAATCTTACAGTTCATGAGATGGAGGCCCGCATCGGGCTCCATGCTAACAGCGCACTTAGGATTCCCTCTCTCTCTCTCTCCCTCTCTCCCTCTCTCTCTCTCTCTCTCTCTCTCTCTCTCTCTGCCCCTCCCCTATTTGTGGGTACTCTCTCCCTCAAAATAAATCAATAAACTTTAAAAAAGAAAAAAAAAGCAAGACTGTAAACCAGTGTTGTGTCAGATACTACTTTTTATGTACAAAATAGGGGTACCAAGAATATACGTTCATATTATATAGAAAATATAAACAGAAGCGTGGGAAAGAACCTCTTAAGTGGATTCAGGAAGGAGGTGACTAGGTGCACCTGGAGTAAGAGCAAAACTTCTCATCATATATATTCTTGTGTCAATTTGGTTTTTAAACCAAATAAATACATGTAAATATATCTCCCATTCGAAAGATATTTACGACTAACTACGTAGCACCAGCCAGGATAACCACGATACTCTAGACAGCATCGTGGAAACACTCAGCAACAGTCATAAAAACAGAGGTCCAGACCCTTTGGGTCAGTTATTCCATCCTTGGGAATATATATCCTAAGGAAATAAGTTCTGCACATGCAAGAAACTACATGCACCAAAATGGTTGTGCCATGGGCATTTCTGGGGACAGAGAATTTGAAGCAACCTAAATGCTCACTAATAGGCAATCAGTTCATGTATTGATGCCCTGGAGACCAGGCTGCTGGGCAGGCCATGGGCTGCCTCCCTCGGGACGCTCCTCCACACCCGTCCCAAACATGGGTCTCAGGACAATGACAATTGAGGGCTGGTGACCAGCCTTCCGGTGACCAGGTGAAAGCACTGACACTCAGGGTTCCCAGGGGGAGCCCCACACCCTGTGTGCCTAAGTCACTGGCCTCGTGAGAGCTGCAGGTCCCCCCAAATCCCAATTCAACGAGTCTGAGGCAAAGGCGAGGAATCCGATTTTTAACAAATATCCCAGGGGTCCGCTTTGATAACCACTGGCCTATGTCAATGCAAACCTGGAAAAAATTTCCGTTAGGGAGAGAAGATTAACTACAGGAGCCTTCTGCTTCACTTTTCTGTGTTTTCTTTCAGTTCTTTTATTTTTTTTATTATTTTTTTAAGTAGGCTCCACACCCAACGTGGGGCTTGAACTCACGATCCTGAGATTAAGAGTCGCATGCTCCACCGACTGAGCCACCCAGGCGCTCCTTCTCATGTTTTCTTTAACGTTATGTCATGTTACCTTTCCAGTAAATACACAGACCGGCACGCATGGATAATGATTTTTGTATATAAGCACAAGATGGGAAGGTGAGGTTTTCTGGAAGCAAATGTCTCAGTCCTATTTTCCAGACAGACCAGAAAGCTCTATATATTATACTAATGACACATTACCCATTTATTGCTGTTATTATATTAACCTCAATTATTCACTAATGTACTGTAAGTATACACACATTATTATTAATAAATGTTATTATAACAAGCAATTTCACTGCATTTGCTATGCCTGCTGTTGGAGGCACTTTACGCTTGTTGACTCAAATAGCCCTCAGGACCACCTTTATGGTATTACTCCCATTTTACAGATGTAGAAGCTGAGAGACAGAAAGGTTAAGCAATGTGCCCAGGGTCTCGCCCTAAGGCACAGAGCTGGACTTCCCACTGGGCAGGAGGCTTTAAGAAACCAAGCTCTTCGGCCCTGTGCTCACCCAACAGCTTTAATCCTGACAGATGACAGCCAGGAGGGCAACACCAGGTTGGGGACCGTTCAGTCTCCACAGAGAAATCACTCAAAGGGCATGTCCTAAATGTGAGGTGGGGTAGATGCTTTATGTCTGTCGACTAAAATGACCTTTTCCTAACAGTCTATATTGAGCTCTTTTTCTGTTTCATGCCAACTGTTCTGCTGTCCAGTTCTCCCTTCTTAGCCCACGTTTCCACCGTCAGGGATGACGTAAGGTTGCTGCTCAAAGGAGGTGATACAGGTGCACTGGGCAAAGTACCAGGAGGTGGGCCCAAGGGGCCCTGGAGTAAAGGGTCCCCAGAAATATTCTCTGTTGATGGGGGTCACTACCCAAGCTCTGGCCTTGCCTTTCATGGAGAACTGAAGCCCCAAGCACAGGGGTAGGCACAGAGATAAAACACAGTGCCTTCCTGAGCCTAATTCACCACTCCCTCTATCTGAGCTACATCAGGAAAGCAAGCAATTAATCTCTGAGACAGGAACCAGCTTCACCAGGGAGCAATGGGACAGGGGAGGAGAAGAGACTGGGAGAGAGCAAAACCGAGAAGCCAAGAGAGATGGGAAAGACACAGATACCAAGAAACAGGGACGGAACAATCCCCAACAGAGGAGATGAGCAAAGAAACACTGACAAGAGCACGGCAGAGGGAGCACAGCAGTCAGGAAACCGTCACCTGCTCTTCTGGCCCTGGCCAGGGCTCCCTCTCACATGAACCTCATCTCCCCAGACAGCAAAAGCACACATCCCAGGTTATAAACCTGAGGCCAAGGCACCTGTTCCCCATCTGCCTGGCCTGCCACCCAGAGAGCAGGCAGCCTGTGCCAACAGCACCATCTGCTGGCACAGGGGAGAACTGTGTGTTTCCAATTTGCCACCGCCCAGACAAGCCGGACAAGTCTCATCCCACTCCTGACCCTCCTTCAGCATCTTTGCACCTGCCAAGCCTGTCCGTCCTCAACACACGCGTTCTGTTCCCACTGCCTGGAATGTTCTTCCCCCAGATATCCCCGTGGCTGGCTCCTTCTCTTCCTTTGGGTCTCCACTTAAATGTCACTTCTATGGAGGGGCTATTCCTGACTACTCACCTAAAGTAGCCCCCTGTCATGCCCTCTAATCACCTCACTACCGTGTTTCCTTCCCAGGACTGGGAATTATCTGAAACTACCTGGGTTTTTGTCTTCCTCCCTCATTAGAAAGTACCACGAGGCCTGTCTGGATCTTAACAGTCCACTTTTGCATGACCTGTACTCAGAACAGGCCTTGGCAACAAGCATTTTTGAATGAATGGTTGAATATTCACTCAGCTGAGCTACGCTGAGCTCAAGAACCCAGCTTCAAACTCCACAGGGATGCCCCACGAGCTCCTCCCCATTCAAGCCCAAAGTCATTATCTTCCCCTGCAAACTGGGTTTCCCTCCTGCACGCCCAGCACAGTGACCTTCGTCTGCAAATTCTCTAGGCGTGAAACCCCCCATGGTCACACTGCTCACATGGACCACACACCTCATCTGAAGATCCCCTACACATGGCCATGGCCGGGCCCCTCCCCTCCAGCCCCCACCCCCACCTCCAGGTTCCTCAGGAACAAGGTTCCTCACCTCCCAGATCCCTTCCCAGGACTGCCAAAGCTGCCTTCCCAGAGGCTCTCTCTGCCACTCACCCAGGCACCCACCACCTCCTCAGCATCACACTGGAGACCCTCCCTGAGCATACCCCACTCCTGCCCCAGTACCTGACTCACTGTTTCTCAAACAGCTCCATATACTCGCCCACCCCGGGCTCTTTGCCTTGTTGTGCCTTCAGTCGGAAACACCCCCTATAATCCCCCTCCTGGGGGATTCCTTTTCAACTTTCAAAAGCTGCCTCCTTTAGGAAGCCTTCCCTCATTCCACAAGGAAGAATTCACTGCTCCTCCCACATCTTTACTGGCATTGCCTCACACTTTGCAGTTGGCTATTAAATGTCCCTCTTCTCCCATACATGGGAGCTCCTTGGGCACAGGGACCAGGATCACCTAACCACTCTCAGTGTCTTCAGTAATGGCTACGGACATGAGCACTAAAGGCTGTGCTGGCACTTTCCATGTGAATTCATTCAGTCCTCGAATATCCCTATGAGGTAGGGACTCTCATTATCTTCACTTTCCAGATGGGAAAACAGAAGCTCAGAGAGGATTTGGGGGTTTATCCAAGGAACCTCATTAGGGAGGGACAGAACCAGGATCCCATCACCCAAATCAATGCCTGGCACAAAGCAGGTCCCCAGTGAATATTCATGAGCTGAACAAACACCTCTCTCTCTCCTGCATCAGACCTCAGTGCTGTTTACAGCCCTAAGGCATGAACACCCCGCGTTCCTGCTTTCTCTGTGCCAATTCTGACCCAGTTATATGAGCCAAGTTTCTCCTCTTCTCCCCTCCTTCTTCCCCCTCCTGTGAGCCAAAGGACCCTGCCATGTCAGGTGAGGGAAAGACTACTGACAAGTCTACGTTTAAAGGGCATGTAGGTTAAATTAGACATTGTACATGGGGTGCCTGGGTGGCTCAGTCAGTTAAGTGTCTGACTTCAGCTCAGGTCATGATCTCGGGGTCCATGAGTTCGAACCCCGCATCGGGCTCTGTGTTGACAGCTCAGAGCCTGGAGCCTGCTAGGATTCTGTCTCTCTCTCTGCCCCTCCCCTGCTTGCGTGCAAGCACGTTCTCTCCCTCTCTCTCAAAAGTAAACAAACATTAAAAAGTTAAAAAATAATAAAAAAGAAACTAGACACTGTACAGAGGCATGCCTCAAAGCCTCCAGGTGTACCTTTCAGAATCGCCACAGGCATCTACACCTACCTCCTCTTCCTCTTCCGTAGCTGACCCTCCTTACGTCTGCACTGTATACAGAATTTGCAGTGCACTATTTCCCATTTCAATTGTGTGGTTTCCCCACTCTGTCTAATCAATAATTGTTCTAGTATTGTTTTGTACTCTTTCCAACTGCCTTATTTATTACACAGCCACTCAGGGACATGGCTGCCTCTTCTGACCTTGACTCAATGGGTATGTGAGCTGTGAGTTCTGGACAGCTAACCCAAGGGGAAGCGTGTGGTGGACAGCCAGCCCACATTATTCTCTATGCTCAAGACCCACCACAGCAGGTACAATAGCACCTGCTCAGGACTTGCAGTTGACTAAGAGCAGACTGTGAAGCATCAAGAAAAAGATAAAGGCGAAACACAGGTTTTTGACTGGATTAGCATCCCAACAGCTTTTCTTTCTCAGACACTTACAAATTCCTGAACCCACATCATTCGGGAGGCAGGACCTGCTGTCGTCTCTGACAAAGCCTGGGTCCCAGTTCACTCCAAGGAACTCTCCCAGAGCAGGAGACCAAAACGCGAAAGGCAGAGCTGTCTTAGGACAGAGCCCTCTTATACCCATAAGCCCAGAAATCAACTTGGTCAGAAGGGAAAGAGGAAGTACATCCAAGCCCCTGGCTGATGCGGCTTCCACAACAGTACCTCGAAGTCCGGGTTCAAGCGTGAACAGAGAAAGTGCCAGGGGCCAGGTATCAGGAAGCCAGCCCTACCCCCATTCTCCATCCCCACAACATTCAAATACTCTGGAACCAGGCATAACCACCCCTGTCTAGTGCACACTCTAGAACCTGTGCCTGATACTCCTGGAAGGCAGCAACCATCATTCCCTCCCAGTATGAACTCCCTCCATTACTCCATGTGCCCTCGGTGGGACCAGCAGCAACAATGTGTGTCTGTGTGAGTGCAGAGCACAGTTCCGTCCTTCCATGCCTGAACCTGTGTCTGAGTATGACACTGGGTCTGCCTTCGGGCCTGCGCTCAGAACTAAGCATGATCAAGAGAAGAGGATGACAAAGCCTACGGAGGCAGACAACCCTGGTTGAATCCCGCTCCATCCTGTGCCACCTATATGACTGGGGCAGGTCACTTTACCACCCTGAGCCTTGGCTTCTTCCATTTTAAAAAGGAAAGAACGGGAAGAACCACTTCATGGGACGGTTGTGAGGACGAAATGAGGAAGGAAGCCAGTGCTCTGGAACCGGTAGCTATTTTTATTGCTGTTATAATGAAATGTGGCATCATACATGCTGTGCTTTTCAGGGATTGTGTTTCCGAGAGTGGATGGGACTGTGTGTATGACTCCATGCGAGGTCCTGTCTAAATGCATGTACCTGTGTGTGCGTGTCTGAGTGTGAATGCAGGAGCCCATGACTTATTGCAGTGGACTTAATGAACTGGACATCAACTGATTCTCTCTGCTCCTGTCCCCGGGCCCAAGGAGACAGAAGCTGTGTGCCAACTCCCTCCTGCCAAAGAAAACTGCTCCTGGCCACCTCCTTGGCGCCACCTAGTGGCACTGGATTTGTGAAGCTCAGACACCTGGCCTGGGAGTCCAGGAACATATCTGCAGCAGGTGACAAGTCACAGACTATACAACCTCTGGGCTTGTTCAACCCTTGGAAAACCTCCAAGGGAAGTCTAGCCTTCTGTCTCAACCAGAGCTGCCTAACAGAACTTTCTGTAACGTTGGAAATGTTCCGTACCTGTGCTATCCAGTACAGCAGCCAATAGCCACATGTGCTTATTGAGCACTGGAAATGTGGCTAGTGCAAATACGGAACTGAATTTTTAATTGTACTTATTTTAATTATTTTTTTTATTTTTTTAACTTTTATTTATTCTTGAGAGACAGAGACAGACCATGGATGGGGGAGAGGCAGAGCAAGAGAGGGAGACACAGAACCCAAAGCAGGCTCCAGGCTCTGAGCCGTCGGCACAGAGCCCCACGTGGGGCCCAAACCACAAACCTTGAGATTATGACCTGAGCCAAGGTCGGACGCTCAACCGACTGAGCCACCCAGGCGCCTCTTAATTAATTTAACTTTAAACTGCCACACACAGGACAACACTAGTCTGAAGGACTGTCTGAGCCCTGGTATCCAGCTATGCCCAAACCAGACAGACCAACTCCCTGGGCCTCCCAGCCACAAGAACCAAGGCAGTCCTTTTCACAAAGGCTGGTTTGACTCTGGCCATGTCCAAAGAGTCCTAACCAATCAGATGATGACCAACCGACCAATCGGATCTCCTCTCCTAGGGCATATGAATACATGAGGCACTCAAAGAAGGCAGCAGGAAGCAAGGACACCTGCTACTGAAAGACAAGAGGAACCAGGCCCCTGGGCTTGCTAGTGGGTCCCCGGGGTTGCCAGTGTGCCATGCTTCTAGGATGCTGCACATCCCAATCCTGGAAGAGTTAGGGCCCCACGTGACTGAAGAGCCTCCAAAGAGCAAAGAGAAGCTTGGACTTAGAGACACATAAACCTGGTTCTGTTCTCAGATTGCCAGTTGTGTGACCTTAGGCAAGTGACAGCCTCTCTGAGGCTAATTTTCCTTGCCTGTGAAATAGGAATCAGAGTAAAATCTCCTAAGGACTGGGTAAAGATCAAGATAATGCATATAAAAGCATCTCCTACAGTGCAGCTGTGCAGAATAAGCACACAATGTTTGCTAAATTATTATTCATTCTATATAGCTTTATATTAAGCCATCACCATGTAAGTTTTTATAAACTGAAAAAAAAAAAAAAAACAACAATCCCTGACTAACAGAACAATTATCTGGGTCATCCAGATGCCACGCCAGGACATACTCCATGGCTCCCCCCTTTCCTTCCAACCAAGTCCAGCCAGCCTCCACATCTTACAGATCCCACCCTGTAGCACCTTGCAGCTAGCCATCCATTTCGAGAACACACCTGAAGCTGCCTTCATCTTTCTTTTTTTTATTTTTTTAATGTTTATTTATTTTTGAGAGAGAGGCAGAGTGTGAGTAGGGGAGGAGCAGAGAGGGAGGGAGACACAGAACCCAAAGCAGGCTCCAGGCTCCGAGCTGTCAGCACAGAGCCCGAGGCGGGGCTTGAACTCAAGAACCGTGAGATCATGACCTGAGCTGAAGTCAGACGCTTAACCGACAGAGCCACCCGGGCGCCCCCGCCTTCATCGTTCTCTTGACCCATTGTGGGTTCGCGTCCATCAGCTCCAAAGGAGTCCCTCAGGGTCTCCCCAGGCGGTCACAGTGACCTTCCTATAAAGCTCCAGGCCTCCACTTAAAGCCTCCAACTATCTCCCTGTAGCTAAACTAATTGAATGCACACCCTGAAGCCTGACCACCCAGGCCCTCCACCCTTTCAACCTGATTCCTCTTCCAATGCTCCAGCCTCACTCGTTCACTTGAGCAAACCTCGCTCTTTTTCACCTCTGAGCTAGTATAAGATTCAACAGACAGGCCGTAGGAATCACACAGAAACCCAGAAAGATAACTTTGGATACATAAGAATTTAGTAATGAAAGTGAAAAATTGAAGTCTAGAGCTGGTATGACATATCCGATTATTTGGGAAAATAAAATTATAATTTAATCTCTCATCCCAACTAAATTCCAAATGGATTAAAGAATTAATGTGAAAAGAAAAGAGTTAATGTGAAAAGGAAGTAAGTAAATAAATAAATAAATAAATAAATAAATAAATAAATAAATGGCACCATCAACTTTCTGGATGGAGGTCTTTCTAAGCATAAAAGTAACAAAGAAGTCACAAATGAAAAGTTTGACAGATTTTACTATCTTAAAATTTTAAACTTTCGTACTAAAAAACAAGAATAAAATTTAAGGGCAAAGGGTAAACTGAGAAAGATTATTTGGAAATAAAAATATGAATGGCAAAGCGTTCACGACTTTAATTACCAAAGAGTTCTAATTAGTCAGCAGGAAATATATGAATATCCCAATAGAAAAACAGGCAAGAGTCATTAAGAAATATTTTCCCAAAAAATAAAATTTGAAACAATCTGTGAAAATATGTTACCTTTAGTGGTAGTCCAAAAAGTAATCAAAGACACAAAGATTTATATTCAAGGATGTTTTTGCAGCATTATTTATTAATAGTTAAAAATGTATAAGACAACCTAAATATCTAAAATGTAAAGCAATGATTAAATAAATTATGAAACATCATAATAGGATTGTTATGCAATATTTTTAACCATGTTTTTAAAGAGTATTTAATCGTGTCAAAAATGTAATTACATAATAACTTTTAAAAGGAAGCTAAAAAGCACAAAAAGACTAAAAAGAAACATCAAACTAGTAACATTTCAGGTGGCAGGGCATGGGTTTTTATTTTTCCATCCCAATATTTGTATGCATTTATAAATCTTCTACAGTGAGCATGTACTATTTTTATAATCAAGAAAAAGGCTATTTTTAAAAAAGGGACGCCTGGGTGGCTCAGTCGGTTGAGCATCCGACTTCAGCTCAGGTCATAATCTCACAGTCCCTGAGTTCGAGCCCCGCGTCGGGCTCTGTGCTGACAGCTCAGAGCCTGGAGCCTGCTTCAGATTCTGTCTCCCTCTCTCTCCACCCCTCCCCTGCTCATGCTCTGTCTCTGTCTCAAAAATAAATAAAAACATGAAAAAAAAATTTTTTAAGGAAAAAAAGACTGTACTGATATGGGGAAATGCTTGTTACACTATGCAGAGAAAAGAAGACCCAAGGAGGCCATGGGGGCTTTTGTTCACTTACTCAGAGTTACGGTAGTGCTGATGTAATAGAGAATAAAATAAAATGTACTCTGTCAATCAAATAAATGCAAAAGTTAAATATCAATGAGGACTTGGGGACTGAATCCACATATACCCCTGACAGGAGTGTTAATGGTAAAACCTCCTTGGGAAGGGAAGGGAAGGGGAGGGGAGGGGAGGAGAGGGAAGGGGAGGGGAGGGGAGGGGAGGGGAGGGAAGGGAAGGGAAGGGAAGGGAAGGGAAGGGGAGGGGAGGGGAGGGGAGGGGAGGGGAGGGGGGAGGGGAGGGGAGGGGAGGGGAGGGGAGGGGAGGGGAGGGGAGGGAAGGGAAGGGAAGGGAAGGGAAGGGAAGGGAAGGGAAGGGGAGGGAAGGGAAGGGAAGGGAAGGGGAGGGAAGGGAAGTAAGGGGAGGGGAAGGGAGGGGAGGGAAGGTATCGCAGTATAACTGAATACAATGTTACATTACCTTCAGCTGTACAATAGTGATTGATCGAGTGTATACATTATGCTATATGCTCACAAGTGCAGGTGCCATCTGAAACCACACAACACTACTAACTGACTATATTCCTTATGCTGTACCTTTTATCCCTGACTCACTCATTCTGTAACTGCAAGCCCATACATCCCACTCTCCGTCCCTCTGACAGTTTGTTCTCTGTATTTATGGTCTGTTTCTGCTTTTTGTTTATTTGTTTGCCTTGTTTTGCAGATTCCACACATAAGTAAAATCATAAAACCTGTCTTTCTTTTTGCTTTAAATTCTAGTATAGTTAACCTACAGTGTTATATCAAAATAAAAGGCTTCTGCACAGTGAAGGAAACAATCAACAAAACTAAAAGGGAACCTACTGAATGGGAGAAGATATTTGCAAATGATATTTCCAATAAAGGGTCAGAATCCAGAATGTAGAAAGAACTTATAGATAGGGGTGACTAGCTGGCTCAGTCGGTAGAGTACACAACTCTTAATCTCGGAGTCATGAGTTCAAGCCCCCCACACTGGGCATGCAACCTACTTAAAATAAAAAATAAAAATAAAATTAAAAACATACAAAAATAAGTTATACAACCCAACACCCAAAAAACAAATAATCCGATTAATGGGCAGAAGAAATGAACATAAAACCTCCCTGGAGGGCAGTATGTCTACCTCTGGAAGAGCTGCAACCCAACAGCCCTGCCTCCTGGTAACCCCCCCCACACACACCCAGCCTCACCCAAATGCACAGAGGGTCACACGAGGGGACAGTTATTACAGTACTGTCTGCAATATAAGAAAATGGAAATGACCCAAGAGCCCACCAACAGGACATAAAAGGGGGAAACAAAAGATGTGACATGTGTGTACCAAAAAATGCCACATGGCAGTGAGGCATGAATGCAGAACTGCAGTGGTAACAACGAACGCCGTTCTAAGCCCTTGGCATACGTAAGCTTACGGAATCTGCAAAATAATCTACGAGGTTTCGGTTTTACTATTATTCCCATTTTACAGACGACTAAAGTAGGCACAGAGAAATTAAGTCACCTGCCTGGAGTCTCACAAGCTGGTAAGCGGCAGAGCCAAGACCTGTACCCCAGCAGCCCGAGGCCAGAACATGGCCAGGATACATTCACGTAAGCTTGAAAGGACATCATACATGTGGATTCTTAATACACAGGAAAAAGTATATAATGTCTCTAGATGCCTATCCATGGATGTGACGGTGCTAAAAACACTGACTGAGAAAAAACACACCACGTTCCTGGTAGTACTCGCCTCTATGGATGGGAGGGACAGGGCAATGGGGCCAAGAAGGAATGATTACGGGAATTTGACTTTATGATGTCATTTCTTTTCTTTAAAAAGAAAAAAAAAGCTCAAAAAGTTTAAAATAGAATTACCATATGATCCAACAACTCAGCTTCCGGGTATATACCCGAAAGAACTGAAAGCAGGGACTGAAACAGGTATTTGGAGACTCCTGTTCATGGCAGCGTATTGGCCAAAAGGTCCACGTGTTCATCCATAGATGAATGGATAAACAAAATGTGGCTAAACAAAATATACATACAATAGTCTTCAATCTTAAAGAGGAAGGAAATTCTGACACGCTACAACATGGATGAATCTTGAAGACGTTTCACTAGCGAAAGAAGCCATACACAAAAGGGCCAATGCTGTACAGATACACTCATCTGGGGCCACTTAGAGTGACCACATTCATAAAGTCAGAAAGTAGATTGCTGTGGTTGCCAGGGGCTGGAGGGAGGGCGGGAGGAGTGGGGAGTTAGTGTTCGATGGGTGCAGGGTTTCAGTTTGGGATAATGAAAAAGTTCTAGAAATGGTGAGTGGTGGGGGTTGTACATTATAAATATACTCAATGCCACTTAGTGCTATCCTTAAAAATGGTTACAATAATAAATCTCATATTATGTATATTTTACCACAATTTTTAAAGGTTTATTTATTTATTTTGAGAGAGAGAACACAAGTGGGAGGAGGGGAAGAGAGAGAGAGAGAGAGAGAGAGAGAGAGAAGAGAATCCCAAGCAGGCTCCACACTGTCAGCACAGAGCCCGAGGCGGGGCTCAATCCCACGAACCGCCAGATCATGACCTGAGCCGAAATCAAGAGTCAGCCACTCAACAGACTGAGCCTTGCAGGCACCCCTATTTTACCACAACGTCTAATATGGTTTGGTGAAAATGCAACAAAATGTTAACAGCTGTGAGGTTCGGGTCATCGGTACTCTGAGGTGGCCATGTCATTATTGTAAAAAATCAAACAAGCACGGGGCACCTGAATTGTCTCAGTCAGTTAAGCATCCGACTCTTGATTTCGGCTCAGGTCATGATCTCACGGTTCATGAGATCAAGCCCTGCATCAGGCTCCGCACTGAGAGCATGGAACCTGCTTGGGACTCTCTCTGTCTCTCTCTCTCTCTGCCCCTCCCTGGTGCATGCGCACACGTTCTCTCTCTCTCTCAGAATGAAGAAATAAACTTAAAAAAAATCAAACCAACAAAACCAGAACCTCCGGACGGCAGGGGGTGTGGAAGGCAAGGCCCTTGCAGGCAGGACACCCCTCCCAGCTGGCTCAAGGCCTTCCATCTCTTCCCTCCCCCTCCTGCTTTTACTGCATCATGGTTGCTACGGAAACAGGGCCCCTTGGGCTCCCAGAGCTCAGCCCAGGTGCTACTGACTCCAGGAATAATGTCAGAGTATGAATAAAACAAAAGCCCGACCATCCGGGCCTCGTACACACACACACACACACACACACACACACACACACTCACACACACACACACGTCTGCGCTCCTGGTGGGTTTCCTACTGAAGGTGTGTCCATCCATGTGCCTGCACTGATACCACTTGCCCATACCTGTCAGCAGCAGGCCTGGGTCTGAGTGCATATGGGTCCAGTTTGCCCCTGTGGGTATGCCTGCATGCACGCGGGCATATCACATGGGCACCTGTGTCCACACAGTCCAGGACTATTGTTACTAACATCGGAAATACTGTGGCAGGTAACATGTACCAACCGCTATGTACCGGGCAGGGTGCTCCAGGGTGCCTGGATCATCTCCTTGTAACCGCACAATAGGACCCACATTTGTGATCCCCACATAAATTAGGCACAGAGAGGCTGTATGGCTTGCCCAAGGTCACCCAAAGCACATGAACCTAACCACTGAATCTAGATTACGGGGAGAAGAGCTTTAAATGTCACTGGTTCCCAAAGAGCCACAAACACAGCTGCACCAGAAGGAGCACCTCTGGCCCTGATGAGGCCCAGGTGTCCCAGGCCCCACTCAGGCCTAAGGAAGCAGATTCCCCAGGGTGGGTCTGCACAGCAGCCAGGGGTGGGCACCCCTGATCCAGCCTATGCTGAGCTGGCAGGAGGGTCTGGACAGGGCATGGCAGGGTGAGGTCCCTTCAAGTCCTCTTTCTGGGCCCAGAAATGCACCTGGAAAAGCCTGTAGCCCAGAGATCCTCAATTCCAGATGTGTCTACCGGCAGCAAGGCAACCAGGAAAGTGGCAATGGCTGCGTTGCATGCGCGCGCACACACACACACGCACACACACACGCGCACACACACACACACACACACACACACCCTCAGGGCAGGGCTCCAGAAGTCAGTAATGTGGCTTTGCGGCCTGCCAGGCACGGATTTCCGCCCACTCCACCCTCGAAGAATGAGGAGGGCGTGGGACGGAAGATGACACTGTGGTACCCTGCTGGTTCACAGCCCAGCCCGAGGCAGGGAGGGGTCAACCACCTCACCTAAACAACAAACTGTGACGGAGCTGGGCTGGGCACCCCAGAGGCTCCCACAGCCTCAGATTTCAAGGGGAGAGGGACGCGGGCAGAAACCACTGGACCACCACAGAGCAGGAAGAAGTAAAGGCATTTCCTGCTAAGGGAACAACATAAGCAAAGAAGTAAGGGGATCAAGGCGAAAAAGTGCCAAAAAACAGCAAGTCACACCGTCTGGCTTGGAGCTGAAGATCAAGAGGAGGCACGGTTGTAAGAAAAGGGGGGGGGGGGGGGAGGAACCCACCAAACCCTAGAAATGTGCTGAGACACAGAGAAGTTAAATAACTTGCCCAAGTTCATCCAGATGGTGGAGTCCGGATTTAAAACATAGGCTGCCTGACTCTGAAGCACACGGAATAACCACTACGACGGGGTTCACTGGTTGGCAGCCTTTTCCTCCGTGCACACCTTGCAATGCTGTGAAGTGAGCCCAGCTCGGCCTGGAGCAGTGGCCCTTTTTGGGGAGGGGAAGCTTCTACTCCCTCCCCTCTGAAAACTCAGCAATGCCCGGACACATTTTTGACTGTCACTCCTAGGGGGCAGGTTGCTAGTGTCTCGTAAGCAAAGGCCAGAGACGCTGCTCAACATCTACAACGCACAGGACAGCCCCCGAAACAAAGATTTATCCAGCCCCAAATGTCAACAGAAACCTTAACCTAGAGTGACCCACCCACCTGGAGCCCATTTTAACATCCAACCTGACCTGAACCATTGACAATCAGCACACTGCTCATCCCTTGGGACTGGGGTTCCCAGAAACTATTGCACATTAGAATTACCTGGAAATCAGGGCACCTAGGTGGCTCAGTCGGTTGAGCGTCCGACTTGGGCTCAGGTCATGATCTCACAGTTCGTGAGTTCCGGCCCCGCATCAGGCTCGGTGCTGACAGCTCAGAGCCCAGAGCCTGCTTCAGATTCTGTGTCTCCCTCTCTCTCTGCCCCTCCCCTGCTCACACTGTCTCTCTCTTTCTCTCTCTCAAAAATAAATAAACACTAAAAAAAAGAATGAAAAACAAAAAAGAATCACCTGGAAATCTTTAAAAAAAAAAAAAAATACTGATGATGGGACCCACCCACCCCAGACATTCTGATTTCCAACTCTGGAACTGGGTGTGACCTGGGCATGAGAATCTTTTAAAGCCTCCCAGGTGATAGCAAAGTGCAAAACATCTGGGAACCACTGCCTTGAGGGAGAGGAGGATCAAATTATCTGCTATGGACCAGAGACCGTTAGTGGATGCTAATGCCAGAAAGAGAGGACACTGGAAAGTCAACACAACCAAAACCCGCCCAGCCCCCCACCAGCTTGGGGCGGGGACGGTCCCCACACCAGGCTCCCAGGAACTAGACTATGTGCAGTCAGCACTAACAAAGCCTGCCACGGGCACACAGAGGGCAGAGCTAGAGACGACTTTGGCATGATGGATTAGTCAGAGCTGGCAGAGGCCTGAGGAGGAGGTTAATTAGAGAGCCTTTGTCAACTGTCTGGACAGGAGATAATGGGACTGAACCAGGAGGAGGGCGGGAGAGGGCCTCGTGACTCAGGGACTTCACAACCCGGTGACAGAGAAAGAACTGGATTGGAAGACAGAAAAGGTTAATTGAGAGTGAGTGTGGTCTGGGGACAGAGCAGGAAGTGATCAGTCAGCGGCTGAAGGCGGAGATGAGAGCACCTGGGAGGGGGTGACCTGGGACAGGGACTAGGGAGTCAGCCATGGGGACACAGGGAGCTGGAACCCGAGAGGGATGACAGCCCCAGATCACAAGTGGCCCACTTGTGACCCTCTGCGCTGAACCTGGCCTACAGGGCAGGCCACACATGGCTTGAGTTAGCTCTCAAGACTTTTCCTAAAATTCCAGATTTCCAGCTTCTCTTGGACAGTGGAAGATCTGGCGAGACAGGCAAGCATCCCCACAGACGCTGATATGTGCCCCCAGACCCCTTCCTGTGGTTGTCTTCGGCCCTGCCAGATCCCTGCAGCCATCAGGCCTATCTTCAGAAAGAAGAGACAAGACAACGTGCTAAGCCAGAAAGTGGTGATGATGGAGGGGCTGCTAGGGGGAGGAGGAAAGGAGCCAGGTGCTGCAAAGAGCCAGACAGCTCTGTCCTGGTCCCCCAAACCCCACCTCAAGCTAGGAACATCCCCCCTTGGGACCTCACATACTGATCTGCAAACAAGGAGGCTGATGCCCATGACCTCTAGTTGCCCACCCTCATGTCCACTGGGCTCCTGCAGGCTGCCCAGGTCAACCCTTCTGACCAGGCTTGGAGATGAAGCCTAGAGAAAACCTGATTCTTTCCAACACAGATTACCCCAGGCAGTGAGAAATCCCAACTACAGCTGAAGGGGCCAGGGATGACCAGCCGGGGGGGCGGGAAAGAACACTGGGAACAAGAACCACCTTCCAAAATCTAAAGGAATGTCAGGAAAACAAGGGATTAGGCTTGTTTGGAGAGGGATGAGAAACCAAGGAATGGCAGCTACAGAGATTCCAGATGAAAAGAATCTTTGAACAATCAGAACTGTATTGTAATAGAATAGGCATCCTTACAATAGTAATGAGCTCCCTGTTGCTGGAGGTAACCAAGCTCAGGTTCAGTGACTAGTTTCAGGGGCACAATGAATTTATGTAGTGGCTCATTTGACTTTTTTATTTCAAGTTCTGAGATTCAAGGGCTCCAGAGATCTGGAGATCTCCCTTAAAGGCTCCCATACCTCCCAATGCTCCCAGGGCAAGCTGTTGGGGATCAGGCTCTGGACTCTGCCTTCCAGAAAAGAAGGGCCTAGATGGTCTGGAAAAAGCACAGAATGTCCACTTCCTTGCTCCCCTTGCCCTTCAGCAACCCCACAACCACACAGCCAGACCTAGCAACCCCTGCTGCACAGCCCCCATCCCAGCAGAGCCTCACCAGGGCCCCCTCAGAGGGAGAGGGAACAGCTAGCTCCTGGGAGAGGGCCCTCTACATCCTCTCCCCACACTCCCATCCCCACTCCCCGCTCCCAGCACCACAGGGGACAACAGAAGGAAGGAAATAGAAGCAAGCACCCCCCACATTCCCAGGCACCCTGTCCAGCAGGAGCCTCTCTGAGGGCAGCAGGGGTCCTGACACACCCCGGGGTCCACAATGTATGGACAGGAAGCACGTGGGAAGGACAATGTGGGGAGTCAGAGCCTCTCTTCAAAGCCCATAAGAGCAATTCTTCCCCAGCCCTGGCCAAATCCAGCCCTTGGTGAGCCAAGCAAAGCCCTAGGGCCTCCTCCCCATGGGATTCTGAGTCTTCTCATCGAGTCAGGCCAGCAGGCCTCTAAGTCTGGGGAGACCTGTGAAGAAGCTCAAGTACATGGCCAGGGACCTGAGGACTGAAGGACCCTTTCAGGGAGCTGAATGGGGTGAGGAGGCTCCCCCAAGAAGAGCTGGGCCCAGGCTGGTGGGCCCCAGGCTGCCCATCTGCATTCCACTCTCCCGTTTCCCTGCCCTGGTCCCCCACAGTAACACACTTAGCCCTGTCCCATGGGATCAATAAGGACCACTCAGCTCCCCAGCCACTTGGCAAACACCCCCACAGGGCCCCAGGAATAAGCAGAACCCCTCCTGCCCATAGTCTCATACCCATCTCAGAAGGGCCCGATGCCCAGTGCCCACTGGCCAGAGCTTCCAGCTAGCTCCCTGTTTGCCCATCAGGAGACACCCACCGGACCTGGTCAAGACCCAGGAAGCTGCTTGTCCACCAAGAATCCAGAACAGGGACTCACCAGGGCTTCCTAGGCATGGCGAGGACCAGCCAGGATGAGGGCCAGGAACACACAAATCCCTGGAGTTTGCAGACCTTGCTGCCTGGCAAATGGCACCTCCAGGTGCATCCTCAGTGTCTGGCAATGAAATCAGGCCGCAGCCCAATTGCCAGCTGAACACCCGCCCGCCTTGCTTCTCCCTGTAGCCACTCACGCCCTGAGACTCCAGATCCCAAAAGAGACATGTTCGTGGTTACCATAGGAACTCGCTAAAGCCAAAAAAGGCACCACACAGTCACCCACATGGGCCCTCAAAGCTCATGTCCACCTGCACAGGCAAGCGCACACACACGCCTACACACACCCACACACGCCGACACTGTGCTCAGGCTCAGGGCCACAGGGTGTCGGGAAGTGGGTGCCCTGCATGCGTGGTCCAGCCAGCTGCTGATTACAAGGGCAGTGGCGCCAGCCGGTGCTTACCTGGAGCTCGCCTGCCAAAGGCACCCTAGGAGCTGAGCAGGGTTGGGGGTCACGGCCCAGGTCACTGCCAGGCCTGCCTGCAAGGTCAGGGAGAGGGCACTTCCTGGCCTGTTTCCTGGCCACAGACCATCTCTTGCAACCCTTCACATGTTGCTCCTCTCCTCTGTCCCCTCTATGGTCGGGGGCGGGGGGGAGGGTAGGTATGAGGGTCAGGATCTAAACTGGCCACGTGGAGAGGGGAGAGGGGGGAGGGGAGAGTAGGGATCATGTATTCAGAGCCTTACTCCCCCATCTCCATAAATGGGGCCAACATCCACCCGAGGGCTCACCCAGAAACTTGAAAGTCTTCACCTTGACCCCTCCCTTGCTCTCACCTCCCACATCGAAACCAATCCAGGCTGGGAAGACCACCTCTTCGATAACTCTCCTATCTGTCCACTCTCTCCAACCCCACTGTCCCCGCCCCAGCCTCCAACCTCTCCAGTGAGTCAGCAGAGGACAGCCAGAGGACCCTCTGACTCAAATCTGGGTCCTACTCCCCTTAAAACCCTGCAGTGGCTCCAGTCACCCAGAGAAGCCAGCTCAGCCCTCTGCACAGCTGTCCCATACTGCCAGAGGCTGCCCAGCCTGCCCCCATACTCCCACCCCAGTATTCCATCTGGTGGTAGTAACCGCCCCCAGTTCCCTCCCACCCGCTGCGTTTCTCACCTCACTGTCTGTGCACTGTTGCTGCCTCTCTCTTCTGTGGACTGACCTTACTCACCCTTGGATACGGCTCAGGCATCACCAAGTCTGCAGGAAACCCCTTCCATCTTCTCAGAGGACATCTCTGCCAGCCCTCCTCACACTCCCCTGCAGTTGTCTGACTATACATCTGCCTGCCTCCAGGGCTGTAAGCTTTCACGAGCAGAGACCATGTCTTTTTCATCTCTGTTTTCCCACCAACCCCAGGGCCTGGCACCGGGCTTGGAATGGGGGTGCCCAGTAATTATGAGCTGAACTGATGCAGCATTCTAACCCCCAGAACAGCAAGCTCCCCTGCCCTTAACAACCCAGCATACTCTCAGCACATTCCCTGGGTGTGTAAGAGGAAGTGACTAAGGGGGCAGCCCCAGAAGGTTCTAGAACATCTTAGTGGTACCTGAAGGATTCTTGTAATCCACTGTAAGCAAAGTCCTGGTGGAAAATGGGGAAATTAACTGGTGATCATGGCCTTCGGCCAATGCATGAAAAAAGCCACGAAATTGGAATCAAGGGTGGACTGCGAAGCCATAGGCTTTCTGGAAGGAAGGCTGGAAAGCTGGAGGCAGAGACTTGATGCACTGACACCTGGGCCCTGACTCTGCTCTCTCCCCAACATGAGCATGTGGCCTTGCCAACACTACCACAAGAACCAGGAGAAGCAGATGTCTGTAAAGGTAACCATCTAGATTTTGTGTGTAATTCTCACTGACTGGAGATCGAAGCCCTGAGTTTACAGCCCACATCCTGCATGAGCCATGGCTCCAGCAGCTGCCATCGAGGACCCTAGGGGCCAAGAGAAGATACGCTGCGTCTGCTCCTGCCTGTGTGGTCACCTGCTTCTAATAAAATGTTGAATTCTTAGCTGGTGAAATCTGAACCTAGAGTAGGGATGGCCGTGTGGTATCTTCTGGCCAAACCACAGGACAGCTGAAATGCTGCTCTTGGCCGGGCTGCTGGGAAGATGTTCCTCCAGGCCCTCTCCCTCCCTCTCTTGAGGAAGAAACAAGAGGACACAGTCACCTCCAGGCTTCATCACATGCTTTCTCTCTATTCAGAGAAGCCATTTCTAATGACCAAGAACTGGGACCATCAGTTAGAAAGGAGGATTTGGGGGGCACCTGGGTGGCTCAGTCAGTTAAGCATCAGTCATGATTTCACAGTTTGTGGGGTCGAGCCCCCCGTCGGGCTCTGTGCTGACAGCTCAGAGCCTGAAGCCTGCTTTGGATCCTGTGTCTCCCTCTCTCTCTGCCCCTTCCCTGCTCCCTCTCCCCCCCCCCACCTCTCTCTCTCTCTCTCTCTCTCTCTCTCTCTCTCTCTCTCTCTCAAAAATAAATAAACATAAAAAATTGCATAAAAAAAGAAAGTTGGATTCTGTTTCCTACAAGGCAATAGGTTCTAGATTTCCCCACCATCAGGAATGTGCTTGCTACTGTGTCCCCAGCAGTGGAGACAGGCTGCACTGAATCATCCCTATGCTCACCCAGTCCCATTATGGCCAGTTGCTGTGTATGACAGTCATCTCAGATGGCTGGAGCATGGCTTACCAGCCTGTGCAGCAAACACACACACACACACACACACACACACACACACACACACACGTACCCACACATGTGTGCGTGCCCATCTCTTTCTTTAGCAAAGAAACAGGGGTCTGTGAGGGAGGGCAGGGGCAGCAAAAAGGAATGGAGGAAGGTTATCTGCGGCTCCCAGCTCAGGTCCTCACCTCCTGGATGCTGCTTCAAGGACCTCCATGAGCAAATCCTAGATTTGCCAGCCTGGGCTCTCCTCTGGGGGAATCTAGCCTATGGCTCAACTACTGCAGTTGATGAAGGGTCAGCCCCCAGAAGGTTCTAGAACATCTTGGTGGTACTGAAGGATTCTTATAACCTTATCCTAAGCTGGCCTCGGACCCATCTGCTGATTCTGCCTCTTTCTCTCCTTCCCTCCACCTGCACATGATAGGCTAACCATAATGACCCATAACTGAATCATTCACCAAATCTAGATTGAGAACCTGCTATGTGCCAAACACGATGTTAGATTCTAGGGTGCCAGAGACGAAGTGTGCAGAGCCCCTGTTTTCAAAGACATTCATTCATGCATGTATGCATTCACTTTTTCAACAGCGAGTACCTCCCATCATTGAGGTCCTCAGAGAAATACAAAAGGACAAAGGTCATGAAGGTAAACTCCTAGAATGTCAAAGCTACAAGAGAGCAGGTTAGACAGTAGCCCAACCATCCCGTCTTACAGATGGGGAAGGTGAGTCTTGGAGAAGTTAACCATTTGCCCATCTGTTAGCCTGGGGCTATAACCTGGCCCTCCCAACTCCTCCCGTGTGCACGGCCACCACCTCCCTCTCCGCTGTTCCCGTGTGGCTCCGTGCCCCCTGCACCTTGTCGGTGAGGGTCCTCATCATTCAGGCACCAGAGATGCCACTCGACCTGGGCCTGCAGCAAGGGCATGTGGTGTGAAGGCAGAGGTGCATATTCTGTGCCACCCAGATTAGGTGCACGGCCCCCGAGCAGAGTGGGGGTAAAAAGAGTGAGAAAGCAGAGTGGCCAAGGGAGGTGCTGAGAACTACTCAGCTCCAGCCTGGACGAAACCAGCCACGAAGTACAGACCGGGATTCAAACCCCAGCCCCATGATTTCTTCACCGATGACCTTAACCAAGTGTCCTGCCTCCATCTTCTCAGCTGTACCACGCCAAGAGTGACAGCAGCTGCTTCAGGAGGCGGTTGAGAAACCTCAGGGAAACTGTGCCATTTCAACTTAGCACACCGTAAGTGCTCAGCAGTGGCAAGGCCAGAACCCCCACCTTCAGAGCTGGGTGGCTCAGGGACACCTCCAGGAGATACGTGGCTGACTGTCTTTGTGTGGAGAGCGCTAGGTCCCCGGAGAAAGAGCTAAAGCAACTGGGAGCACAGGCCACAGCGCAGGGGTGTCTGCTGCGCAGCAAAGTTAACGGGCTACACTGGTAGAGAGAAAGAGGTCTCGCCCAGCGGAGGCAGAAGGAGGGTGGCACCCTGGTGCCTAGGAGAGCTGTAGCCCATGTAGTTGGCTTCCCAAGGGACATACCAGCGGGGCGCCTGGGTGGCTTAGTCGGTTAAGCGTCTGACTCTTGATTTCGGGTCAGGTCATGGTCTCACTTTTGAGTTCGAGCCCCACATCAGGCTCTGTGCTGACAGTGCAGATTCTACTTGGGATTCTCTCTCTCCCTCTCTCAATGCCCCTACCCTGCTTGCTCTCGCTCTCAAAATAAATCAATAAACTTTTAAAATGTTAATCTAATGGACATATCAGCGAGCAGAGCCATATCCTGGGCATCTAGGCAGATCTCCACATTAGGGACTATCAATGGAGGGGAGGAAAACAAATGAAAAAACAAGGACTGAACTCCCTTTTAGTCCTCAGGGTAGCGGGGGTGGCTAGCTTAAAGCTCGTATGGTGTCTGTCCAGCCCACAAGCCACCTTTCTTCGTGGGAACTAACCCCTCCCACATAGAGAGGTGACCACAGCAGCCATATTTTATCATAAAACTTCATGTCTCCAGGTAAACTGGACCAGGGGCACACAACTGACCCAAGCTGGGCCAGTAAGATTCTCTCTCTTTTTCAACAGTTTTATTGAGATGTAATTTACACATGATACAATTCATCATTTTAAAGTACACGATGCAATGGCTTTAGTATATTCGCAAGGTTGTGCCACCATCACCACTATCTGGTCCTCGGACATTTACATCACCCCACAAAGACACCTGCATCCTTTAGCACTCACTCCCCCTAACAACCTCCCCAGCCCTAGGAAACCACGAATCTATTTTCTGTCTCTATGGATTTGCTTACTCTAGACTTCTCATATAAATGGAATCACACAATATGTGGTTGTGACTTTCACTTAGCATAATGTTTCCAAAGTTCATCTATGTTGTAACATGTGTCAGTACTTGGTTTCTTTTGATGGCCAAATGGTATGCCATTGTATCGATGTGTCACGTTTTGTTTACCCATCCATCTGTTGATAAACATTTGGGTTGTCTCCACTTTGGGCTATTATTAATCATGCCACTATGAACATTCGTGTTACAAGTTTCTACATGAACAGCATATATTTTCATTTCTCTTGGGTATGTACTTAAGAGAGGAATTGCTGGTCATATGGTAACTCTGTGTTTAACCTTTTGAGAAACTGCCAGATTGTTTTCCAAAGCAGCTGCACCATTTCACATTCCCAGCAGCCAGCGGTGAACAAGGGTTCCAGTTTCTCCCCATCCACACCAATACCTGCCATTATCTTCTTTCTGATTATAGTCATTCTAATGAGTGTGAGGTAGTATCTCACTGTGGCTTTCGTGTATATTTCCCTGATGGCTAATGATGCTGAACATCTTTTCACGTGCTTATTGTCCATTTATGTATCCTCTTTGGAGAAATGTCTATTCAGATCCTTTGCACATTTTCTAATTGTGTTGTCTTTGTATTGTTGAGAGCTCTTTATGTATTTTAGATAAAAGTCCCTTATCAGATATGATTTGCAAATATTTTCTCCCACTCTGTGGATTGACATTTCACTTTCTTGATGGTGTCCTTTGTAACACAGAAGTTTTTGATTTGGATGAAGTTCAATTTATCAATTTGTTGTTGTTGCTTATGCTTTTGGTGTCATATCTAAGAAACCACTGCCTTATTCGAAGTCACAAAGATTTACTCCTATGTTTTCTTCTAAGAGTTTTATAGGTTTAGCTCTTACATTTAGGTCTTTGATCCATTTGAAGTTAATTTTTACATATGGTGTGAGAGAGGGGTTCCATTTCATTCTTTTGGATGTAGATATAGCTGTACCAGCACCATTTGTTGCAAGACTATTTTTCTCTATTGAATTGTCTTGGCACACTTGTTGAAAAATCAACTGACCACAAAAGTGAGGGATTTAAAAAAAAAGTGAAGGATTTATTTCTGGACTCTGAATTCTGTTTCATTGATCTATATGGCTATCCTTACACCAGTACCAAATGGTCTCGATTACTGTAGCCTTGTAGTAAATTTCAAAATCAGGAAGTATAGTGCTCGAAATTTGTTCTTCTTTTTCAAGACTACCCATAAGTTTAGGGGTGCCTGGGTGGCTCAGCCAGTTCAGCGTCTGACTCTTGATCTCAGTTCAGGTCAAGGTCTCACATTTCTTGGGATCAAGCCCCACGTCAGGCTCTGTGCTGACAACACGGAGCTTGCTTGGGATTCTCTCTCCCTCCCTCTCTCTCTCTCTCTCTCTCTGCGCCTCCCCCGCTCGTATGCTTTCCCCCCGACTTTTTCTCTCTCTCAAAATAAGTAAATAATCTTTTAAAAAAAGAAAGAAAAGACAACCCTTAAATTTCTGTATGAATTTTAGGATCAGTTTAGCAGTTACTGCAAGGAAGCCAGCAGGAATCTTGTTGGGGAGGCTCTCCAGTTCCAGCTCAACCCCTCCTGAACTCTAGCTCCACTTTCTCCCCTGGGTTCCCTGAGACACCCTGGGATCTTTTCTGTATTCTCTTCTGCTTAACCATATTACACTGAGTTTTCCTTTCTTGCAATCAGAAGAATATTAACCAAGTACCAGTTAAGAACACAGTGCTACACACCATCCCAAACAGCCATCTCAGCACTACCTCCCCAGGACCAAAGCCCTCAAACTGCCCCCCAGATACTCAATCCCAACACTGGCCAGTGCCCCCAACCCTTCACTACACCTTGATACTAGTTCCCTTCCAGGTTACACACATCATCTTTACCCGTTAAACAGCCTCTCAATAAATGCCTGTGAAATTGAACTAAACATCCCAAAACAACACCAAAAGAAACATTCCCACCACTCCACCCCCGCTTAGTAACCCTGCTTCGTGCCTAATTCTCATTCAATACGCAGATAAGAAGCTCTCGGAAAATTAGACTTCAGACAAAGGATGCAAAAACTGAAGTCTGGAGAAGTTAAATGCCTTGCCCATGAGTGACGATTTGCCCTGAACACTGAGCCACACTGATGCACACCCCACGCCAACCGGCATAGGCCCAGGTGCACCTATTGTCCCACCCCATCTTTAAGAGCCGCTAGAGAAGCTGCCTCCTCCTGGCAGTCTTCCAAGACTACTCCCACGGCAGAAAGCTCTCAGAAGGCAGGGACTGTCTGCCACTCATCCCGGCCCTGCTAACTGCTTACCCTCACCGTTCTGAGCAAAACAGACCAAAGTGGGAAGCTTCTTATTCTCACCCCTATCTGCCGACGCTCAAGACCGGCTGTGCTTTGCCCGGGGACCTGTACCCAGGGCATACACAGCCAGTGCTAGCAACTCGATGGCATGGCAGAGGGAGGCCGGCCTGGAAAACCTTTCAGCTGAGATGGGGTGTCACAGGCAGGAGGAGCTGCCTCTGAAGGAGGACACTCATTGGAGGAATTTCTCATGCACCAGCAAACTCACATATGGCAGGATAATATTTTGGGCTAGTGACCAATGCTATTTTTTCCTCCTAGAATTTCCCTCCTTTTCAATTCACTCAATTGGAGCAGGTGGTTGGTCAGTACTCATTGCCCAGGGAGGGATGAAGATGGAATGACTTTTTCAAAGTCTGAAGCGGGGAGGGGAATCAGGATGCAAACACAATGGCTGGGGAGAAATACACATGGAAAAGGAGCAAAGACGGTGAGGGAGGAGCAGGTGGAGGTTCTGGGAGAGAGGTGTGTCTGTGCAGGGCTTCCCAAACAGACGGGCAGACATATGGCAAACCGCGGCAGACAACTCCCAGCCCCCGAATCTGGTGTTGAAGCCTCAGAGAGCCGCAGGGCTGGGCTCATCAGGATGACATTTGTCTGGTAACAGATGACTCAGTGGCCAACTGACCACATGCACACTGGGGTGTTTCATGAGGCTTTAGAACTATGTGGCACAATTTGCCAGGTAGGTAGGAATGTCAGAAAGACTGATGGATCGGGGACTTCACATAATAATCAAGGGGATAGGAAATAAAATTATCTTTCTCACGTCCAAGTTATGGCCTAAAAGACACCACTGTATGCATTACCATCAACCTGGCACCTGCTGCTTCCATCCCAGCATGCTTTTCTCCAGACACCCCAGGAATCAAGAGCTCTGTCCAACCTCTCCAGTCCAAAGCCCGTAAGACTGAGACGGAGAATCTGACAAATGCTACAGCCCCACTCTGGTTCCCCACAACTCAGGGGAAACGAGGGGCCCACAGGAGCTCTGGCCTGCCATCATCTCTGATCGCTACATAACAGGAAGTGGCTACTTACTTGACCTTCAGGCTCGCCAGCATGGTCTTGTCGATCCTGCCAAGAGAAAAGCAAGGGCTTTGGTCAGTGCCGAGGCTGAAGGCTGCCAACTAGCATCTGAAGGGCAGGTCCCTTAGCCAGTCTAGACCACCAGACCGGCAGGGCCCTGGAGGGGACAGCCGCTCCAGCCGGAAGCTCTCCTCCAGCCCAGGAAGAGAGGACTGTGAGCTCTGGGAGGGCTGGAGCCACATATAACCCTACAAGGCAGGTACTGTTATTCTTCCCATTTTAGAAATGAGGAAACAGAGGCTCGG
The DNA here is from genome assembly GCF_027475565.1 of Acinonyx jubatus. Lineage (NCBI taxonomy): Eukaryota > Metazoa > Chordata > Mammalia > Carnivora > Felidae > Acinonyx > Acinonyx jubatus. The sequence continues at coordinate 13,727,592 of NC_069397.1, forward strand.
GAGGATAACATCACTGGCCCAGTCTGAATCCAGGTTCCGACTCCAAACCCAGAGATCCCTTTGTATATAGCATCTCCCTTCATTGCCCCCACTCCACAAGAGGCATTTGCAAGCCAGCTGCATCAGTCACCGCAGCTGGACCTTCAACACATCGACATTTCCCAGGCTTCTGCTTTGGAAAGATACCAGCACCCCAGCACCCCAGCAACAAGGACCCTCCTGTTCTAGGAGCTGCCAGTCCATGCAAGGAGGCAGACCCCACTCCTGAGACAGAACCCAAGAGCAGGCTCCAGGGTGCACGGACAAGTGGGAATTGTCAGGCACGGAGCTCAGAGCAGGGAAGATCACACGCACAGCAGGCTGTCCTGGCAGCCAGCTCCTCCACCCCAGGCTGCGCCCACCCTTGCTGGAAGACAAGGCAGTGCTGCTAAGCTTCTATTTTTACCCCGTGCATATGCCAGCCCTCGTGGCTGGTAAAAGAAGCCCCTTCCTCTCTCCAGACAGAAAGGTGGGCGAGATTCCCACTGTCAGCATCTCCTCTTGTTTAGGGGTCACAACCACCGGTGTCACCACCACCACCCCCATGTCATCAACACCACCACTGTCACCATCACCATCGGTGTCGCCACACCCCCATGTCAGCATCACCATCAGTGTCACCATCACTGTAAAGGTCACCATTACCCTCAGTGTCACCACCATCCCCTGTGTCACCATCACCATCAGTGCCACCCAAATCACTACCACGTCCAGGATGCTCGAAACCCTGGAAAGATCTTTCAGCCGCCCTATCCTGTGTGTTCAGCTTTGCCACAAGCTTCCTTGCACACGACTCCCAGGGCAGCACGGGGATGGGAGCAGTGTCAGGGGCCACACAGGGAGGACACGGAGCTGTCATAAGTCAGCACCAAGCCCCTGAGCTGGGAGGTGGGATCCTTTCACTCTGAGTAAACTCCCAGCACCTTTGGATCTCAGTTTCCAGCAGCAAAACAAGCCACACCCCAAAGCTCCTGGCCCAGGTCCCTCCCAGCTTCTTCCCCACTGCATCCTGGGCCCCTTCCATGGAGCCTCCACAACTGGTCCTGAAGGGTCTCATGGGGCCCCCAAGCCCTCTAGCATGTAGACATGCCTCCTCTCCCATTCAGCCCACCAGAGCGGGGAGAGTGAATCCAGGAGGCAGAGCCTCCCATTCTGCTGTAATATTTGTAACCCAGAGCTACGGAGCTACCTAACTATGACCCCAACAACAAGCCTTTACATTTTATATTTTCTCAAGGAATCCTTTTTAGTTCTTACAACATCCTGTGCATAAGGTGGAAATCCCCCACTTACACATGGGGAAACTGAGACCCAGAGAGGGGAAGTGTCCCGTCTGAGTTCCTCAACAGGCCAAGGTGGAGCCAGCAGTAGAACCCAGACTTCTGGTGTGGCGCCCTCTCAACCCAACCAGCACAGCACCCAGTGGGTCACAGCAACCCCTGGCCCAGCACCCACATCCACACCTACCCGGCAATCTATCCACAGGGGTCCTAGGGTGTGGCCCTGGGAGGGCAGGGCCTGTGGCCTTTGCAGGGCCAAAACAGGAGATAGGGCAGTAGCCGTGAAACTGAGGTTTTCTCTTTCAGAAAGCCAAACTCCCAAGGTTCTCCCTGGCGCCTTCTCTCTCCTCCCCATCCCATTCTCTCTCTTCACCTTGTCTGCCGCTGATGCCACTGGCTATCCACCCTGGCATCCAAAGGAGCTTCCAAAATACCGGCCCCTGAGATTCTCTTCGCGGTGTGGAGTGGACCAGGGCTCCAGGAATCTGCACTTTAGTCTCCAAGCCTCCCAGCTGGCAGCCATCTCCAGATGACAGCTGCTCTAACCCTCCAAGCCCACCAGGAAGCCCTGCACCCCCTCAGACTCAATGAGCCCCTACCCAATGCCTGTCGTGGGCAAGAAACACTTCACTTAGTCGTTCCATAAGCGTGTACTGAGCACGTACAACGTGCCACACAGTTCCTCGTTCTGCTCCACACCTTCCAGAGGAGGCTGGGTCTCAGAGGTACCCTCTCATGGCCTGGGCCCTGTCCTGTAGAGATCCCAGCCAGCCTGACTGGGAAGCACACTAGGTGATTTGGACCCAGACCTCACCCTCGGGACAGGAACCCCTTGGCCCTGCCATCAGGGAGGGCCTGTGAGCAGGCACTAGGCCACACTGTGCCACCTGTAGCATCATGTCATCCTCGCTGTCCCCAACTGCCAAACATGGAGCACCCACAACCCCTCCTGCCAGAGGGTGGATGGCAAAGAGCCTCCAAAGAGGAGGAAAAGGGAAGTCAAAAGCTGCACACACACAGAAGCGTAAACAGCCAGAGGAGCAGAACCCACCTCCTCCCAGACCCTGTGCCCCCTCCCTCTGTCCCTCGCCTCTGTGCCCCCCCAATTAGCCCGCCAGCCTCCACACCAGGGCACCCCTGGCCACCCTCCCTGCAGCAGCAGGAATCTTTGACAAGGCCCCAGGTCCACAAGCTGAAAGGAAACCGATAATGAAAACCACTTGACCCCGTTCCCCAGCTGAGGAGAAGCTGCCAGCAGCTGGTAACCATAGACAAGTCTTTGACCTTGGTCTCCCCGTTTTCTGGCCCCCTACGGAGGAAAGAGCTTCTCCCTTGTCCCAGACAGAAGCTTAGTGGCAAAAGGTGGCCCAGAGGTCCAGGGGAGAAGCGCGAACCCAGCTGCTCCGGCTGGGACAGAGCCGGGATTGGCTGGCCGGACGGGGGGCGGGACCTGTGCAGATGGGTGTGCCCTGCCTTCTCCACCTTTGCCACGGAGAGGACTGAGTCCAGAGGTCCCCTGTGCAGGAGACGCCCCATCACAACATCACGTACAAAGCGGACACAGGAGGAGTGTGTGGCACACCTGCCCAGACAAGGACACTCAAAGCGAGAGAAGCCCAGACGTGCACACACACCTGCTCAGAAGCGCCGAGTGCACACGTGGTCACACACACAGCACACCCACCCAGCCAGGCACACACTTCATACCTGGTTGTACAGACTGGGAGCTGCAGACATGCCACACACACATGGGAACAGGCACAAACACAACATTCAGCCACAGCCACGCAGCCTTGTCCACACTGGCTCCAGCTCCAACCCTCCAGACTCCCTAGATCCTTCTCCAGGGTGAGTGAGGGAAAGCTTAATGTCTGATACCCCGGCCACCTCCATCCGGCCACGGCATCTGCAATGCACCCTCCTACCCACCCGGATCTCAGGCACAACCTGAGCCCTCTGCTCACACAGGCAGCCCCAGCAGATGCAAGACGTCGCGGCTAGGTTCGCTCCCATCCCTTCAACCGCCGTCCCATCTGTCACCCACCATCCAAAGCCCCCAAAGGAGACACTGCGCTTCCTGCGAAACATGGCTGTGGCCGTGGGGCCCCGGAACCCAGCGATGTCCTCAGGACTGTTGGCAAAAAGGTGACAGTGCAGTGGGGTCAGCAGGGCCACAGGCGTAGGGCGGGACACTGGGTGTGGCACCTCCCCCACTGCCTGCCCCCAACCCCAGCACTTCCTGTGGGCGAGGCCGCGGGGCTGGGAGGTGTGTCCTGCCCTCCAGGAGGCACCAAGGAGGCAGGGGAGGTCGCAGAGGGCAGCTTCCCCATGCCCAGAGGAACCCGCAGCTCCGGAAGGGGCTCGGCTGGCAGATTGCACCACAGCCCGAGTTGGCAGCTTGGTCCCACACAGCCCTGGCTTCTCAGAACCCAAAGGAGGCCGGAGGAGTCCCACAGACGTACCTGTGAGGGAAAGAGCTCACTGGAAGGCTGGGGAGCCCTTCAGATGGCTCCTCACACCCACTCCCTGCAGCTGCCCAGGATGGGACCTCTGCCTTCCTGCTCCACCATGGCTCAGCACACACCAGATAAATCAGCCCCACACAGGTAAGAACACCCGCACACTTGTGGACACGAGTGCACGTGCACTGCCATGAGCACAGGGGCACACGCACGTGTGCACATATAGATGCACAGGACCCACAGGTGCACAGGCATGCTCACATAAGTGTCGTTACACACCCACACACACATGTGCACAGGTACCGCACATCCACATGCCGGTTCATATAGACTCAACAGAGACACCTGCACATACATCTCATATACACACAACTCCCCGTGACACAGGCTCACACGTGGACACAGACCCACGTGCACACACTCAGACTGCACACACGCCCTCAAGGTACGTTCACATGTACACACGCACAGTCACAGATCTGTGCTTCTCAGACGCCCTCAAGTGCCCAAGCAGAGGTCAGCAGTGGGAAGGTGGCATGTGCGTGCAAGTGTGTTTCTTTCTAGCAGGGAGAAAAAGCTAGCCCTCATCTCTGCATGCACCAATGCCGACCATGCCAGGTATACAGTAGGTGCTCACTAATGACAGCCCATGGAGGGGTGTGGCACATATGCTACCACAGACTAGGTCGGGGGGGACACAGGTGGGGACCAGGCCCCTGCCCTGCTCCCCCAAGCAGTGGAGGAAGGGAAATAAAGCTACCGTGGCTGCTGCCACTGGCCTCTCTCACTGGCCCACCCTCCCCACAGTTTCCTGGTTGGGGTCCACTGCCACTCTGGGCACTGGATCTGTGTTGTGGGACCAGAGGGCCACCCCCAGGTCATGGACGAAGGGCACAGGCATTTCTATTTTCTTGACTCCGCTGAAGCAGGGAAGGCTACATGGGCGGCAGGCGGCACGCTGGATGGGCTACAGGCTCAGTTCAGGTCTGGGAGTGGCAAGGGTGGGGTCCTTTCGTCTAAGGCAGCAGGCCTCTGGCAGAAGCCTGGTGGTCCTCAGTTCACGCCGAATACTCCGCCCCCACCTTCACCAGGAAAGGAAGGATGCTGTGGTTCACCCTCTGGGCTTGCGTCAGACCACTGGCTTCCCGCTGGATGTCCACGCCGTGCCCAGACCTCTCCCCACACTGCACCCACCCCACAGATGTTCAACAGGCACCATGGCCGCCTTGGGTCCTACTCACCCTGCATCCACTTGGTCTCCCTCTGAGTAAAACAGTTCTGTGCTCCATCCACCCCCAGAGGGAGTACCTGGCCAGCCTGACCAACCAGGGCAACCACAGTAACTAGCTCAGGAGTGGGGCAGGAGAAGTCAGTGGACCCAACAAGACTCACTCCCAGAGCACACCCCTTCTCCTGCCTAGGTTGCTAAACCACAGGATGGAAGCACCACACAGAGGAGGGCAGGGGCAAGAACTGCCACCCAGTGAAGAGGTCAGGTCTTCAGGACATCATCAAATCTCCTGGCAGGGTGCCTGGGTGGCTCTGTCCATTCGGCATCTGACTCTCGGATTCGGCTCAGGTCATGATCTCCCAATTCGTGGGTTCAAGCCCTGGGTCAGGCTCTGCACTGACAGCTCAGAGCCTGGAGCCTGTTACAGATTCTGCATCTCCCTCTCTGTCTGCCCCTCCCCCACTCATGCTTGCTAGCTTGCCCGCTCTCTCTCTCTCTCTCTCTCTTTCTTAAATAAATATTTTTTAAAATTTTTTAAATAGAATTGAATTTCTCTCACTCTCCACTGAGGAAGTCCCAACTAAGAGGGAGAGCCTGATGTGTGTAAGAGTGAAGGTCAGAAACACCCGTGGCTGCTCAGCCTGCTGCCTCACCAACTCTGACTCCAGGCCAAGCAGACGGGCCTGGCCATCATGCAGGTAACCAACAACACATTTCCTGTTGCAAATTACTTAGTTTTTCATCAATTAGAGGGAGTTCACAGTGAACCCATCATGGGAGCACGTGATTTAGTGTGTGAGACAATGAAGTGGGGTTATACCAATAAGCTGGGGCACTTCCGAGTACCCATCATCTAGTCTTATCTGTCCACACGTGTGACCCTGTTTTCCTGTGGTCCATCATCGTATTCTAGGGGAAGAGGCCGCTGAGAGATGCTCTCATGACGGTCCTCTCAATCTACAGAGATACCCAGGTGAACACCCAGGTAGGAGGCCACAACCCAGTAGGGATGCAGGCCCAGGTGCCAGCATCTGGAGGTCGGCAGGGCGCCCCGGGGAACAGGCAGGGAGGAGCATTTCAAGGTCCCAGCTGCTGCCACCTAGAGGCTGGAATCTCCCACCTGGAGTTCTGGTCTCTTGCATAGTAACACAAAAGACAAGGAGTAATGCAACACTCAGATCCTTGGCCAAGGAGAGGCAATAGCCTGGCTGTGTCAGCAGGAAGGGGCGCAGGACTCACAGCATCTCGGATGTCCCTGAAGCTACTAAGATCTGGGAACCCTGGAGAGTCCAGATGGACCCATGCCTTCCTCAATCCTCAGAGTGAGGGCCTGGAGGAAGAGAGGGAGGTTCCCAGATGGCTTATGTTTTACTCTCTGAGCTCTAGAGGGAGGTGAGAGGCATTCTAGAGCAAGCTTCCACTCTCTTTTCCTCAGCGCCAGTCTCCCAAGCTTTGGAGCCATGTGACTGCCAACACATAACCTAACCTCCGAGGCCTCAGTGTACTCCTCTATGATATGGTGGCTGCCACCAAGCTCACAAGATTATAAATAAATGTAAACACTTAGCACAGGGCTCCCACACCATTATGGGAGCTATTATAATTATTATCTATTACAATTCCGCCCCCTCCTCCGGTCCCGCTCAGCTTCCTGTCGCCCCTGCTCTGACCCCCCCAGTTCCTCTTCCATGTGGGGGTGGGCAGCGAGGGGTCTGAATGCTCTCTGGGAAGGACTGTGAGTCAAGAGAAAAGAGAAGTACCCTGTGAGCCAGGCCCAGCCCTTCTACCCCCACCAAGCACAGCCCAGCTTCCTCCCTGACCTCCGCTGACTCAGATTATGGAGCAGTCAGAGTGGAGACAAGCTATGGGTACAGAGGAGCCAAGGGCAGCGCCTGTATCTGTGAGCGTACTATGGGCCAGCGCCGACCTCACCGCTTAGCTCCTTTCGATCTCACGACCACCTCTGAGATGGTAACACTGCTATCCTCATTTTATAGAGGAGGACACTGAGGCACAGAAAGGTGAAGGAACTTGACAAAATTTGCCCGGCACAATGGTGGCAGAGCTAGGTCTGATTCCAGAGACCAAGTTATCAGTCACTGTTCTATAAAATGGTCTGCATCGGCAAGTGCCGGTCCCCAGATCAAACTGCCCCTTTGGAACCTGCACAAATGCCCCATTCACACAGGGCCCATGTTACAGACAAGGGAACCTAAGCACGAAAGAAAAGTACAGCTCAACAGCTAAGAGAAGACAAGAATGAAGTCGGAAAGACGAGTGCCCAAGTCTTTCCAACACTAGGCTAGACCGGCTCCTTCTGTCCTGAGGTCGCTCCTTGCCCCGTCCACAGAGCCAACTCTGGGTCACCAAATCACAAGGCCCTGGCTTCTGTGAGGGAGGCCTGTGGGTGTTCCTGGTCCAGCTGGGGAACAAGTCCCAGCCAGAGCCCAAGCTCAGGACAGAGCTCCAGGGAACCCACCCAGCTCTCTGGGCTTTAGAGGAATGTAGAGTTGAGAAAGCCGGCTGGAGTGGGAGGAGGAGGAAGCCCAAGCCCCTGCCCCTCCACCCGATCTGCAGGCCCTCCGGGGCGGGAGGGAAGGGAGAGACTGTGTGGTTTCCTCTGCTTGGACAGCTCTGTCCTCACAGCCGCTAGTGGGAGCTGAAAGAGGAGACAAGCTCCTTTCCCAGGCTTGGGGACGAGCAGTTACAGGAAGCTCCGGAAACAGATGCCCCTGGAGAAGCCGGCACTAGATCATTTGGCCTAGATCCGCCCCCGCCCCACACGCAGCATGAACTACCAGCACGACGGGGTGGGGCTCAGCTCTCCTCCCACCTCCACCACTAAACCACCTTGAGCAGGTCACAGGCTTTTTTGGGGGCTTCGGTGGAACTTTCCTCAAAGGGGAGGCAACATTCACCCCTGCTTCCTTCATAAGCCAGGTGAGGACAAAGAACAGCGGCAGAGAAGGGCATTCTGGTCTCCAGAAAACAGGGTGCAATGGCATTCAGAGCCAGCAAACATGCATCAGTTAGGAATCCACACTTGGGGATCGAGACAAAATGACATCTAACATCTGCCCTTTGATTTACGGTGCACTGATCACTTCCCCGCGTGCGCTATCTCTAGGGCCAGACTGAATTTCCCATTGCATGAGTTCTGAAAAGCAAGATGATGACAAAAAAAATTGCAAGAGCAGTGCTAGTGAAAAGCAGACTCCAAGAGCATGACCCTGAGCCATGACCATGTGGTCTATTCTGATCTGCTCAGTGCTGCCGGCCTACCAAGACAACTGCAAGCAGAACCTGGCTGGACACTAAAAAGCTATCAAATGTATCACAGCTTAAAATTTCTTGGGGCTCCTGGGTGGCTCAGTCAGTGGGGCGTCCGACTTCAGCTCAGGTCATGATCTCGCGGTCTGTGGGTTCGAGCCCCGCGTCGGGCTCTGTGCTGTCAGCTCGGAGCCTGCTTCGGATTCCGTGTCTCCTTCTCTCTCTGCCCCTCCCCCACTTGTGCTCTGTCTCTCTCTGTCTCTCAAAAATAAGTAAGTGTGAAAAAACAAAGTTTTTTTTTTAATTTCTTAAATAACGACAAGGTATCACTTTTGCCCATCAGATAGTAAAGCTTAAAAGAAACCCAAAAAATGGTATGTGGATATAAGGTAACAAACAGGCACTCCCATCATTACTGTAGAGATTTGGCAGTATCTATTAAAATTTCAAGTGCACACACCCTTCGGGCCAACAATTTTGTCGTTAGAGACTTAGTCCACATATAAACTCACACCAGTTGACAAGATCCTTGCATACAGATGTTAGTTTTATCGCTGTCTGAAGCAGCAAATACAAAACATGAATGACTGTCACCATACTGGAGAAAAAGCATACAATGGGATACAATGGAGCCACTGAAAAGAAGGCAGAATTTATGTGTGTTACTATATAAAGATAACCTAAAAAAAGAGTTTAAGAAAAAAAAAAAAGAACAGTTCACCTAACAGGATCTCATTAGTTTAAATAAATACGTAAATTCTTATGCATGCCTAGACAATTTCTGGAATGGAACATAAGCAATGGTCCAAGACTGTTTACCTCTGAAGAAGGGACCAGAACTAGAAATTTGGGGGAGGGGACCTTTCACTTTACGTCCTGTGTGCTGCTTGATTTTTTTTAACCATTAACATGTTATAATTTAAAGAAAAAAATGTTAAATCTATGAATGGTTTGCTCTTAAAAATAAACAAACAGGGGCACCTGGGTGGCACAGTCGGTTGAGCGTCCGACTTCGGCTCAGGTCTTGATCTCATAGCTCGTGAGTTCGAACCCTGCATCAGGCTCTGTGCTGACAGCTCAGAGCCTGGAGCCTGCTTCAGATTCTGTGCCTCCCTCTCTCTCTGCCCCAACCCACTCGCATTCTGTCTCTGTCTCTCTCAAAAATAAATAAACACTAAAAAGTTTTTTTAATAAAAATTAAAAAATAAACAAACAAGAGCAGAAACGGTAGCAGCTACAAAGCCTCATTTCTTTAAAACCTTAAACTATCTGGGGCTCACACTGACACTGATCCGAGTCCTGGGACCATCTCTTCTACCCTGAAGGGAAGTAGGTCTTGCCCCAGAAAGGGCAGGCCAAGATCTCTCTCTCCCTGTCTGACTCCAGATGGTTCTTCCATCCATTCTGCTTTTAGGCAAAGAGTTTGTGCTTTAATCTTGAGAAACCTCAGAGGAGACCAACATACAACTTTGCCGGAGGAAATTTAACAACACAAATCAGAATCCTTACATGCACGCCAAGGGGGCTCCCGAAGTACACATCAAGGCCTGTTTTTGGAACTGGGTGTTGGTTTTAGACGGGTGAGTCAAGTTTATGGACATTCACCCCTACACTTAAAATCTGTGCACTTCTCTACATGTACATTTTCCTTCAATACAGAGGTTTGTTTTTTTCATATGCATGCTTTTTGACCTGGCAACCCTGTTCTCAATTCCACACCATCCCAAGAAGAAAAAAAATCAGAGCCATGCGACAAGTTGTACTTTCCAGAGTCTCCAGCTCATTGTTGCCATAACTACGGAACAATGGAAATGACCTAAATTACCAACAGGGTAGGTTCAAGAAAGATAGCATCTCCCAACAACAGAGTACGTTCCCGCCAATATAAAGTAGGTATAGAAGTACATGTAATGACAAGGGAAGACACTTACGGCATATTTCTGAATGGAATAAAATAGGCTAAATATTATGTTCAGGGCCATATTATTAAGGTGTGAGATTAAGGATCATGATTTTTTCTTCTTTTCTTCTTTTCTGTTTTCTGAAATAAGCAAGTCTTACTTCTATAATTAGAAAAGCACAATAAACACTACTTAAAATAATAACAAATAATAGGAAGCAAAAAGAGATAAAAAAGGGGACAGGCCCAGGGTTATATATTAGTGGTTTTCAAATGCACTGGGTGTGAGAGTTACCTGCGGTTTAAAAGAACATGGGTTCAAACCCCAGCCCTGCTGCTTACCAGCAGTGTGACCTTGGGCAAGTCCCTCAACTTCTCTGTGCCTCAGACCACACCCCTCATCTATAAAATGGGGATAATAATAGTATCTACCTCAGAGGACTGTTGGGAGGGGTAAATGAGCTAATATGCATGAAGCCTTCAGAGGAATGCCTGGCATAGACCTATAGGTGTGTTAGCCAATGCAACTGCTCAAATTCTGACTCCATTGTTCTGGGGAGGGGCCAGGGAACCTGCATGTTTAACAAACTCCCCTGATGACTCTGGCCCAGTGAGAAACACTGGTAGCAAATCCACTACAACACTCCCATTACCTTTGGTGTCCCTGGAGCTTCCTGTGGAAGTCTTGGGCACTAGGAGCTGTCTGAAGGAGATCTCGCTAAAGGAGATCACGGAGCCAGCTCTCTTAGCTCTCACTCCATCCAGCTGGGTCACTCCCGACCCTCCCCTACTGCAGAGCCTCTCCTGAATGGGCTGAAATGTGGGCATCAGCACCCTCTGCAGGCAACTTTGGGTACCACAAAGAAGAAAAGGGAGCGTGTTGGGGCGCCCGGGTGGCTCAGTCAGTTGTGTCCCAACTTTTGATTTCGGCTCTGGTCATGATCTCACGGTTTGTGAGTTCGAGCCCCACATCAGGCTCTGAGCTGACAGTGTGGGGCCTGCTTGGGATTCTCTCTCTTTCTCTCTGTTGCTCTCCTGCTCACATACACACTCTCTCTAAATAAATAAATAAATAAAACTTTAAAAAAAGAAAAAGAAAAGAGAGCATCTTGCTTGTATTTCTAGAATGGTAGCCATACTTTCCCCTGGCATAAGGGATTTAGGGACACGTGTGGGGGACTTCTATGTCTTGCAGGAGATCAGCAACAACCGTGGGTTCCAGCCCTGGTTCTGACATTGAATAATAGCTATGGAGAAACCACTTTAACGCCCTCTGCATTTTTTTCATCTGTAACAAATAACTGTACCCATTTCTCAAGAATCTCCCACGAACCAGTTATGTCATACTTTTTACTTTATTTAATCCTGGCCTCAATCGTGTCCTCTATCCCGGTGAGGAAATGGAGTCACAGAGAGGTTAAGGAACTTGCCCAAGGTCACAGGGCTAGTAGGTGACAATGGCAGAATTCAAACCAGAGGCCCTGCTTTTAACAAGTCTGCCATTCCTATAGAGAATGAGGGCAGCACTAGATGTGAGCTACCACCAGGCTGGGCCCCCACCAATGCCCAGCCAAGGAGCAGCCCCAAGCTGGGCCAGGATGAGCAAACCTTGGCAAGCTGGGCGAGAGAGTGGTCCTTCTGGCAGATGAACAGTGACTCAGGTGGAGGCAGGCTGGGAGGACAGAGAAGAGGCAAGGAGCCCCCTCAAACACTTTTTTTTTTAAAGCCCTGCAGCTCAAACACAACATGTTCATGATTCATCTCTCGTGACTCCCCTGAATGAAGATGGGGGCCCTAGCAGGGTTTGCTCTCTCAGGCACAGAGAAATCCTGCTGGGGTCCCAGCCTTGTTACATCTCCATCAAAACTTGTCCCTTGCCCCTTTGAAGGGAGCAAGGCTAACTTACAATGACATAATAATGGAGACACTCCATCAAGGTCCCCTCTTCTCTCCCCATTACTAGCCCCACCTCAAAAGGGCTCTGAACAGTGAGGTGCCTCCCATATTCCATGCAAGTGGTGGGAAATTGGAGCTGGATCCTGTAGCTTGGTGAAAGCCTGCACCAACGCCTCACCTGAGGCCGGGAGATCTGTAGGTGGGACTACAGTCACTGCTAAAGAAACAACCCAGTGAAGTACATACTAACGTTGTCCCATTTGACAGATGGAAAAATCGGGGCACAGAGAGACTAAGTAATTTGCTCAAGGTCACGCTCCTAGGAAGGAACTGTGGCAGATTTATTATACTTTCCAAAGACAGCCACACCATCCCATAATATATCCCGCGTTCCCACATGCGCTTGTTACCAGGTGACACAGACACCCCTCTACTGAGAGATGGAATCTCCGTGCCCTCCTGGACCTGTGTGGATCTGTGAGTCAGGCAGAAGCAATGCCGCATCGTTTCCAAGGCTAGATAAGAAAAGGTAAAACGGGTTCCTGGGTGGCCTAGTGGGTTAAGTGTCCGACTTTGGCTCAGGTCATGATCTCACGGTGAGATCGAGCCCCGCATCAGGCTCTGTGCTGACAGCTCAGAGCCTGAAGCCTGCTTCAGATTCTGTCTCCATCTCTCTGCCCCTCCCCTGCTCATGCTCGCTCTCTCGCTCTCTCTCTCTCAAATATAAAAAAATTTTTTTTTTAATTTTTTTAATTAAAGAGAAAAGGTAAACTAGCTTCTGCTGGCTCTCTCTTGGGGTCCTTGCCCCTTAACCCCACCACCATGCTGTAAGGAAGCCCGAACTAGCACACAGGGAGATGGCCTGGGTCACAAGAAGACAGAGCAAAGGGAGAGGCCCCTGTGGTGAGGGACTGAGTCCTCAAGCCAACAGCCAGCTTTAAATGCCAGACATGAGCCACCGAGCCTTCAGACCATTCCATCCCCTAGTCTTTGAAACACCCCAGAGGATGACCGCAGAGCAGACAGAAGTATCCCTGCCAGGCCCCGCCCAAACTGCAAATTCCTGAGCAAAATAAATGTCACCACTGTTTTAAGCCATAAGCTTCTGGGCAGTTTATTACGCAGTAGAAATAACCGGAATAGCTGGTGATAGAGCCAGAACTGGAACCCAGTGAGCTGGCTCCAGAGCCTGTGCCCCTAGCCACTCTGCCATGGTCTCTGCTGTGTGAGAGACAGCAACAGAGGAGGGGTTTGGAGCTTGGGCCTTGAGTCACACATTCATTCATTCATTCATTCATTCATTCATTCACTCAGTGCTTGTTTATTGCACCCTGGGATATTGTGATTCATAGGAAATACACATTTGGTCTTCGTCTACAGTTCCTGGCTCACAGCTCCCCAAACCCTTGTAGTTTCAGAAGTGTGGAGCCTGATAAAGGTGTCTTGTTATGTGAATGAGGTGACTTTTAGAAGCACCTAGGGGTGGAAGCCGGTTGCCAAGAGAACCAATCACATGATTAGAAGGCCAGCCCTCTCTCTCAGACCTCCAAAGAGGGAAGAGGGGCTGGGGTTGATTCAATCGCCAATGGCTAATGATTTAATCAATTGGGGCTATGTAATGAAGCCTCCATAAAAACACACAGGACCGGGTTGGGAGTGCTTCCAGGCTGGTGGAAGAATGGGGACAGTGGCGCCCTCTCCCCACATGCTGCCCCACAAACCTCTTCCATCTGCCTGCTCCTGAGTTACATCCTTTCATGATAAACCCGCGATCTGGTAAGTAAAAGGTTTCTCTGAGTGCTGTGAGCCGCTCTAGCAAATTGCCCCAACGGGGGGAGGAGGAGGAGGAGGTGGTCCTGGGAACCTCTGATTTATAGCCAGTCGGTCAGAAGCGCTGGTAACAACCTGGGCTTCGGACTAGTACCTTGTCCAACTGAATCCTCACCAGTGGAATCTGATATGATCTCCAGGTAAATCGCATCAGAATTGAGTTGAATTCTCAGACACCCTATTGTTGTCCAAAAATTGTTTGGTTACACGTGTGGGAAAAACCACGTCCCCCCTTAAAACACACACACAATAGAACTGGTGTCAGAAAAGCAATTTACATCCATACTGTGTTCCAAGCTCTCTGCTAATGCTGAGGATATATCGGTGAACAAGACAGATCCCTGCCCTGGGGGCCTGGGAGGGAGGAGGTGAAAGATAAAAGAGGGATAACTTTACACAGGTATTTATGACAGGTTGATATGATCCAAAGGCGACCAGGTGGGTGGGGAGCCCTGTCTAGAGAGCGTGATCTGGGACAGCCTCCCTGCAGGGGAAACAGCAAGGATGTGAAAATCCAGCTTTGTGAAGAGTGAACAGAATGGCAGCAACTATCAAGAACAGACCTGGGTTACATCCTGGCTCCACTACTTACTAGCTGTGTGATCTTGTGGAAGTGACCCAGCCTCTCTGAGCCTCCACTTCCTCATAAAATGGGGATGCTTCCAGAACCCACCTCACAGAATTGCTCTGAGGAGCCCATGAGCTAATACATGCACAGTGTGCAGTCCAGGGCCTGGCACAGGAGGAACTCCATATATACAAGTGACTGTGGTGACAGGAATTACTTGAGGCCAAGGTCCCCAAACGGAATGCCCAGAGCCCCCAGAGACCACTCTGCTCCCTGTTGGAAACTGCTAGCCACAGCTACCGGGGAAGAGAGCATGGACAGTGGGGGTTGGGGGCCCCTCCCATGGCTGCACTGATACCCAGGCCTCTGAGGGGGTAGTCAAGTGTAAGGGGTGCACACATACTTCCCTGAAGCACACTGACACATAGAGCCAAGCTTCTGCCCACCCCCTGTGGCCATTCCTGACTCATATCCTCAAACTAGGGCTTACCCACCTGCCACCCTGAGCTCAGAGTTCAAAGGATGGAGCCCTGGTTATCTCTCCCCAGGCCCTGCCCCAAAGGCAGTGGGCACCCACACAGCCAGTGGGGGAGAGGCAACTTCCTCAAAACAGAGGGAGGGAGGGACAGGAAGCCTGGAGAGAAGGCAGAACTGGGGAGGGCAGAAGACTCAGGGGCCCCAGGTAGGGCCAGGAAATCCCAGTGGGGTCAAGTATCACCTGCCATCAGACAGGCACACCCTTTAGGACTCTGGAAAGCACCTAGTGGGTGGCCAACACACATCCCCAGAGGAAAGAACACCAGCAAACAGCACACAACAATGCACACAGGACATACTCAGAGGACCCACACCCTCCACAGATGTGCACCCTCCACAGATGTGCACACACGTACAGGCACATCTCACTGTGCCTGGGGGCCTGTCACTCCCCTCCTGCTCTTGCTCACTACCAGTCATCTAGTCAGCAGGGTCCCCCAGGTGCCCATGCCTGCTGCCATCTGCTGGCCCAGACCTTTCAGGGCCCAGTCGGCACACACAGCATAATCCAGGAAGGAGGCTGCCAGCCCTGGATCTGACCTAGGGAAGGGGGTGGGAAACCACCTGGCCCTCAGAGCAAGCTGCAAGTCAAGACCTTATCATGGGCAGGGCCAGGGACTCCGCACAGCCTGGTTTCAGGCCAGGTCCCCCAAAAGCACAAGCCTTGCCTTGGTGTCCCATCTGCTTTGGGAGCCCCCATGGCTGCTTTACATCTTGAGCAGGTTGAACGGAGCCCTGAAGGGTTGTGGCAGGCAGAGCAAAAGAAAAAAAATAAAAATAAAAACTAAGTGCAGCACAGTAGGCTAAGATCAGACATGAAGCAGAACTTCCCACTGGAGAAGCACCAAAGCACTGAAACAGAGGTGTGGACCAGAAGAGTGTCATCTGACTCCATTTAGAATTCCTCTTTAAAAAGGGAGGAGATGGATAGACATCACTGTTTTTTTACTAAAATTATTAAAAACAAAAAGAGTCCCAAATTGCAGAGGTCAGAGGAATCTTGAAATGGTTGTAAATGAAGACAGTGGCTGCTGAACATCACTAGCCTAGGCTGGTGTGACCTTGCCTACAGGCAACAGACGGGCACAGTGACCTTTTATTGCCAGCCTGAGCTGGCTGTGCATGAGCAGGAGGCGGCTAGACAACTTCCCTACGGTGTGACCTCTCCTGAGGGGGTAGCACATTGCTTGGAGATGGCAGAGGGTAGGGAGGCCAGGGCCACCATGGTACAGGCCTCGGCAGAGGCACATCCTCAACAGGACCAAGTGTTTGCAGTCAGCATCTCCCCTCCAAAGCAGGTGGTGGCCTGGGAGGGGCTGGTAGCCACTCCGGAGAAAGGGAGAACGAGGATCCCGAGTCTCGATGCTGTACTCTGATATACGAAGCCAGCCGGCCCTACGCCCTTGGACCCCCACCTCATCCTCAAACACGGTCGTCCCCTTCTCTCACGCCACCCCATCACTCTCCCAGAGGCCCAGCCTGTCCCTGCCATCCCAGCCACCCAGGCTGCCCACCTTGCCCTACCTTGCCCGTGGTTCCTCCTCATTCTTGGCCACTCTCCCTTCCCTTCCTGCCCTCCGTTTTCTCTCGCCCTCCTCCACCTCCTGCGCTGAACTCCCTCCCCACCAACAGGGGCCCAGACCAATGCCCACAACCATGTGCCAACTCCAAATGCCAGCACCCGCCCTCCCGCCACTACTCTTTCAAGCACCGCTCCCCTCACCACCCACCCCCCACCTCACTGCCAGAGACAAGCAAGAGCAGCCGGCCCAGGGGCAAGGCACTGCTGGCTCAAATTCACAGAACGTGAAACAGAACGTTTCAGGGGATGTGGAAGACTGGGCCACAGCTCCAGGAGGAACTGACCAGCTCAAATGTCTGGCCCTGGAGCCTCAGATCCTATGGCCAAAGGTGAGGGGGGGCTGTCGTTAGAAGTCACTGAATCCTGCCTCCTCCTCCACTTGAGTGAATGAATATCCGAGCCACCCACAATGTGCTGTCTTCCCGATTATACAGAAATACAATGTTTAAGGGCCCATCACCATGTTCAAAATTTTCATAAATGTCTCATTTAACATTTACAACCCCTGATACGGAAACTGAAGCTCTGAGAAGTTAGGTAATTTGCGCAAGGTCAGGCGGTGTGCTGGACGTATGCCACTTCAGCCCTCTCTGCCCCACTTCTTACTCCAGCCACGTCAGCAACGACCAGCTCCCCGCAGACTTTGAGCAGCGGCATTGGCTCCACCCGGCAAAACTTCACCTAGGGCGGCGTGGGGCCTTCTTTGAGGTGCAGTGTGGGGCGCCCACGAGAACCCACTGGGGCCTCACGCGTGGGCAGCCTGCAAGCAGGTGGGAGTTAATGTCCACCAAACCACTCTGTCCAGTGGGGAACAGAGCTGACGGATGAACGCTTTCCTATTTCTCTCCCCAGCAGGGCAGTTCTGAAACGCATTCCCTAAGGCTCCTCAGGAGACTGCCCAGGGCAGAGTGGTGGTAATAAAAATAATGTATCCTTGTCTTTTTTTTTTTTTTTTTTTTTTTAAAGTAAGCACCATGCCCAACGTGGGTCTTGAATTCATGACTCCGGGATCAAGAGTTTCATGCTCCACTGAATCAGCCAGCCAGCCATCTTTCGTCTTTTCCCCTTCATGCCCTTTGCCCCACCCTTGTTCCCCAAGACCACTTCTCAAATAAACCACCACACACAAGCCTTTCTCTCAGCCTCTGCTTTGGGGGAACACAGGTGGAGACAGAGAGTGGTGGTGCTGGGACTCAAACCCAGGTCTGAGTAACAACAGAGCCTTTATGCTTAACCAGATGCTGCCACCACCAGGGGGCCCGTCCACACCAGGGGGCCCTTTTCCTCAAGGCTGAAGTCATTTTGAACCACAGTGGCTCAGCCACACTTGATCCAGACAAGGTATGGGAAACAGGGAGCAGAGGGTATGAGGGCACCTGCAGCAGGTACGTCCTCTCTGGAACTGAAGCCACCTCTACCAAATTGCCTCAACACCCTGGGTTGAGCAGGAATCCCAGCCAGATGTGCCCTGGTCCTACCCACGTTTAGCGTCTGCCTCTACCCAGAAACTTCTGTGGCTCGTCAGCTCCAGTCCCCCATCCCAGCCCCCAAGCAGGTCCCCAAGCCCACCCCCACTGTTCAACATCTTGGAAAGGAGAGGGGACCTGAGGTAGTTTCTTGAAATCTGAGCAGCCAGATCTAGCAGACAGCCACCCTGCCCCACCCTGGACTCGGAAAACCCCATACACCTCCTTGGAGGTGAGGACAGAGCCTCCCCCAACGTCTACCCAAGTCACAAAGACATGATGGGACTTTCCTGGGGGAAAGGAAATCACTCTTGGGACCTCACACGCCCTGAGTCACTCCCAGCCTCCCTACCCAACCCACCCCCACCCCCCCCACACACACAGCTGTTTGAGCTCTCCTTACCCTGCAGCAAAAACGGTGGGGGGGGGGGGGGGGTTCTTCCCTCTCCATGGGAAGCTGAGGCCTGTCGAGCTTAAGGTACAGCCACAGGATCACAAATCATGAAAAGAACCCAAGAGCCCTGGCACCCAGCCCAGGACAACCCTATTATTCCCTAAGGAGGCTGCTCTGAAGGGGGCCACTCAACAGAGGCAGATCCCAGGCATTCAGAGCCCAAACCCCACTTGCATGTAAATGCCCTTTGGTTTGTTAAGGGTGTGGAGGGAGCTGCAGGAAACATGAGGAGAAAGAAGGATGTCCCCCCAGCCAGCTCCCAGGTCCAGACACGCAGTATCTGGTGGTGGCAAAGCCAAATGGACTCTGCACAGTTCTGAGGTCCCCTGAACACACACCTGCCCTGGAACCCCACCCAAGGCTGACTCCCCCCTCACTCACTCACCCAGGGCCTCCAGAAATGAGCAGCAGGCTGGTGGCTGGCCCTGCCCAGGAGGTCCATTAAGGCCTCTCTGCCAGCACCCCGTCATCCTAGCTCCCCTCTCCGCAACAGGCACAGGTTGGAGTGAGGATGGGGTGGGGTTTATGGCCTTTTGGCAAAACAAACAAACAAAACCAGCCTAGTCACAGGTCCTCCTGGGGTTCCGGCTGTTTCCTTCCACCACCACCTGTAAACACCCCACCTCTGACCTCCACCTCGGTCAGCTTCTCTAGCCAGAGACTTTGACAGGGTCTGAGCAACATCTCACTCACGCACACACACATACCCTGATACATGATGTGTGTGCGCAATGCCCCACCCGCATGGATTACTGAGGACAGTCACCCCATCTCCGAAACACAACCCATTACGCTTAATTAATTACCCTGTGGGATCACAGCACAGAGCTCACACACGTACGGGCTGTCTTTCTGCTTGCGAACACACGCATTTACACTCACAACATACGCCCCGATTCCGCGTTCAGTCACACCCGGGACTCGCGCCCTGGTGCAGGCTGTTTATGCATAGAATCACCACCCAGCCCCGGACCCACTGACCTTCTCCGACGCACGGCGCAGAGCTCACTCCTCGACGTGGACCGAATGTCAACAGTCAGAGGCGGCGGCTCACCCCGCCCGTGCGCCCGCAACGGCGGCGTCCTCCCATCGCCATCCGGACCCGGGCCCCCTCCCGGCGGCGGGCTTCCCTCGCAGCCCGCCCAGCCGCGTGCGCCGTCACCGCGGCGCGCACACGCGCACGGCCGGCCGGCGGCCGCGAACGCACAAAGCTGTGCCCTCCGCCCCGCCGCCGCCGCCGCCGCCGCCCGCGCACCTGGTGGGCGCGCCCCCCGCCGCCCGGGCCGCGCGCCCCCGCCCCCTCCCACCGCCTGCGACGCCGCGGCCCGCTGCGGGGACGGGGAGCGCGCCGGGGCCCGAGCACTGAGCCCGCGGCCGGGAAGCTCTCGTCGCCGGCGCTAGGAAACTGCCCCAGGCGGCTCCTCGGGAACAAAGGCGCGAGGCGGGGCACGCGCGCCCGAGGGACCCGGGGGAGAAGAGGGAACAGCCCACCAGCCTGCAGAAGTTTCTGGAGGATGGGGCCGCGGGGCGGTGGCGAAGGGAGGTGTGGAAAGATCCACCATGAGTTCCTGGGCTACGGAGGTGGACACTCTGGGGCTCTCTCCAGCTCTGCGTGGAGTGGATGTAGGGGGGAGGTATGGTGTTACCTGGCCCCCGAAGTAGAAGGCCTCTAGGACTGCCAAACCCCTGAAATGCCCCTGCTTTGTATCCGCAGGCTGGAGCTTTCTTTCATTCACTCCGCAGACATCCTCCCAGCTTCTTGCCAAACCAAGGATGCTCCTGAACTTGAAGGGGTTGGGATGCCTGAGTCTTTTCCTGGGTAACCTCCACACCAGGAAGCGGCTGGAATATGGCTTGTACACCTCACTGATGAGAAGCTCACTCCCTCAGGGGGCAGCCCACGCCATCCTGAGGCGAATCTAAGGGCTAGAAAGCCATTTCTTCAGTTTTATGGAAATATGCCTCCCTTCTGTCTGTTGACCATGGATGGCATCACTCTGCTCTAGCCATAATGGCTTTCTGCTTCTAGAATATACCTAGGGCCTTGTCCTTGCTGTTCCTCCTGCAGTACTCTTCCATCCCGTCTCCTGTGTCCCCTTCCCCCATTCCCCAGCAGCTTCTCCATATGGCTGCCCCCTTGTGTCCTTGAGGACTCAGCTCAAATGTCCCCTTCTCAAAGAGCACTTCCACCTCTTCCAAAGTCCCTACACACCTACTGGTCACTCTATCTCGATGCCCTGTTTTAGCACCTTCAGTATACTGAGCATCTTAAGAAATTCTCTGTGTGTGTCTATGGTCTGCTTTTCCCTCTAGAACATGTACCCTATGGAGGCAGGATCCTTGTCTGCCTTGGGACGAGGCCCTGTAACACCAGCGCCTGACCGAGAGCAAGGTGGAAGGAAGAAAGGAAGGCAGAGGTGGCCAGCCTAGGGGCTGAGTCCCTTCAGCAGTTTTATCCATCACCCTGAAATGCAACATGCTCGGCCATTCCAGGGTAATATGGGGCACAGTGTTACCAGAGGAGATGCTCAGTCGCTGTCCACCAAACAAATGAACAAATGAAGGAATCTTCTTCCTAGCGTCTGAGACTCAGAACAGCAGGACATTCCCTCCCCTGCCCTGGACTCTACCCTGAGCTCTTGCAGCCCCCAGATGAAAGCATTTTCTTAAAACCTAAATCATGGGGCCATATCCAAGCTTCTAGTCAATTGGAACCATGATTCCCATGTCTCCCTCCCAAGTATAGACAGGATTGGAGGCCAAAACGGATTTCTCCTTCATCCCTGTTAAACTGTACCTACTAGCCTTGGACCTAGAATCCAACCTCCAGGGCATTTTGGGTCCCAGTTCTGCCATCTTGCCTGTTGGGATGGTGCCTGGGGTTCGTGCCATCAGCAATGTCACCACCTCTCCACATCCTTCCTCACCAACCCACTCATAAACACGTGGAGCAGGACTCAGCCAATGGCAACCCACTCATCAAACTCAGAACTACAGTCTTCTACTCCACCACCCAACCTACTTTCTAGTCTAGAAAACTAATCAGAAAAGTGAATAAGCTTTCCCCAGCAGGATGGGTTCCCAGGGAATTCATTTGCTCTTCTTTTTCCAAGAGCCACCAAACCATCTCTCTAATAATTTTTATAAATGTTTATTTATTTTTGAGAGAGAGACAGACAGACAAACAGAATGCAAGCGGGTGAGGGCAGAGAGAGAGGGAGACACAGAATCCGAAGTAGGTCAGCACAGAGCCCGACACGCAGCTCGAACCCATGGACCATGAGATCATGACCTGAGCCGAAGTCAGATGCTTACCTAACTGAGCGACCCAGCTGCCCCCAAACCATCTCTCTAAAACCAGACTCAGGGAGGGGGGCACCTGGGTGGCTCAGTCAGTTAAGTGTCTGAGTTTTGGTTTTGGTTTCAACTCAGGCCATCTCACCTTTCTTGAGTTCAAGCCCCACATCAGGTCCTGTGCTGACATCTCGGAGCCTGCTTGGGCTTCTCTCTCTCTCTCTCTCTCTCTCTCTCTCCCCCCACACCCCTGCTTGTGTGCTCTCATGTGCACATGCGCATGTGTTCTCTTTTTCTCCCTCTCAAAATAAACGTTTAAAATTTTTAAATAAAAATAAATAATAAAAACAAATAAATAATAAAAACAGACTCTGACATGTGACCAGGACAGATGCCGAGTTCCTTATTTATGGTTTCTGGATTTAATTCCTCTTGGCAAAGATAGAAATTATCTTAGCTAGCTCCTGCCTTGGGACACATGCCTTATTCTCTGAGAGGCAGTGTGCATAGTGGTTATAGGCACTGCAAATTGCTACCTGTTATTTAACCCCTGTGCCTCAGTTTCGTCATCCGAAATATGGGGAGAACAATGGTACTTAAAGCCTAGCATTGTCAGGAAGACGAAACCAATTTATTCTTATAAAGCATTTACAACATGACACATAATAAGCACTCAAAAAATTAACTATTAATATTCTGTCACAAATTAGTATAATCACAGACTATGGCAGCCTCCTCTTCAATGCCCCTGGGGTGCAGGCTTCCCAAGTATGAAAGCTGAATTTATTTCAAATGGCTTCATCCTGTCTTATGACTGTTGCCCTCCTCCCAGGACTCAGCTCTACTCCTGTGACTCTCAAATGAATTCTTGTTCTTTGGCTCAGCAGATGGAGCAGCTCTGTCAGCTTCAGACCACCTGCATAGGCAGGCGCTCCCACCCTCCACTTCCTCCCTTGCTATTACCTTGGGCAGGTGCAGCTGGCCCACCTGCCATGGGGCTGGCCTCTCCCAGCCTTCCTGCAGGCTCAGAGCCTGCATAGCGCTCATTTGTCATCCCCCCAGTGCCTGTTTAATGAACTCCTTCTCTGAAACAGGACGTCAAGGGGGTGCCTGGGTGGCTCAGTCAGTTAAGCGTCCGCCTTCGGCTCAGGTCATGACCTCGTGGTTTGTGGGTTCGAGCCCCGCGTGGGGCTCTGTGCTGACAACTCAGAGCCTGGAGCCTGCTTCAGATTCTGTGTCTCCCTCTCTCTCTGCCCCTTCCCTGCTCATGCTCCGTCTCTCTTTCTCTCTCAAAAATAAATAAGCATTAAGAAAAAGATTGAAACAGGACGTCAGGATAGGGTGGAGAACAAGCCGAAAAAGGCCCTGCCCCCATAAAGCTTACATTCCGGGGGATGGGGTCATGGACAAGGAACAAATAGACAAAGAAGATCATGTCAGATGGCGGCAAGAGCTTTGAAGGAAAGGTGAGAAGGTGAGGGAGAAGCTACCCCATGTCAGATGGCGAATGGCACGCGATAGGGTTTTGCGTGTTGCCTACAAGTGAATCCGACCATGTGCCCTTCATGTCCACGTGTCACTAGCACGCTCCCAGGGCAGCCACACCAGCCTCTTTCTTTTTCCCTGCAAACATTCACAGTTACACACTCAGAATTTCATTTCGGCACCCTTCCCAACAGCCTTGCCTCAAGCTCTAGAGGACGTTCTGTCTTTCCTCTACATTATTTGAAATCCACCCTCTGGTGTCCAGGGCACTTGTCTGACTATCCGTTCCCTGACTACCAAGAGTTCCCCTTTCCCAGGGCTCCTGTCACTCTCACATCATCATCCAATTAATTCTTCCTACAGAGTATCAGATCCAGATCCAGAGTACCCAGCCACCTCACTGTTTCCTGAACCTTCTGAAATCTCGAGGAGACGAGAAGGAGCAGATGCACTTAGCTGAATAGGATTCCTGGCAGATATCTGGGAGGCGAAGTCTCCATAGACTAAATCTTATTCCTGGGGTGGCTGGAGAGCAGCCGTACAGCATCACCCCTGTTCTCTTGTTAGCCAGCCCATGATAGGCCCCCCCAAAGACATCACCTCCACTCCTCTTTCACTTAAACCACCCCTGGGAGGTGAGGCCTGCTCACCCTTGACTGTGAGGGTCCTGCGAATTAAGGAGCTAGCGCAAAGAGGTCTTGAGGGGGAAAGTGGAAGAAAGGCTCAGGATCGGGTCTCCCAGAGGCCTTGGGTAGGGGTGAGGCTGCAGCAGGGCTACCCAGGATCTCTGCTGAGACTGCTAATGCTGGTCACACCTGTCCACAGTGCGGTGAAGAGTGGGCAGGGGCCTGGGAGCAGGTATCTGGACCAGGAAAAGCCCTATTGGCCGAGAGTCAGGCTCCCGGCTGGATGCCCTGACAAGGGGAAGGAAGAGACAAGGGAGGCAGGGCTGGTTCCACCCACCCAGGTCAGAGATGGGGTGGGGAGGCAGCCCAGCAAATTTCCCACCACTCTCAGGAACCCACTGACCCCAGGCCTTAGGAATCTCTGCAGACATCATTTCACTTGAGACTCATGATCTTCCTGATAGAAGACAGGGAATGCAGGATCATACCCATTTTACAGAGGAGAAAGCAGAGGCAGTGAGCTGCCTGAAATCACTCAGTGCCTTCTAGGCTGAACAAGCACCCAGACTGACAAACTCCTTTCAGAACCCTGGGAGGCTTCTCTACCACTGAGGACAGTGGTTCCCCACTGCAGATTTATGGACCAGTGTAGAGCTGGCTGCACTAAGTATCACCTTTGGGGCGGGGATGGGGGGTTGGACCCAGCCACAGAGTGAGGGTAAGGGCTGTGGTCCCTTTACCTGGAGGGAGACTCAAGGTCAGCACGGCTGAGGATGCGATGCTGCTGAGGGCTGTAGAGCCACTGGAAGGCTGTCAGTGTCCTCTCCTCGATTCGGAACCGACCTTCCTGCACGTACCTGCAGGCAGGACAGGAGAGAGTGAGGAGATGGGCAGGCAGGGCTCCACAGAGCTTCTTGGGGAAGTTGACTCTGCTTGCTGGAAAAAGACAGATAAAGGGCACCTGTCCCCAAATCTCCCCCCTGTTCATCTGCCAGAAAGCTCTATTTCCAGAAGGCCACTGTTAGAATACCCTGAAGAGGAAGGAGCTATGGGGCTTCAACTTAAGAGATGGAAAAGCTTTATAAAAGTTAGCTGTCTCAGGGTGCCCGAGTGGCTCAGTCAGTTAAGCGTACAACTCTTGATCTTGGCTCAGATCGTGATCTCACAGTTCCTGGGATCAAGGCCCCCATCCGGCTCTGTGCTGACAGTAGGAGCCTGCTTGGGATTCCGTCTCTCCCTGTTTCTGCTCCTCTCTCCATCTCTCTCTCTTTCTCAAAATAAATAAATAAATAAATAAATAAATAAATAAATAAATAAATAATATATATATATATATACATACATATCTGCCCCTCCTCTGCTCATGCTCTGTCTCTGTCTCTCAAAAATTAAAAATTTAAAAAAAAAAGTGTGCAGTCATTAAAAATGAGGGCATCCGCTGTGCACTATCATGCAAAGATCTTCAAGGTACATTGTTTGTCTTTTTATATTTTCTCTCATCCCATAGATTGCATTTAAAAAATTGGGTGGGGAGGGCACCTGGGTGACTCAGTTGGTTAAGCATCCGACTTCAGCTCAGGCCATGATCTCACAGTTCATGAGTTTGAGCCCCACGTCAGGCTCTGCGCTGACAGCTCAGAGGCTGGAGTCTGCTTCAGATTCTGTGTCTCTGTCTCCCTCTGCTCTTCCCCTGTTCACGCTCTGCCTCTCTCTCTCTCTCTCTCTCTCTCTCTCTCTCTCTCTCTCTCTCCCTCAAGCATAAAAAGAGAGAGAGAGAGCATGAGTGGGGGAGAGGAAGAAAGAGAGAGGGGGAGACACAGAATCTGAAGCAGGCTTCAGGCTCCAAGCTGTCAGCAGAGAGCCTGACGCAGGGCTCGAACTGATGAATCACAAGACCATGACCTGAGCTGAAATCAGACGCTTAACCGACTGAGCCACCCAGGCGCCCTATAGGTTGCATTTTTTAATTCTTTTGCTGCACAGAGATGCCACATTTTCTTTTCTTTTCTTTAACTTTTTTTTGTATTTATTTTGAGAGAGAGAACATAAGGAGGGGAGGGGCAGAGAGAGAGACAGACAGACAGAATACCAAGCAGGCTCCGAGATGTCCAGGCAGAGCCCAATGCAGGGCCCAAACTCACAAACTGTGAGATCATGAGATGAGCCCCAAGATATATGGTGAAGAGAAAAAAATCAAGTGTGGAAATAGCAGTATGGGGGCACCTGGGTGGCCCAGGTGGTTAAGCATCTTCTGCTCAGGTCATGATCTCACGGTTCATGAGTTTGAGTCCCACATCTGGCTCCTTGCTGAGTGCAGAGCCTGCTTCAGATTCTCTCTCTCCCTCTCTTTCTGCCCTGCTCTCCCTCTCTCTCTCTCTCTCTAATAAATAAACTTGAAAAAAAAGAAATAGCAGTATGTATAATTTATGTTAAAAGTGGGGAAGGAATAAAATATGAATTCATATTTGTTTATCTTTAAAATTTTTTTTTGAGTTTATTTATTTTTGAGACAGAGAGAGACAGAGCATGAACGGGGGAGGGTCAGAGAGAGAGGGAGACACAGAATCCGAAACAGGCTCCAGGCTCTGAGCTGTCAGCACAGAGCCCGACGCAGGGCTCGAACTCACGGACCGCGAGATCGTGACCTGAGCTGAAGTCGGACGCTCAACCGACTGAGCCACCCAGGCGCCCCTGTTTATCTTTATATGTAGAAACTCTGAAAACACAAGAGCTAATAAGAATAGTTACCTCAGTGGGGAGGAGGGAGAACTTGGTAAATGCAGGCATGGGAGAGTGACTTTTAACAACATATGTTTTCATACAGAAGAGGTATGGCATATTCCAGATGGGGTGTGTGTGTATGAGAGAGAGGGAGAGAGAGAAACTACAAACTACACCAAGTGCTATGAAAAAACAACCATGGGGCACCTGGGTGGCTCAGTCAGTTAAGGGTCCAATTCTTGATTTCTGATCAGGTGATGATCTCACCATTGTGGGATGGAGCTCCGGGTCTGGCTCCACACTGGGTGGAGCCACTCCCTCTCTCTCTGTCTCTCCCCACCTCTAAAAAAAAAAACAAACAAAAACAAAAAAACTCCATTGTGCAGCTGCTGTGATTCTGCCCAGTGAATGGGACACAGGCTATTCGCTGGGGGAGCGGAGCCCCCAGAAGGCAGGGTGCTGGAGAGCAGAGGGCTCGTATTGCTCCTGGACCTCCCACATCAGAGCATCTGTCTCCTTTCACTCTCTTCAACACGATCCGTTGGGCATTTGGGGAAGATCATCCAGGCTGGTGGGTGGAAAATGGCAGGGCTGTCAGGTCCAGATGGGACCGTGGTGGCTTGTACAGGGACACAGTGTTGGAGACGGAGGGAGGACCCTTCAGTGAGCTAAAGAGGCAGTGTTGGCTGGGCCTGGTGGCGGGCTGGACAAGGGTGAAGTGGGGGACAGGCAGCACAGTTGTTCCCAGTTCCGGGTTTGTGAAGGCAGTTGGCACTAAACAAGAACAGATTTGGGAGGGAAGATCATGACATCAGTTTGGAACATGACCTTCCTTTGTGATACGCTTCCTGCCCCAAGATGACTCCCCTCTTATAAAACCTGTTCAAAACTTGGTTCCTCCAGGAAGCCCACCCTGATTAATCCCATCCTATTCCGATGACAAGTTTCTGTGCCTTTCCCCACCCTTGGGCTCCTTGGCGACGTCCCCTCACTTCCAGGCTGATAGACCATGACAGGGCTGTCCTTGACCCCACCAAGCACACACAGGTCCCCAGGCGGAGGGAGAAGTAGACCCACTCAGGACCCATCCCCACCCAAGCTCTCTCCTCATCCACCACTCGCCTGAGCCTCTATGTGGAATACAAACCACCTCAGCTACCACAAGTCCCAGATGCCTCGTCTGTAAAATGGGAGTAACAATAACACCCACTTTAAAGGGTTGTTGCAAAGATTAAATGAAAAATGTTCGGGAAGTCCTCGTCACGTGATCGTCTTTATCGCCTTCCCTCCCCACTATCCTCATCGGCCATCACCAAGTCACAGGTCTTACATGCTTTACGTACAACAGACAAACCCACACCCTCTAAGCCTCACATCAAACCCCTTGGAATGGGGGCAGCTGGGTGGCTCAGTGGGTTAAGCATCCAACTTGATCTGGGCTCAGGTCATGATCTCAGGTTCATGGGATCAAGCCCCGTGTCAGACTGTGCACTGAAAGCATGGAGCCTGCTTGGGATTCTGTCCTCCCTCTCTCTCAGTCCCTTCCCTGTTCATGTGGGATTTCTCTCTCTCTCTCTCTCTCTCTCTCTCTCTCTCTCTCTCTCTCTCTCTCTCCCCCCCCCAAAAGAAAGAAATTAATTTTTAAAATTAAAAAAAAAAAAACCTTGGAATGGGTTGATCCCATTTTAGAGATAAGGAAGAAGAGGCCAGGGGAGAGAAGTGAACTTGCCCAAGGTCACACATGCAGGAAACAGCAGAGGCTGGCCTTCCTTGTCAGCTCATGGCATCCAGTGTCCTCCTAACCAGTCCCTTCCACGTTCATAGGGTCTCTCCCTCCCCCATACCAGCCCCCACTTCCTGATACAGACCTTGTTAGCTCTTTCCCTGCCCAAAAATGTTAGTGCCTCCCCAATGCATTCAGGTATCTTCCAAACTGTTCACCCAAGAGCCCAATCTCTCCCCCACTTTGTTCTCTTCCAGTCTTTCCTACTGTATCATGCCACCACCCCCACATTTACATGTATGGGCCTCCGCGTTCTTCATCTGTTTGTCCTTCTCCAAACATGTCCTGCCTGTTCTTTTTTTTTTTTAATGTTTATTTGTTTTCGAGAGAGAGAGAGAGAGAGAGAGAGAGCAGGGGAGGGGCAGAGAGAGAGAGAGGAGACACAGAATCCAAAGCAGGCTCCAGGCTCTGAGCTGTCAGCACAGAGCCCGACGCGGGGCTCGAACCCATGAACTGTGAGATCATGACCTGAGCCAAAGTCAGACGCTTAACCGACAGGCGCCCCCGTCCTGGCTGTTCTTACCTCAGAGCCTTGGCTCAGGCTGTGCTCTGACTTTAACTGCCCTCCCTCCATCTCTAACCCAGACCTGCCCACCTTGCCTCAACTCCTCACACCACACTGCCTCTAAGGATCTGTCCCCGGTCCTCTAACCAGAATGCAGGATCCAGGGCTCCAGGGAGGCCCTGCTTAACCTCGATCACAACACTGCACTCTGCCCACCTGTACCTGCATTATTTATGTGCCTGTCTGTCTCCTGCTAAGTGTAAAGACTGTGTCTGATCATCTCTGAAATTCCCGTAACATCCTCCCCCCAAAGCCAAGCCTGCAAAGTCACAACAGCAACAGTGATCTACTCATTACATCCTTGGGGAGCTTCCTTCACAGAATGCTCGGACACGGATTATCTCTATTAACGAATCCAATTTGTTAACTTGGCGTATTTGTTGTATTGGACCACACTGACTAAATAGAAGCAAAAACAGAACACTCCCATCCCCACATGTATCCCCTATTAAGCTGCCATGTACCTGAAATTCTGTTGAACTGAATCCTGGAGGAGATTAAATACTGCAGAGGCTCAACCCTGTAAGTCACTTTCAACCGCTGCTCAAACTTGAGCAAGAACCAGCTTCTCAGATTATCCCTGGGAGAGTAAGAGTCAAGAGCCCTGGGCACAGTCAGGGACAAGTGGAAGGGAATGAGTGGAGGAAGGGTAAGAGTGGCTGGGAGAAACAGGCCCCAGGTGGTGGGGGTGGGGTGACACCTTCAAGAGGATGTGACCCATCACCAAAAGAGAAAGAGGTCAGGCACCTTACAGGTTAAGCCTATTTTTTCAGTTCAACACCCGGGTAGGTCAGGCAGCTATTGAAATCTGAGCCTTGCCAACGTGAGGCTAAGCAAAAGAAGCCAGTCACAAAAGACCACAGACTGTATGATTCCATTTATGTGAAATGTCCAGAATAAGCAAATCCATAGAAACAGAAAGTAGATTCGTGTTGCTTAAGGCTGGGAGTGGGTAGAAGGGGTGAGACGGGAGTTGGAAGGGGATGGAGATGATGGAGAAATGCTAATGGCTGGAGGGTTTCTTTCCGGGGAGATGAAAAGGTTCTAAAATTGACTATGGTGAGGGTTGCACAATTTTGTGAAATACTAAAAACCATCGAATTTTACACATTCGGTGGGTGAGTTGTAGGATATGTGCATTCTATTTTAATAAAGATCTTATTAAAAAAAATCCATGAGTGCACTGACATAAACGATTAATAAAAAAATAAATAAATAAATGGGGGAAAGAGGCAAATCTTCCATGCAGAAGAATTCCAAACAATATACATAAAAACTCAGCCCTCCAGGGAACAGACCACAACTCCACTCTACTTAAATGTGAACTTCACATAGTAACTTCCTTCCAGCTTACTCTATGGGAAGGGGGAGGGGAAACTGTAACCTTCCAGCAGCCAAGCCCAGCAAACACTAGCTCAGCCAGGTGACCAAAGTCAATGTCCACAGTGATAAATCATGTTGATTGTATGTACCCTTAATATGATGTGATGAAATGGCACCCCATCCCTGTGGTCCTTCTCCCAGAAATTCACAACCCCTAATTATGAAGGTTTTTCTCTAATCATGAGAAAACTGTCAGTCAAATTCCAATTGACGGACGTTCTGCAAAAAGATCAGTACTTCCCAAAATTGCCAAGGTCATCAAAAACAAGGAGAGTCTGAGAAACTGTCCCAGCCAACAGGAGCTTAAGGAGACATGACAAGTAAAGGTAATGCAGTGTCCAGATGGGGCCCTAGAACAGAAAAAGGACATTAAGGGAAAACTAAGGAATCTGAATAATTTACGGATTTTAGTTCATAATACTATCAATATTGGTTCATTAGTGTAACAATGTATCACACTCATGTAAGATGCTCAGGGGAAACTGAGTGTAGGGTGTATGGGAACTCTCTGTACATCTTTTCAATTTTTCTGTAAATCTAAAATTGTGCTAAAATATAAAACTTGCAGGGGCGCCTGGGTGGCTCAGTCGGTTAAGCGGCCAACTTCGGCTCAGGTCATGGTCTCGCGGTCCATGAGTTCAAGCCCCGCGTCAGGCTCTGTGCTGACAGCTCAGAGCCTGGAGCCTGCTTCAGATTCTGTGTCTCCCTCTCTCTGACCCTCCCCCGTTCATGCTCTGTCTCTCTCTGTCTCAAAAATAAATAAACGTTAAAAAAATTTTTTAAATAAAAAATAAAAAATAAATAAAATATAAAACTTGCCAAAAAAAAAAAACCTAATTCCCATGATAAACAAAGAGCTTTTACAGATCAACATGAAAAAAATTATTTAATGAGCAAACCAGTAGAAGGGGAAAAAAGGGCCAAGGAAATGAATGAATAGTTTACAAAAGTAGAAACACAAAAGGCCAATAAACATGAAAAAAAAGGAATTTTAAAGCAATGAAAAGTACAAGAACAAGAGAGAATATTCTTTCACTGGTGAGACCAGCCAAGACTTAAAAGTCTGTTAATTCCCAGTGTGAGCAAAGTTGTGCGGAAAGTGGGATCTCACACATCACTGCAGATAATATAAAATGACAGTTTCTTTGGAGGTCAGCTTGGCAGGATCTTTCATAATGTGCACATGCTTCTACTCTGTAATTTCACTTTATTTATTTATTTATTTATTTATTTATTTATTTATTTACCATTTACTTTTGAGAGAGAGAGCGAGACAGAGCACAACTGGGGGAGGGGCAGAGAGAGAGGGAGACACAATCAGAAGCAGGCTCCAAGCTCTGAGCTGTCAGCACAGAGCCCGATGGGGGGCTTGGACTCCTGAACTGTGAGATCATCACCTCAGCTGAAGCTGGATGCTTAACCCACAGAGCCACCCAGGTGCCCCTGAAATTTTACTTTGAAAAGTATATGCAACCATTACCTCTGCACATGTTTTTACGGAATAGGTTTAAAGTGTCTAATATCAAAATGTTCAAAATACCATAAAAGGTCATCAACAGAAGCTGGGTAGAGAAATTATGGTCCAATTTATAGTGGAATACTCTGCAGCCAGTACAAAGAACATTGTCAGTGCGCATGGCACCACCTCTCAATGACTTACACAGCCTTAGCCTCAAAGCTTAGCTCCCTCCCCGACTCTAAGGCCCCACCATCAGAAACTGGGCAGGGCCCAGCACAGGCTCTCAGACATAATGGGAATGCTGAAAAGCATACATATTTAACAACCTGTGCTGATAAACCCAAGCAAATTCTCATTTCAATTTTGGTACTTTATGGAGAGTTTGGAGGAAAGTCCAATGGAAGAGGGCTATTCTGAAAAGGTAAATGAACATGAGGATATTTTTTTATATATACCGATCATTATAATATCATGCAGAGTGTTTTCACTGCCCTAAAAATCCTCTGTGCTCTGCCTACTCATCCCTCCCCCCCACCCACACTGCACACACAAAACCGCAGGCAACCACTCATCTTTTTACTGTCTCTTTAGTTTTGCCTTAGAATGTCACAGAGTTGGAATCATACAGCATGCAGCTGCTTTCCCTTAGTTATATGTATTTATGGTCCCTCCAAGTCTTTTCATGGCTTGATGGCTCATATCTCCTTAGTGCAGAATGATGTTCTATTGTCTGGCTGTACCAGTTCATTTATCCATTCACCTACTGAAGAACACCCTGGTTGAAGCCAAGTTTTAGCAACTATGAATAAAGATGATACAAAGATCCATGTACAGGTATTTGTGTGGACATAAGTTTTCAGCTCCTCTGGGTAAATACTGAGGAGTGTGATTGTTCGATCACACGGTAAGACTATGCTTTGGGAACGCAAGCTGGTGCAGCCACTCTGGAAAACAGTATGGAGGTTCCTCAAAAAAACTAAAAATCGAACTACCCTACGACCCAGCAATTGCACTTCTAGGCATTTATCCAAGGGATACAGGTGTGCTGTTTCGAAGGGACACATGCACCCCCACGTTTATAGCAGCACTATCAACAATAGCCAAAGTATGGAAAGAGCCCAAATGTCCATCGATGGATGAATGGATAAAGAAAATGTGGTATATATATACACATACATACAGTGGAGTATTATTCGGCAATCAAAAAGAATGAAATCTTGCCATTTGCAACTACGTGGATGGAACTGGAGGATATTATGCTAAGTGAAGTTAGTCAGTTAGAGAAAGACAAAATCATATGAGTTCACTCATATGAGGACTTTAAGAGACAAAACAGATGAACATAAGGGAAGGGAAGCAAAAATAATTTTAAAACAGAGAGGGAGACAAAACAGAAGAGACTCATAAATGTGGAGAACAAACAGGGGGTTGCTGGAGGGGTTGTGGGAGGGAGGATGGGCTAAATGGGGAAGGGGCACTAAGGAATCTACTCCTGAAATCATTGTTGCACTATATGCTAACTAATTTGGGTGTAAATTTTTAAAAAATTAAAAATAAAATTAAAAAAAAGAAAAGGAAAAAAATAAAAATAAAAAGTTGATTCTCAGGCAAAAAAAAAAAAAAAAAGAGTATGCTTAATTTTGTAACAAACCACCAAACCGTCTTCCAAAGTACCCATCTTGCATTCCCACCAGCAATTTTTGAGGTTCCCTGTTACTCCTCATCCTCACCAGTGGTTGGCGTCACAAATATTCCAGCATTTGGTGAGCCTAACAAGTATGCAGTACAGGGTGCCTGGGTGGCTCAGTGGGCTAAGCGCCTGACTTCAGCTCAGGTCGTGATCTCATGGTTTGTGAGTTTGAGCCCCACGTCAGGCTCTGTGCCGACAGCTCAGAGCCTGGGTCCTGCTCCGGATTCTGTGTCTCCCTCTCTCTCTGCCCCTCCTAGCTTGTGCTCTGTGTGTCTCTCTCTCAAAAATAAATAAACATTTTTAAAATTAAAAAAAAAAACTGAGCAGTAATATCAATTTAAGCCACTATTTTTTTAAAGCATACATTTCAACAGATTATTGATATGGTTTTTGAAATATCCTAATTCTCAAAAGATTCTAATTCTCCCACAAACCTGAACTTGGTAATTTACCGCAGTTAGACCTTAAACGGTGATTCCACCTTTTCATTTTTAAAAAGCATTTGAAGCATCTTATTTTTTTAAAGAACCACTAAAGTCTCACCCCATATTCTGTGGTTATTTAGGTGTGTCTATACTCTGATGTCCCGTGAACACATGAAAAGATTAACCAATCTGAACAGCAGGAAAAATTTTATTACCAAGTTGTTCAATAGCTCTACAGATGCATTTATTTCCTATGGAACTGGTACAAGACTATACCAATAGCTTAGGATATGAATGTGTTTGTATCTCTTTTTTTTCTAATTAGTTGTTTGAATCCTCCTTAACCTCTATTATTATAAGGTTTCATAGCTTGCTTTTGAATGCTCCAAAAACCCCAGAGCCTTACTTAGTTCTGCTTCTGAAATACCAGATGTAGAGAACTGTAGACAGCAGCCCTCTATTGCTCTTCCTCCCTGCACCACAAGGTGGCACTGTTGAATGCCAGTCCTGCACAGCCCCATGGACAAGTAAACTGCAGCGGGAAGGTCTTTGTTCTGTTATCTGCTGTTTCTGCAGTGGTGTCCCACACTTGGGCTCCAAAGTTGGCTCCCTTGGCTCATGTTCAGACGTTATTCCCCCAGTGAGACCTTGAGCAGCATCCACCAGCTTCCAGGTGTTGAGCCTGAATCATTCACTATTTAGACTCCCAAGTTTTTCTAGGTAAGCATTATGGACTGAGTGTTTGTGTCCCCATCCCCATCCCCTCACCCCCGCCTCAAATTCATATATTGAGGCCCTTCCCCCCAATAAACTATATGAAGGATAGGAATTTTGTGGAACTAAGGTTGAGTAGGGCCCTGATCCAATAGGATCCGAGTCCTTAGAAGAAAAGACACCAGAGAGCTTGTGTGCTCTCTCATCATGTTGAGGACACAGTGAGAAGGCAGCCATCTGTGAGCCAGGAAGAGGGCTCTCACCAGAGCCTGACCATGCTGGCACCCTGATCTTGGACTTCTGAGAAAATAAATGTCTATTGTTTAAGCCACCCAGTCTGTGGTGTTTTCTCTCTCTCCCTCTCTTCTTTTCTTTTTTTTTTTTTTTTTGTTAAATTTATAAATAAATTAAAAAGGGCACTTCTTATATTTAACATATTAACATTTAGCCTGTTTTGTGTAAATATTGTTATCCAGTTTCTAGTTTGCCTTTTCAACATTATTGTGGGTTTGCATGAGTTTTTGTTGCCCAATAATTTACCATTCATCACCCTCTCTACCACTCAAAATTCTGTGGTTGGGGTAGAGCTGACCCCAGCCCTCAGTGCCCTAAGTGGGCACACGACTCAGCCCGGCTAATGTAAGCAGTCCATCTCCCTGCTGACGGTGATTGGCTCAGGGGTGGTCATGCAAGGAAAGTCAGGCCAATGAGATGACATCCTGAGACTCTGGCTGGAACTACTGAGAAAGGAGAGCTTTTTCCATGAGGGTTGCTAACCTGAGAGCTGCCTACAGCTGCTGATAGCCAACTTGCCTCCACAAGAGAAAAAAAGCAAAACAGAGGAAAGCAGAGGAACAAAGAGCATAGAGCATTATTTGGTGACATTTGAGCACCTAAGAGCAGTTGTGCCTGAAACGTGAAAAGTCCCTGGACTTCTCAGTTCTGTGAGCCAATAAATCCCCTTTTTCTCTTAAACCTATTTGAGTGGAGCAAACTAACTCAATCCTGGGACCAGGGGCCAAGGCTGGCCATATTGGTAGCGTGCCATGATGATCAGAGTGTGTCTTCCCCTAAGAGTGCTCCCTGCCAAGATGCCCGACCATTCAAGTCATATCTTCAGGAACTTTTCACAGCAATGAGCTTTTACCTGGGGGTGAAAGGCAACCCAAAACCTAACTAGGGCACTAACAATAATCAATAATTAATGCATCATCAGGTTCAGCCCAAGATCCAACCCAACCAAGCAGTACCAAGGCAGAGAAGCAAAGAGATTTAGAGCAGGAATCCAAGCTCTGCCCCTTTTATTTTTTTTTTTAATTTTTTTTTAACGTTTATTCATTTTTGAGACACAGAGAGACAGAGCATGAACGGGGGAGGGTCAGAGAGAGGGAGACACAGAATCTGAAACAGGCTCCAGGCTCTGAGCTGTCAGCACAGAGCCCGACGCGGGTCTTGAACTCACGGACCGTGAGATCATGACCGGAGCCGAAGTCGGCCGCTTAACCGACTGAGCCACCCAGGCACCCCCAAGCTCTGCCCCTTTTAAACTTCCTATTTCCTCCTGGGTGAAGCAGGGAAAGAATTAAACTAAGCAAACTGATCTGGGAGGCCCTGGAATTCTAGAGTGGTGCCTCTTTTCCAGGGAGAGGACACTGGGTAACTGCCAGCTCTCCACCAACTCTTCAAACAGATTAACTCTACTTTGATTTATGTATTGGGGTTTCATTTGAAAATTAACCTGCCAAATAATAATCTTGACTATTTGGACTTTGATTTTTAGAATCCTCCCCGAGCAGAGGTGGCCTGAGCAGGCTGGAAACCCAATGCCCCCCTCCCGTCCGGACCTGCTAGGATTTTCTGACAAGGTGAACTTGGATGTATGGCCAGGCTGGGTGGGACGGGTGATCCAGAAAATAAGCAAAACAGAGGAGCGGTTAACCCCCTGGGCAAGAACTGCATACAAACCCTGACTCGTGGGCTTGTTTGCTGGGTGGTCTTGACTAACCACTTTCCTTCTCCAAGCTTCAGTTTCCTCATCTGTGAAATGAGGGTGCTAATACGTTCCTCTGAGTATCACTGTGAAGAGTCACTGCAACACCTGGGTCCTGGAGCCAGCAGGAAGCATTTAGGACGCCCAGGTTGTTATTGCTGATGACATTATTGCTATTTGTATTCCTGCTACAAAACATACCGGGTGCCATGTGTCAGAACGTTACTTCAGAGATGGCCCTGGTCCTGATGCGGGTGGGATGATGTGGGGTGAGGAGGGTCCCGGCCAGACACGCTCCTTTGTTTCTCGAGTCCTCCCCAGAGCAGGGGTGGGCTGAGCAGGCTGCCTTGCATTGTAACGCCCGCTAAGCAGAGGTCGGGCCTCTGGCTGAAGCAGCAGCCGTCAACATTCGGACACAGGCCCAACCCGGGTGACTCCCGGTGATGCGTCTGAAACCCGCTCAGCCTGCAGTCAGGTAACCTGATACCCAAAGGCCTAGGCAGGACTGCGGTGAGGGTAGGGGCAACCACCCACCTACACAGGGATCTCGTTCCTCACCTCCGACGCCCCCATCTCCAAGCCCCCAACCCCAATGCCGCCCCCTCAGAGATCCCTGTGTAGGTAGACAGGGGCATCTCCTTGAACAGGGGAGCTGAGGGCTGTGTGTTGTGCCCCCTGGGGCCCAATTCCGCGACCCGACCAAAGCAGCGGAAATGGAGGCAGGCAGGAGACCCCCATTGCACAAATCGGAAAGCAGAGGTGGGGAAAAGGGAAGGAGGAAAACCCTGCCTATGAGCCTGTGGAAGGAGGAGCGGGGTCCCTCCAAAGCCTGACGTCAGGGACAGGGTCCCCGGTCCCAGCGCCCATCTCTCTGGAGAGCCGCAAAGACCCCGCGCGGGGACGCGGGATGCTTACGAGCGGGCAATCCTTGCGCCGCTCGGTAAACCCGGCCCCGCCGCCTCAGCTCGAGAAGAAACTTTCGGCCGGCGCCCCATTCCTTCCCGCGCCCAGCCGGACCTCGGGGCGCAGGGCGCGCGGGTTCCCGCCCGCACCAGGCCCGCGCCCCTCTCCGCCCCCGGCGCCCACTCACCAGCGCACCAGCTGCCAGCGCTTCTCCCCCGGCGCCCGGCGGCCCGCCATGCCTCGTCCGGCAGCCCGGCCGCCCGCCCGCTCCCTGCCCGCCGCGGGCCGCTG
This sequence comes from Acinonyx jubatus, assembly GCF_027475565.1. Taxonomy (NCBI): domain Eukaryota; kingdom Metazoa; phylum Chordata; class Mammalia; order Carnivora; family Felidae; genus Acinonyx; species Acinonyx jubatus. The sequence continues at coordinate 13,765,436 of NC_069397.1, forward strand.
GGCGGAGTCGACTCCCGCTGCCGCAGGCCAGTGCCGAGGGCGCGCTCTCGGGCGCGGGGCGCTGGGCGCGGCGCGGGTCCCGGCGGGCGGGGCGGGCGAGACGCGCCCCGGCCTGGAGCCCGGGCCGTTCGGCCCCGCGGCCCCGCCCCTGGAGCCGACTCGGGCTGGAGCTGCGCACTCCTGCGCCGCAGCGGCCGAGGCCACAGCCCGCCGGTGCCCAAGAGCCGGGTTTCTCTGGAGCACTGCGCGAGGAGTCAGGTTCTCAGAGTTCTGCGAGGGAAACCGGGATCGCCGTGACGAGGCCTCTCTCGTGTATGACACCTGCTCCACCTTCCCAGAAAGTTATGCATAAAAAATTAAATTACTCTGCACACATAAAACTGGTGTGCCCTACAGATTACTAAAATATTTTAAAGGGACAGTAGTTCGCACACACACACACACAAAATAAAGTGACAGTAGTTAAAACAGTAAGGCATTGGCCCGCAGGCTGCCCCGCTCCAGGACCAGCTCCACGCAGGCTTCAAGCTACTTCCGCCCCTGGAGATCTTCATTCCTGGAGTTGAGCAGAGACCAGTCTGGCCCACAACGTGGTAAAAGCATGCTTCTCAAGCTAGTTTGAAAGAGCTGAGTTTCAGAAATGTTTATAAATGTACAGGTTGTCTGCACATGTCACATCCTAATTCATCTGCCTCCTATACCAGGACAACGCACAGCCTGTGTAGGAGGGAAACACACAGAGAGGAAAACACCCGGCCTCCAGTGTGAAGATCCTGGGAGCTTGCCTACCTCTTAGGGACTGTCAGCCTTGTCTGAAGAAGTGACAGGAAGCAACAGGGGATGAAGAATGTAACCGACACAGAAGCATCATGTAAAAGAAAACAGGGAAGGAAATACAGACAAGGTAAGTGGGCAGCTTGCCTTTGACCTTCAAGTGTACTATGAACCTAGCAATTGCCTTTGAGCATTCCTTCTTTAAGTTTCCCCAGCATAATTAACAGAGGAACCAAGGAAACAAATAGAAGGTCTAGAAACATCCCCAAAGGTGTGTGTGTGACATATGTATTTCAAAGTGGTGGGAGAAATAGTGATGGGACAATTAGTTAACCATTTATGGGGGGTAAAGTCTCTATTTCAAATCATAAAATATAGTTCAAATGAATTATAAATGTGTGTATTAATATATATAAAGGACCAGAAAAAATATATAGTATCATCATTGTGTATTAAAGTGGGGATGGATAATTTTTCAGTTTATTTATTTATTTTGAGAGAGAGAGAGAGTAGGGTAAAGGCAGAGAGAGATGGAGAGAGAGAATCCCAAGCAGGCTCTGCGCTGGTAGCATGGACTCTGAGCAGGCTCAGTCTCACCAACCCATGAGGTCATGACCTGAGCCAAGATCTAGAGTCTGATGCTTAACCGACTGAGCCACTCACACACCCCAGGGATGGATTTTTTAAGCTTGACATCAATGTCAGATGCTATAAAGAAAGAGATCAATGGTTTTGACTAAAATAAAAATATTTAACCTTAGCAAATCACAAAAATACGATAAGCAAAATTTAAAGGCAAAATGTCAAATTTAAGTGTTTTTTTATATATTTTCATTTTTAACGTTTTCTTTTTTTTAATGTTTATTTATTTTTAAGACAGAGAGAGACAGAGCATGAACGGGGGAGGGGCAGAGAGAGAGAGGGAGACCCAGAATCCGAAGCAGGCTCCAGGCTCTGAGCTGTCAGCACAGAGCCCGACGCGGGGCTTGAACTCACGGACCGTGAGATCATGACCTGAGCTGAAGTCGGATGCTTAACCGACTGAGCCACTCAGGCTCCCCCAAATTTAAGTGTTTTTAATGTATATGCTTATAGGGGTACCAGGATGGCTCAGTCAGTTAAGTGTCCAACTTCAGCTCAGGTCATGATCTCACAGTTTGTGAGTTCAAGCCCCGCGTCAGGTTCTGTGCTGACAGCTCAGAGCCTGGAGCCTGCTTCGGATTCTGTGTCTCCCTCTCTCTTCCCCTCCTCCACTCGCGCTCCCTCTCTCTCTCTCAAAACTAAATAAGCGTTAATAAAATAGAATAAAATAAAATAAAATAATAAATGCCTGTATACGTTCATAATTAGCAGCATTGTTCACAATAGTGGAGGGATGGAAACAACCCAAGTTTCCATGGATGGATGAATAGATAAGCAAAATGTGGTTTAGACATATAATGGAATAGTGTTCAGCCTTAAAAAGGAAGGAAATTCTGACATGTGCTACAGCAGGGATGATGCTTGAGGACATTATGCTAAGTGAAAGCAACCAGTCACAAAAATACAATACTGTATGATTCCACTTATATGGGGTACCTAAAGTAGTCACATTTATAGAGACAGAGAGTAGAGTGGTGGTTGCTAGGGTCTTGGGCTGAAGAGGGGAAGAATGGGAAGTTAGTGTTTAACAGACAGAGATTCAGTTTTGCAAGATGAAAAGAATTATGGAAATTGGTAGTGGTGATGTTTGCACAACAGTGTGACTGAACACGGAACTGACTTAAAAACAGTTAAGATAGCAGACTTTGTATTATGTGTACCTTACTACAATCGAAAACTAAAATATTGACAGTTTTTATTACAAAACAATTAGGAATGATGAACATTCTGGTAGAAAAATAAGTTGACGTGAACAGACAACTCAGGGAAGATATATAAATAGCTAGTGGACGCATATAAAAATTGAATCCTGCTAGAACTTACGTACTCAAAAATTTAAATGCGATACCATTTTTACTTGTCAGATTTGGAACAGCTGGTTGTTGTTATTTTTAATTACCCACTCAGGGTTTGTATGGAGAAGGGCAGTCCTAATCATGACTGAAGTAGGTAGGAGTACAAGTTGGTCCAACTATGGAACACATGACAACTTGACGGCATGATCAAAAGCCATCAAGTGTACATGTCTCTTAACTCAATAATTTCTCTTTTTGGAATCCATCCTAAGGAGATAATTAAAAATGTGGGTGGGAAAAAAAGATCCTCTGTAGAAGACTGTCCATGGCAGCATTGTTTACAGTAGAGAAAAACTAGAAACAACACAAAAGTTCAAAAGGAGGTTAATTAAGAAGCGTGTCCATATGATGGGATATTATATAGCTACTAAGGAAAACTTTTACTGACATAAAAAAAATCAAGGTATATTTTAAAAGGAAAAAAATCAGGTCACCTGAGTGGCTCAGTTGGTTGAACGTCTGACTCTTGATTTCAGCTCAGGTCATGATCCCAGTGTCATGAGTTCGAGCCCTGAGTCAGGCTCCATGCTAAAATTCTCCATGCTTGAGATTCTCTCTCGTTCTCTCTCTCTCTCTCTCTCTCTCTCTCTCTCTCTCTCTCTCCCTTTGCCTCTCTCTCTCAAAAAAGGATAAAAAGAGGGGAGCCTGGGTGGCTCAGTCGGCTGAGCGTCCAACTTCAGCTCAGGTCATGATCTCGCAGTTTGTGAGTTCAAACCCCACGTCGGGCTCTGTGCTGACAGCTCAGAGCCTGGAGCCTGCTTCGGATTCTGTGTCTTGCTCTCTCTCTGTCCCTCCCCTGCTCACGCTCTGTCTCTTTCTGTCTCAAAAATGAATAAAACATTTAAAAAATTTTTTAAAGATAAAAAGAAGTTACCATAAAGAACCAGTATATTAATATATTTGTTAGAAACATCTATAAGAACTATAAGAACAAATAAAAAGGTGATTTATGGATATAAAACAGATGAACATAAGGGAAAGGAAGCAAAAATAATATAAAAACAGTGAGGGGGACAAAACATAAGAGACTCTTAAATATAGAGAACAAACAGAGGGTTGCCGGAGAAGTTGTGGGAAGGGGGATGGGCTAAATGGGTAAGGGGCATAAGGAATCTACTCCTGAAGTCATCGTTGCACCATGTGCTAACTTGGATGTAAATTATAAAAAATACATAAATTATAGAAAGTAAATAAATAAAAATATAATAAAATAAAATAATAAATAAATTGTGTCACTACAATGAAAAAAAGGTGATTTATGTATGGGTAGGTGAAGTCATAATGATTTTTATTTTATTCTTTTTCTTATCCATTTATTCTTATTTTTCTAAATAAATAGGTACAATAAGAAAAAATGCAATAAAAGTCAATTTAAGTTCATTTATTTATTTTAAGAGAGAGAGAAAGAGAGAGACTGCACATGAGCAGGGGAAGGACAGAGAGGGGGAGAGAGAATCCCAAGCAGGCTCTCTGCTGTCAGTGCAGAGCCCATGAAAGTCACTTTTCAAATGATTAAGCTACCAGGACATTCATCACATTACTGTTTAAGAACATTAAAAAGTAATATTTACCTGGCAGGGGAGATACCATGATCAGGAAGGTGGTTTTCCCAGGGCGAAGCTTATCCCTTGCACTCGGGATGTGCTGACCCCTGAGATTTCCTCAAATGTGGGAACTCGACTGCATGATTTGTGGTAGTGGGGGACTGCATTTGCGCTTTCCCCTGAAGAAAAAACAAGAAAAAAAAAGAACATTAAAAAGTAAAAACCACCTGATTATCAAACAATAAGAAAATGGATGCACTGTACTGTAAATCTTGCAGTTCATGAGTTTGAGCCCCACGTCGGGCTCTGTGCTGACAGCTCAGAGCCTGGAGCCTGCTTCAGATTCTGTGTCTCCCTCTCTCTCTGCCCCTCCCTTCCTCTCTCTCTCTCTCTCCCTCTCTGTCTCAAAAATAAGTGAACATTAAAAAAAATTTGTAATGCCAAATGTTAAAAGTTGTTATGACTGGGAGATATAAATGGACAAATTTGTTTTCACATATTTGCTTATCTAGAATTCCTAATTATTCCACAGTGAATGATGAGAAAACATAATTTTTTTAAATACATAGGCATTGAGTAGCAAATGAAAACATTTCCTGACCTTTAGGATATTTCCAAGTGAAAACAGCAAAATGCAAAGCAGGATATGGTGCTATATGATGATATCAGTGTCTTAAAAATAACAAACTCTGTGTGTGTGTGTGTGTGTGTGTGTGTGTGTGTGTGCGCGCGCGCGTGTACACATAGAACTTGTTAGTGATGGAAAACTTTGGACAGAGAAGTTGAGGAGGAGGTTTTTGGTTTTTTAACCATCAACATGTCCTATTTTTTTTAAGTTTATGTATTTATTTTGAGAGAGAGAGAGAGAGAGCATGCACAGGGAAAGGGCAGAGAGAGAAGAGAGAGAGAGAGAATCCCAAGTAGGCTCTGCATGGTCAGCACAGAACCTGACGTGGGGCTCCATCCCATGACCTGTGAGATCAAGACCCGAGCCCAAGTCAAGAGTTGGAAGCTTAACTGACTGAGCCACCCAGGCGCCCCTCTAAAAAGTCATTTTAAAGTAATAATTTATTTCTAACAAATAAAAGGCAAAAACTAAGTACAAATAGCCAACTATCTTTAAGAGGTTCCAAAACAATAAAGACCCTTTAGAAACATGAAAGAAAAGTTATGATCCAATGTGGTGGAAAATATCAGACAGTTATGGCATGAAAACAAGTAGGTGAGTCATCATGGGTATGAAAACACTAGAAGATAATTCACAAAAGTGACAGTAGTTGCATTAGGACCATATGATTACAGGCACATTTTTTGTTACTGTACTTATTTCCCAATCTTTCTAAAGTGTAATTCTACTACTTCTCTAATAAAACATATTGAAAGGGGCGCCTGGGTGGCGCAGTCGGTTAAGCGTCCGACTTCAGCCAGGTCACAATCTCGCGGTCTGTGAGTTCGAGCCCCGCGTCAGGCTCTGGGCTGATGGCTCAGAGCCTGTAGCCTATTTCCGATTCTGTGTCTCCCTCTGTCTCTGCCCCTACCCCGTTCATGCTCTGTCTCTCTCTGTCCCAAAAAAAAAAAAAAAAGTTAAAAAGAACTGGCTGTAGGAAGTGGTACATATAAGGCAAAATGAGGAGCATCATGTGTGATAAAAGTAATATAAAGCTAGGGAAAAATAAAGGGAAAAAGGAGCCACAGTTACACCAGATCACCAAAGAGTTTGGGAGCTAGTAGCCCAAGATCATGGAAAGTGATCTAAAATGGATGGATTTGAGATACAGGTAGGAGAACTCCTGGGGTTCCCCTCAATAATACCTATCGGGTGAGCTCCTGAGCTCTCTGCCCTAGATGGAGGAAGATGTAGGCAAGATTGAGGCAGAGGGGATGTGTCTGAGGCAAAATTGTGGCCCGGTACACACACACACACACACACACACACACACACACACACACACACACGGTTCATTCCTGTTGCCACGCTAGTGGTTTAGGAATAATCGAAGACTTAGGAGGCGCCTGGGTGGTTCAGTTGGTTAAATGTCCAACTTCAGCTCACTGTCTGCGAGTTCAAGCCCCGCGTCGGGCTCTATGCTGACAGCTCAGAGCCTGGAGCCCGCTTCGGTTTCTGTGTCTCCCTCTCTCTCTGCCCCTCCCTCCCCCCTCTCTCTCTCTCAAAATAATAAATAAACATTTAAAAAAAAGAATAATCGAAGACTGAAATTCAGGGCTGAGACTTTAGGGACCATTTTATCAAAATCAGGCATTTCACCACTGAGGAGAATGGAGCCTCGCTCCAGTTTGATCTTTCATTGAGAAGGTGGGCTAAGAGGCTTACCCACATGACCTTTGGCTAGCTTTCCTATGTCAGAACTCCCCACACACCATCCCTGTGGCTACAGAATTCTAAGGGACCCAGGCTGGGTGGGGCTCCAAGCTCTTAACTCAGGAGGCAAGGACAGTATGACCAGAGTCTTTGAAGAAAAGAGCTGCCCCTGCAGCCTTGTTGCATGGAGAGGCGGTGTTGGTTCCTACCAGTGCTAAGGCACTCAGTGGGCAGTGGCCTGGCAAAGAACAGCAAATAAGACCCAAGCTGATAAGGAAGGCTGTGCCAGATATCTCATCCATCCAGAACCTTTCTCCATCTTTCTCCATCCTGCTTGGGCACCGGGGAGTCAACCTGTACAGGCAATGTCAATGGCCTCCCTTAACTCCTGGCTGCTGATTGGAATTGGCTGAAAAAGTCACCAGCAGGGTATTGGGAGGCAGGAGGCGAGTGAAGTCAGTCTACTTATTCCTCAGCTTCCTCCCTTCCAGGTCACTGGGGGTCAGTGGATTCCATTTAAGGAAAGCTACAGCTCCTGCTAGGCGGCACTCTCCCCATATCCTTCAGTTCTTTTCTTCTTCTTCTCCTTCTCCTTCCCTTCCTCCTCCTCCTCCTCCTCCTCCTCCTCCTCCTCCTTCTTCTTCTTCTTCTTCTTCTTCTTCTTCTTCTTGAGAGAGAATTGACAGCGTGGGGAGGGGCAGGGGAAGAAGGAGAGAAAGAATCCCAGGCTGTCAGCACAGAGCCTGACGCGGGGCTCGATCTCAGACCCTCAGACCATGAGATCATGACCTGAGCTGAAATCAAGAGTCAGATGCTTAAACAACTGAGCCACCCAGATGCCCCCAAATCCATCCTTTCTGAGTTCCCCTTCTCTTGTCCCTCCAGTGCTAGGGATAGTAACGGCTCTATCTCTTGTCTCTTAACCTCTGTCCACAGCTTTGTAAATAGTCCCTTAACTCTTTTCAAATGATCCATTTTAAATGTGCTGTCTGTTCCCTGCCAGGACACTGACCCATATACAGAGCTGTTACCCAAACAGAACTCAGAAAGTCAGAATCCCAAGGTGTCATGAAGAGATGAAGGGAACTTCTAGGCCTTCTCTGCTACCCACACCTCACTCTTTGAACTGGTTAGCAGCTTCCTCTAAAACTCATGACCACTATGGGTGTCTTCTTCCAGAGCTGACTCCATCCCCTTCACTGAGAGACCTCAGGAAGTCACCTCCGGCTTGACTGGGCTAGAGTTTGAGTCCCGCCTCATTCCACTGCTTACCACATGGATGGTGTTAAATTAAACCTCTCTTGAGTTTTGTTTTCTCCACCTGCAAATGGGGATAAATCTTTCCAGTATGATTTCTCTACAGTTTAAATGAGTTTATGTGGGTAAAGTGCTCAGCTCAAAACCCTGAGGTGAGATGGTTACTTCTGAGGTGAGATGTACACATTTTTTTAGGCTTTTAAGATTTGGGGTTTTTTAAAGTAAGCTCTACTCCCAGTGTGGGGCTCAAACTCACAGCTCCAAGATCAAGAGTCACTCACTCTACCGACCATAATAGGCAGGTGCTCCTTTTTTTAATACACTTTAGTTTCCTTAGACTTCATTACAACTTTAACTTTGAGGGGTACCTGGATGGCTCAGTCCATAAAGCAGGCAACTCTTGATGTTGGGGTCATGAGTTTGAGACCCATCAGGGGTAGAGTTTACTTTGAAAAAAAAAGTTTAATTTTGAAAACAATAAAAACAATTTTTAAGCAGCATTTAGTAGGTTGCCTGGCACATAGAAAGTGCTTAATGAATGTTCATTGTTATCAACATGATCATTCCAATGTCATCATCTCCATATCTCGTAACATGTCTGGGTCTCCCTACAACCTAGGGTAGAGTGCCATGCAGTCAGTTTTGCTCAGTATTACTCTGCATACTGGCTTTATGATTGTTACCCTCCTCAAGGAGGCACCCCAAGTCCCCTTGTCCCAAGTCCAGGCCCTAGCTCTGTCTTCACATGGTGCTCTCTCAGCTCTGCTGGCCCATCCCTTTCAGTTGTTTTATGGGTGCTTTGTACACATCTTTTGTTGTTCCACATGTGGATAGTTGTCCAGCCAAAGATGTTGCAAGTGTCCTGAGGACAGCCCTAGAGGCCAGGTCTTCCATGCCCAGCTGGGAGCTTGTGCAGAGCCCAGTGCAGGACTCTATAAGAAGTGCATCTTGGGGCAAAGCCGGAAGTTCCCATGAGGCAAGGCCACCCCTCAGACAAACATCTGGGGCGGGACTGTTTGCTTTGGCTGATGAAAAGCCAAAGTCCCAGGATCTATCTTGATAAGATCAAGGAGAAAAACATTGGGATGTGATCATAACAATGCCGCGTGCATGCCCTTCACAAAATACGTTCACCCTCTCCTCCTGACAACCTCACGATGATCCTGTTGGCAAAGCAAATGTTACTTTTCACATTTCACCGAGGAGAAATTAGAGCTCAGAGAGGTTGAGATTTGCCCAGAATTACTCAAATGGTAAGTAACAGAGCTAGTATGAGAGCCCAAGTTTTCAAGCTCCTTCATACCACACATTTTGGGGGGATACTAAACATATCTTTCATCCTTCTTACCAGTACATCATGAAGTTGAGGGGTTATTTCCTCAGAGTTGACAGTCGAAATCATTGATGAGTTGATGGTTCATCAGAACCCATGGGCCTGCCAGAGACCGACACAGTACACAGTCCAGGAATACTGCCCTTAGAGGGACAGAGAGGCACTAAGAAGCAGGACAGTGTTGGCCTTTCTGCTCCTCTCTCAGGGGTTTCTTCAGGGAAGACAGGATGAAGTGGGGCCACTCAAAGCACAGCTAGAATCTGGAGTTCCTACAGAGTGGGATTTGAGACACCTTTGAACAAAATAGGAACTCTACTTGCCAAGAGACCTAAAAGAGAGTCATTTCTTCAACTTTTTAAATTTTTTTAATGTTTATTTATTTTTGAGAGAGACAGCGTGAGTGGGGGGAGGAGGGGGCAGAGAAAGAGAGAGAGACACAGAATCCGAAACAGGTTCCAGGCTCTGAGCTGTCCGCACAGAGCCCGATGCGGGGCTCAAACTTACAAACTGCGAAATCATGACCTGAGTTGAAGTTGAATGCTTAACCGACTGAGCCACCCTGGTGTCCCATTTCTTCAACTTTTTGAGGGTTAGAATCTTCTAGGAGCAGCTAAAACTTTTATTTATTGACACCCAAGTCCAGTGAAGGCTTAAAAGTTGACTGGAGAGCAGGGAGGAAAGAGATCCATAGAGAGAAGGCAGGGTACCTTTGAGGCCAATGAGTTGCCAAAATCCCCTCCAAAGCCCTCATGTCAGAGTCTTCCAGTTCTGGAGACAAAAGTGGAGGACTTCTCTGGATATTTGGCCCCAAAAGGCAGGGCATGGAATATTTGGTTGGCAATGGTGTGGGAAAAGTCATATCAGCCCTTTAACCTGAATCCCCTCAGACCCTTCCTCTGGCCCCTAAAGGCAGGGATGGAAATGACTTACCCAGAGCTGAGTCCCCTGCCACTCATACAACACCACCTGGTCCCTTGCCATTATGAATACGAATGCCTAGTGAGCATGTAGCACTGTTTTAAGCACTTTACAAATGTTAATTTATTTCATCCTCACAACAACTCAGAGACATATGGGTTGCATAGACCATCGATATCCCATTTTACAAATAAGGAGACCAAGGTCCAGGGAAGAGAAAGCTATTGGTAGAGCCAGAATTAGAAGCCAAGTAGTCCAACTACAGAAGTCTCCCTTGTGCAGTGAAAACGTATCAGTACCAATGTTCTGGACTTCAGAGTTTATAAAAGATTTTATCTTGGCTCTTGGGAGGTTCCCAGAGGAAAAGAAGATGTCTTACCAATTGGGGCCCAGAGAGGTAGGTGATGTGATTCACCCAAGGTCACACAGCTAGTGAGAAGTCTCACTTCGCTGCCAATTAGGCACAAAATAGGTTTCTTGACCTTTGGTCAGGTCGCCCCCTCAACCCTTCCCTGGGCCAGTGGGCATAGCCCTGGTTCCTACGCCAGTGGGTGGGCAGAAGGGCGGAGCGGATCGCGGCCTACAGGCCTGGGCGCTGTCCGCGGTGCTGATCCTCCCGCCGCGCCCTTGCTCGCCAAGTGGCCGGCGGGTTCCCTGGGTTTCCCTTCCAGCTCCCAGCCAAAGCCAGCTCCCTGAGTTCGGCTGCCCGCCGGGGTCCTTAGGCCTGGCTCCCGGGGCTCCTGGGGTTTCCCCTCCCCCGACTGCGCGCCGCCAGCCTCCCCTCCCCCCGCCCCGCCCACGGCCCCTCCCCGCCAGTCCCAGGTCCCTCCCCTCCCCCCTTATCTCTCCCGCCCCCCCCCCCCGCTCCCCCCTACGGCTCGTTCGCCAGTTCCGGTCACGTTGCTGGGTGTTTACGCCTGGAGCCCGCCCCGGACCCCCCTTCGGCGCCCCGGAACCCCCCGGAGACCCGGCCCGACAGCCCCGCAGCCTCGCAGCAGCTGATGGCGCCGCAGCCCGGGCGGGTGCTGCGGAACCCCAGGCGCAGCTAGCGCGGGGAAGAAGAGCGCCTCCCCCCACCCAGCCTGGCCCGGACCCAGGGCCCTGCTGGCCAGTCGCTCCCTCAGGTCCCGAAGGTGAGGAGGCCGGTGGGCGTGGGGGGTGGACAGTGGGGGTGGCCACCGGCGGGAGCAGCGGGGCCGGAGCTCCAGCTCCCCTGGGAGGGCTGGCGCTGGGCTGGGCACCGCAGCGCGCGGGAGGCGGACAGGACCCGCGGGCTGCTGGCAGAAGTTGTCCTCCACCACCCGGACTCAGGTCCTTACCGGCCCTGGCGAAGAGTCCAGAGCGGCCTGAGGTCGAGTCACCGCCACCTCCTGCCACCTCCCATCACACACGTCTTTATGCCTTCCTTTCCCTGTCCTTCCTGGTACCCCTCTTCCCCGTCCTCCTTAGTCTCCATATCCCCCTCTGCCTTCTCTGGGAGTCATATTGGAGGCATAATCAGGCAGAACACCCAGACTGAAGGGGATGGGGGCTCCAGTTTCCTCATACATCCCACTCCCGTGTCCCTGGACACTCAGCTTTGCTGAGACTGGGTGTCCTGAGATCTCTCCCCTTCAGTGGAGGGGGAACCCATAGCCTAGGGGTAACCGAGGAGGGGAGGTTCTGGAGTGGAGAGGATCACAAGACCCCTGGGGAAGATGGCTCCACCCACTTGCCGGGTGAGCCCACCTTGCAGAGTATCAGACATTTGTCAAAGCCTGACTTCTTGTTCCCAACTCAAGTCCCTAGGAGAGCCAAGGACTTGGGGGGAGGGGGGTTACTTTCTAATACATGTACTTACTTGCCTAGGTGATTCCCAATAACACTGAACTCATTCTCCCTGTTTTACCAACATTCATTGTGCACCTGTTCCATGCAAAGGATTCCCAAAGACAAGGTCTTGCCCTCAGTAACTTTATGGCTTAGAGCAGAAGCCAGGCACCCCTGTGCACTCACACGGAGGTTGCCGGGGGGGCAGGGAAGTGTGATACATGGTAGAATGATTCCTGGGAAACACAGCAATGGAAGGGAGTCATTCCAGCTTGGTGAGGGTCAAGGAAAGGTTAGTAAGAAAGGTAGCCTTTGAGTAGGGCCTTGAAGGATGGGGCAGGTTTCAGGAGGCAGAGAGAAGGGAGAGGGATGTTCATCCATGGATATGGGGTGAGTTTGCTGTGAAAGCAGAAAAGGTAGAATCCCAAAGAAGAGGAGATCAGACTGCAAATGTGGACTGTGTTTAGATTTGAAGGACCTTAATGCAGGGTGAGCACCCAGTGGGGTGCTCCTAGTTGCCAGAAACTATAGTTTTGTCTATTGAGCAAGGTACTTAACCTGTCTGAGCCTCTGTTTCCTCATCTATGGAGTGGATATACTGATAGAACCTTCAATGTAGGGTTGTTATAAACATAAATGAGTTAATATGAGTTAATATATGTAAAATGCTAAGAACAGTGCCAGCCATTTATTATTGTTATGTAAGTATTACCTGTGCAGTGATGATTATTGTAAGTATTATTACCTGTGCCTCCATATCTGAGAAACACTTCTTGAGTTTCTGTTCTCCCACTACCCGAGGCCTCAGAGCCAGGTAGTAGAGAGGAATAAAGACTAAGAAAAATAAAGGACGTAATTTATTTATCCATTTATTACCATGCTTGCCATGTCTAATATACCTACCCTGACTACAAAAATGACAAAAATGAGTTTAATATTCTCCCCGAAACAAGAAGGCATTCTTTTTTTTTTTTTTATGTTTATTTATTGAGACAGAGCATGAACGGGGGAGGGTCAGAGAGAGAGGGAGACACAGAATCTGAAACAGGCTCCAGGCTCTGAGCTGTCAGCACAGAGCCCGACACGGGGCTCGAACTCACGAACCGTGAGATCATGACCTGAGCCGAAGTCGGACACTTAACCGACTGAGCCACCCAGGTGCCCCAAGAAGGCATTCTTAAAGAATTTTTAACAAAACGTGGATATTGAGTGTTCAGAACAGTACAAGGATATTTGTTGACTCAATAAATACTTTCAGTCCCGAAGAGAAAAGAAACACGAAGAAGGAAATTGAAACTGGGACAAGAGAAGCAGTCAGGGGGTGAGGGGTGGCAGAAAATGCAAACTCCACATAAGCAGAAAGCAAGAGTCTTCAGTTCTGGTTCCTCTCCCAGCCGCTTCGTCTGCCTGAGGGTGAGATGGGGCAGCAGAGGCCAGGGGACATTGAGCAGATTGAGGGAGGGGGAGTGGTTAGCCACCCAAGGAAAGACTGGACTTTAAGAGTGATGTTCAAACTTTTGATTAGCAGAAGGCTTTTCTCCAATGAATTGTCCATCATATAAATGAGGGGTAAAAATAACAAAACCTCTGCCTTGTGCCTCCAACCATTTTGACAACTTCTGAGACTCCTCTGTGGAACTCTGGGCTCTATGTAGCAAAATTTGCAAACCAATGATTAGGATGATCCCAACTGCCCCTGGAGCCCTGAGTGCTATGATTCTGCATTTTCTGTGGTTCTTCTAACCCAAAGAACTATAACAAGGGAAAGGGGAGAGAACTACAGTTTCCTATTTGCCATGTCCGTTGGAATCAGATAGCTGGCAAGAAAAGTGCGTACCCAGAAGCTTCGAAAAGACAAGCAGGAGATGAGGTCATTTTTAGAGACCAGGAGCCCAGGCCTTAGAGAGTGAGAATTGTGTTGGGTTAGAGGGTTCCTGAGCCTGGCATTTTGTCTGTAGTTGGAGACATGAGCACAGAAGCATTCTCCCAGCAACTTCCCAAGGGGAAAAATACTTGTAACTTGCAGACAGATGAGAGGCATGGCAAAAGTACCCGGGATTACCTCTATAAACTTGAACCCTGTGTTACAGGCCCCTTTTTTATTTTTAAATAGACAATTTGTTAAATGAACATTTTTCATCAAGCTAGAAAATTAAAACAAAGAAGAACTAGGAGCACAGGAGAAGGTGGGCAGGGAAACAGTACAGACCCTGAGGTGGCCAGGACAGTGGACAAAGGCAAAGGACCCTTCTCACTCTAATCTGTGAGGTAGGACATCTTGGGCCGGATGTGGGGAGAAGATAAAGCTGGTAACTCTAACCCTTCAGCTGCTGCCACTGGCCTGGACCAAGTTCTCAGGCACAAGCTTCTTCTCAAGCCAGAGGTTTCCAGGACTTACTTTCCTTCTTTCTTTCTTTCTTTCTTTCTTTCTTTCTTTCTTTCTTTCTTTCTTTCTTTCTTTCTTCTTTCTGTTTATTTATTGATTTTTGAGAGAACACGAGTGGGGGAGGGGCAGGGAGAAAATCCCAAGCAGGCCTCATACTGCCTGCGTGGACCCCAACACAGGGCTAGAACCCATGAACTGTGAGACCCGAGCCAAAACCAAGAGTCAAAGCTTGACATACTGAGCCACCCAGGTGCCCCCAGGGATGCATTTCTCTGGGAAAATCTGACATTTTCCTGGCTTGGGCCTTCTGAAGTGTGACAGCCGCAAATAAGAGATGTGTATTGTGGTTCCCCTTCCCCACTCCATTTCCCGCTCTCCCCCAAACAAACTAAATAATAATGTGTAAGAAAGAATATCTGCCAAGATCATTTGTGACCCAAATTTCTGCCCTGAGAAGAGCAGCCTGCCTAGTTGGAAACAAATCCTCAAGTCCTTCTGGGAAGGCTCAGAAACAGCTGGTTGGCTCAGCCTCTCACAATGGCCAGGGTCCAGTCTCCAGGGCTGTGTGGAAAAGGCTTTTACTCTTCAGAGACACTTACGTTTCAGCGGTTGGGAACAGATATTTTGTCTCTTCATCATAAGCAGAGGCCCACGTGCCTTCGTCCTCCAGGTGCGCACAGACCAGACACATAGATGCAAGAGAAGCAAGAACTCCCCCCCCCCAACATGCATGTGCACATACGTGCACTCCTCGAGGCACACACACAGACTCAGGGACATGTGCAGACACACAGGCACACACATGCCGACATAGTTTTACAGCAGCACAGACGGAGCTTCTCTGTTCCTTCTGGGTTATGCACCAGTATATCTGACTGCCTGCTGGACATCTATTTCTCCCCGTTTAGGTCTCTTGAACATGTCAAATCTAACATGTCTCAGGCTTCAACTTATCTCCTCTGTAAGTCTGCTCCTCCATCAGTCTGCCCAGCTCCACAAATTCACTCACTTGTACATTCCACGAGTATTTACTGAGTATATTCTATTTGCCAGATACTGTGCTAGGCACTAGGGAACGGGAGGAAACAAAACAGAGACCTTCATCTTATGTTGCCAACAGTCTGGCAGAGGAAATGGGCAAGAAACAAAATGTAATATACTCATGTGGTGATAAATTCATGGGAGAAAAACAATGCAGGTTAAGGGAGTGGAGAGTGACAGAGGGTTCTATGTTAAATCAGGTAATCAGAGAAGGGCTCTGAGGAAGTAACATTTGAGCAGAGTCCTCAATGAAGGGGAGGAATGGGCCATGGGGGTATCTGGGTGAAGGGTATTCCTGGGAGATGGGACAGCACACACAAAGTCCCTGAGGCAAGAGTGTGTGGCATATTCAGGAAACAGTAAGGAAGCCAGAGTGCCTTGGGTGGAGCCAGCAATGGAAGAGCAGTACTAGAAGAGAGCAAACAGGGCCAGGGACAATTGTATAGGATCTGGTAAGAATTCTGGACTAGGAATTAAGTGTGATGGGGAACTGTTGGGGGGTTTTGAGTGGGGAGCAGGGAGACGTGATCAGATTTGCTAAAGGAACTCCAGCTGCTGCATGGGAAACAAGGCAGGAGTGGAAGAGAGAAGCCAGTCACAGGCTACCACAGTGATACATCAGAGGGATGGTGGGACCTGGGACTAGGGTGACAACAATGGAGATAGTGAGAACCGATTGGATTCAGGATGCACATTTTCAAAGGTGGAGACAACTGGATTTGCAGATGGATTGGCTGTGGAATATGAAGAAAGAGAGGAATTAAAGATAACTCCTAAGTTCTTGGCCTGAGAAACTGAGAGAATAGGTAAAAATCAGTGCCATTTATCAAGGTGGTAAACAGTGGGCAAGAACATGTTTTTAAGACAGATCACAAGAGTTCAGTATTGGGGCATGCAAATTTGAGGGACCCATCAGACATCCAAATGGTGGTCTTAAGCAGTCAGTCTAGCATACAGGAGAGAGTTAGTTTAGGGGTCAGCATATAAATGGTAGTTACAGCCATGGGATTGAACAAGATCACCTACGGAGAAATTATAGATTAGGGAAGAGGTCCATTGTGAAAGAGGTCTAATGTGAAAGGTGAGGAAATGTAGAAAGATCCAGCAAACATATCTGAGTTGCCCAAACTGGAAAACTAGGAGACATCCCAAACATTCACCCTCCCCATCGTCATGACTTAATATAATCCATTCCCATGTGCTGCCAATTCTACCCCCAAAATACACCTGGAACCTCTCTTGGTCTTCATCTCCATCATCTGGTCCAGGCCTCTATCATCTCTCACCTTGACCACTGCTCCATTCTCCCAGCTGACCTCCCACATCCATTCTGCCCCCTCTAATCTGCCCTCCCCATAGCAGCCAGAACAATCTTTTAAAAATGCAAATCAAAAAAATATTTTTTTAAAGGGGGTACCTGGGTGGTCCAGTTGATTAAGCATCCAACTTCGACTCAGGTCATGATCTTGCAGTTCACCAGTTCAAGCCACGTGTTGGGCTCTGTGCTGACAGCTCAGAGTCTGGACCCTGCTTTGGATTCTGTGTCTCCCTCTCTCTCTGCCCCTCCCCTTCTCATTCTCTCTCTCTCTCTCTCTCTCTCTCTCTCTCTCTCTCTCTCTCTCAAAAATAAATAAAACATTAAAAAACTTTTTTAATGTAAATCATATAATGTCCCTCCTCTGCTTAAAATCCTTTAATAACTTCCCAATTCAGGGGTGCCTGGATGGCCCGGTTGGTTAAGCATCTGATTCCTGATCTCAGCTCATGAGCTCACGGTTTGTGGGACTGAGCCCTGCAGTGAGCTCTGCACTGTCAGTGCAGAGTCTGCTTGGGATTCTCTTTCTGTCCCTCCCCAGCTCTCTCACTCTCTCTTTCTCCCTCTCTCAGAATAAATTTAAAAACTTTAAAAATAATAATAATAATAACTTCCCAATTCATTCAGTATTAATCCAAAATTCTTGGCATAGTTTACAAGACTATGGCCCGATCCTTCTCTTGCTAACCTCTCTTCCTGCAGCCCTCCCCTAATACCTTACACTTCAGTCCTCACTGGCATTGACAAAGTCTCTGTTCCCCGAAAAGACCATGTGAAGCACTTAGCATAAGGCTTGGCACATAATAGGCACACAGTAAATGTAAGCTATCATTATTATCCTACCTCAGGGTTTCACAAATGCTATCCACTGTCTCAAATGTTCTTCTCTTTATTCTTCTAACTTCTACCCCTACTTCAAGTCTGTATTACTTTTCTATTGCTGCATTAAAGATTTTCATAAACTAAGTGGCTTAAAACAGTATCAGTTTGTTACCTCACAAGTTTCCAAGGATCTGGAGTCTGGCACATTTTAGCTGGGTCCTCTGCTCGAAGCCTCAAAAGGCTGAAATTAAGGCTGGCTGCATTCTCATCTGAAGGCTCAACTAGGGAAAAAACTTGGTAGGGATGCCTGAGTGGCTCAGTTGGTTAAGCGTCCAACTTCAGCTTAGGTCATGATGTCACAGTTTAAAAGTTCGAGCCCTGCATCAGGCTCTGTGCCGACAGCTCAGAGCCTGGAGCCTGCTTTGGATTCTGTGTCTCCCTCTCTCTCTGCCCATCCCCTGCTTGTGCTCTGTCTCTCTCTCAAAAAATGAATAAACACTTTTTTTAAATCTATAAAAAATAAATAAAATAAAAATTTTTAATGTTCACTTATTTTGAGAGAGAGAGAAAGAGCATATGTGTGAGTGGGGCAGGGGCAGAGAGAGGGAGAGGGAGAATCCCAAGCAGGCTCCATGCTCAGCACAGAGCCCAACAGAGGGGCTCGATCTCATGACCTCAGCTGATATCAAGAGTCTGGTGCTTAACCAGCTGAGGCACCCAGGTGCCCCAGATTTAGTTTTTAAGTAATCTCCACACCCAGTGTGGGGCTGGAACTCACAACTCTGAGATTAAGGGTCACATGCCCTACCCACTGAGCTAGCCGGCACCCCATCCAACTCCTCTTTTAAAAAAGGACTCTGCCACCTGCCTTCAGCCTATAGAGTTCGTCTTAGTAAAATACACATCAGATCTTCCTCCTCTGTGACCTGGAAGAGCCCAGGGCCCTGGGTTAAGTTTAAGTCAGAAAAATGGATTTGAACTGGGAGAGGGTGTGCTCTAACCATTATGCTGGTCTACCAGCTGGTGGTTGAGCTGGGATGCTGGCGGGATGGGTTTTTCCACTCCACAACTCCCTCATTTTAGCCATGAGAAAACAAAGAGCCCAGAGAGGGAGAGGGCTTGCCCAGAGTCACACACCTGGTTAAGAAGCAGGCTAGAACCTGCCTCTGTCTCTCTTTATTGACTTTGTTGCTCCATTCGTGTTCCTCCCTGAGAAACAGAAAGGCTAAAGTTACATGCAGGCAGGGGAGTGAAGCCATTTATGTTCCTGGTTCTGAAGACCTCTGGTTCTTCATCTATTAAATGGGAATAATCATACTCCCCTGATGACACATGCATGAAGCTTTGGTGAGTAAACGGGGGAGAGAGCTACAGGGGTAGAATTGTCTACGTGGTGGCAACAGGAGCCCAGACTGCAGGACATTATGAGGGATCTGAGGGGGGGCAGGGCAGATGGCCCCACAAGATGTGGGCTTACCTTCTCGTCTTTCCCCCAGGTGGGGCCCAGGCCTGGGTTGCCATGGATACCGTGTCCCTGGAGCATCAGATCCAGAGTGTGCAACGCCACATCAGCTTCCTGAAAAAGGAGCAGATGGCCCTGCTTCGAGACCTGCACCTGGAGATCCTGAGGCTGCAGAAACGCTGCTCAGGTGAGGCCGGAGGGATGGTGGGCAGTGGGGGCCATCAGCAGTCATCACCATCAGCAGTCTCTGATGGAGTGCCCCCCATGAGCCTCCCTAAACCTCACAACAGACCTGCCAGGTGAGGGTCACACCCCTTTTTCTGATGAGGAAACTTGTCTTGGGGAGATGAGACATGAGTTTTAGAGCAAAGGGCTCTGGTTCAGTAGCAGAAGAAAACCTGGAGCCATTCTTAGGGATTCCTGTCCTTTGCCACTAAGTGTTCATCAAGCACTTCCAAAACCTTGCAAGCCCTCAAGCTAGTTGGGAAGATACACACACAGGATAGTTGGGGGCGGGGGGGGGGGGGTAACATTAAGACTTACAGAAAATGAAGAGGCCCGGGGCGCCTGGGTGGCTCAGTCAGTTGAGCTCCCAATTCTTGGTTTCGGCTCAGGTCATGATCTCACGGTTCATGGGTTCAAGCTCCGTGCCAGGCTCCGCACTGCCAGCACGGAGCCTGCTTGGGATCCTCTCTCTCTCCCTCTTTCTCTCTCTCTCTGCCCCTCCCCCGTGCTTGCTCTCACACTCTCTCACTCTCTTTCTCTCAAAATAAATAAAATTAAAATTAAAAAAAAGAAAAGAAAACGAAGAGGGCCAATGAGAGGTCATAGGTAGGATCATGTTCAGCCTAAGGTGTGGGTGATAAAGGAGACCAGGCACCCCAGGCTGCCCAGAGGAGGGAGCATTTCCACTCCCTGAGGCTGAGATGTAGACCTGCTGAGACACTACGGGGGAATGAGGGTGGAGAAAGCATTCCAAATGAAGCAAATAGCATGGCAAAGTCCAGAAGGTAGGAAATCAAAAGCTCGGGGAAAGTTCTATTTGACTGGATAAAGCTGTGCTTAAGGCTGGTGAGAAATACAGCTGGAGCCAGATAACAGAAGACCTTGACAAGTATCAGGACAGCTAAGAAGTTTGGCCTGTCCTCCTGGGTAGTGGGGAGCCCCTGAAGGTTTCTGAGTAGCATCATGCTCTTTAAAAAACTCAGCAGTTGTATGAATTGGAGGGGGAGGGAGGCAGGGATACCAGTGATGAGGCTGATGCAGTGGTTGAGGAGAGAGATGAAAGGGGCAGAAAGGGGAAGACCAGTGGGAGACAGGGTGAAGGGAAGGACTTGACAACCAACTGGATTTGTAAACAAGACAGAAAGAGGTACCAATAATGAAGCCAAATGCCAGCCCTGACCTCTGCTCTTGGACTTCAGGCTTCAACTGCCCGGCCCTCTCAGAGGCTAGGCTCTGGCCCAAGTGCTCATCCAGGCCGAGTCCCCAAGTACAGGTGTTAGAGGCAATGACTCATAGAATGGGTCACCTGAAACAGCCCAACCTCTTTCTTATACAACTAGATAAACTGAGACCCAAAGAGAGAGAGAGGGAGAGAGAGCACACACACCACACAATATGTCAGTGACACAGCCAAGATTAGACCCCAGAGCTGCAGACTCCCACCTGTGCATGCCTCTTGCAGCTTTCTGCATACTCTCTCCCCAAGATGCTCAGATTTCTACTTCCCTCCCAGCCTCTGCTCATGGGAGGCTCCCCATTCTCCAGAGGGAAACTCAGTGACCTGGCTGGCTTCTCACTCTGGCTTCAGAGCCTGGTCGTCCTGACTCTCGGCCCCCACGCTGTCCTTGGCTCCATATACAGATTCAGCTGCTACATTCCTAGGCCAGGCTCCCTGCAATCTCCCCGGAAGCCTGGATGGCATCAGGGGCCAGTCCATGGGTCAGGGATGGCCCATGCAGACTCACTCCTGCCTGATGCCACTTTCTCATTGCAATAACAACATTAAAGGAAAATCACGATGAGTGGACCCTAAGACCCTATAGCTCTTGCCCTGATTTCTTTTTGCTTTGCCTGAATTCTGAAGACCTGGGTCCTTCCACTCAGGACACAGGCCAGGACCCCAAAAAAGTGTAATAGGCAGGAACAGCCCCCACCACCCTCCTCAGCCTGCTATGGGACTGCAGCCTCTCAGTTATTGATTCAGGAGATAAAAATAACACTGGGTTGGCCTGAAGCAGCCACTACTGGGGCTGAAATACCTGAATAAGGCCCTTCTTCCAATGGGTGGAAGAAAGAGGAGAAAGGAACAGAAAAAAGAAAATTTTTTTCAACGGGATTAAACAGGGACTTAGATGGATGCCTGGTTGGCTCAGTCAGTAGAGCATACGACTCTTAATCTTAGGGTCATGAGTTCAAGCCCCATATTGAGCATGGAACCTAGTTTTAAAAATAAAACAAATTAAGGGGCACCTGGGTGTCTCAGTTGGTTAAGTGTGCAACTTTGGCTCAGGTCATGATCTCACAGTTTGTGAGTTCAGGCCCTGTATCGGGCTCTGTGCTGACAGCTCACAGCCTGGAGCCTGCTTCAGATTCTGTCTCTCCCTCTCTCTCTGCCCCTCCCCCACTCATGCTTTGTCTCTCTCTCTCTCTCTCTCAAAAATAAGTAAACATTAAAAAAACTTTTTTAATAAAAAAATTAATTTATACATATACACTTATATACATATATGTATATATATGTTTGTGTGTATATATATATACACATATATGTATGTATATATGTACATGCATATACATATGTAAACAGGGAGGGTGCCTGGGTAGCTCAGTCAGTTAAGTGTCTGACTCTTGATTTTGGTTCAGGTCATGATCTTATGGTTTGTGAGATCAGGCTCTGAGCTGATAGCATGGAGCCTGCTTGGGATTCTCTCTCCCTCTCTCTCTGTACCCCTCCCCCGCTCATGATCACACTCTCTCTCTAAATAAATAATAAATAAACTTTAAAAAATACAAAAATAAACAAGGACTCAGGGGCTGGGAAGCGGATGGGAGAGGGGATGAGCTAGTATAGGAACCAAGTGGGCAGGGCTTCAGAAAGAGCCTGCCAAAAAGGGGTGGCACTCAAAATGAAGGGGTTCTAAGAGGTGGGTGGGCATATTCTGGTTGGTGGGGCAGCCTGGATGATAACAAGATCTGCCCCATGTATTCAGCACTGACTCAGCCCTGGGTTGGGCCCTCTGTTTATTTCTCTAATTTAATCCTAGCAATAGCCCTTTGAGAGGCAGGTGCAATTTTGTCCCCATTTCACAGATGAGAAAACTGAAGCCCAGAGAGGTGCTGTCACTGGCCCAAGGTCACACAGGGTATCTGACCTCACTGCATGCCCTTCTAAAGGGAAGATGGGCAGGGAGATTTGATGGATGGGGGAGTGGAGCCCAACTAGGATTCTATCTCCCCTCCCCCAACTTCCTGGTTAAGAGTGAAACCAGCCCCACGGGGAGTTAGTGGCAGAGCCAAAATCCCTTGAGCTACTCCAGGGCCTTGCAGGAGGGGCCAAATTGGCTCCAGGAAGCCCTGGAGGGTGGAGGCATCAGGGTCCTCCCTGGAGCTCCAGGAAGGAGGTTCAGACTCAGGTCACAGCAAAAAGCCCTAGCAACAGTTGGCCTCCCAAGGGAAGAGCCAGGTGAGGGCCCCACAAGACTAGACTGTGTAGGTGCTGTGGGCATTGATGCCAGAGATGTGCTACCTTATCCCACTCCCAATTTCACACTTCCTTTAGGCATCTGACTGCACCCCTGCAGGAACACACACGTGCTCCAGGACAGGTGCTTTCTGTCACCAGTTGCTGCTGGGCTCCATCCTGCCCTTTTCCCAGTTTTTGAGACTTGGTGGAGTCCAGGGCGCCGGGGTGGGGCCGAAAAAATGATCAAACTCAGCTGACTGAGGAGCAGAACATTCTGGGCTGTGAGGAATGGGGCCTGGGCAGACAGGGAGGTGTGTTCCCCCCCCCCCCCCCCCCCCCGTGGTGGCTGGGCTGCCAGTGAGAGCCCAGGAGGAAACCTCTCCTACACCTCCTACACCGTTCCCTTAGCGGACTGACCCCGCCCCCTCAGCATAAGCCAAGTGCCATTCAGGACTTCCGTCACCAGGTGGCGCTGTCCCCCTTGAAGCCCCTCTTCTTACCCTGTGGAATATGGCGGAAAACAGGGCTGAAAAACGAGCTGGACTGATGTTCAGAAAATAACACAGGCACGACAGTATTGGCTGTGAAAATAGTGAAACGCATGTGCCCTATTGGTAAATAGCCACTGTCCTGAGTCCCCCTCCAGTGTCTGCAAGCAGCCCAGACACTTCGCACGTGCACCAACTAAACACTAAAGGGGCTGTGCCCTGCACAGCAGGGGTCTTCCAGAATGGCTCTGATTTGTCCTCATGTTAGATATTTTATGTTACCTCTGGGAAGGAGCTAGTACTCACCCCCCCCCCCCCACCCCAGGCCCAAAAGCAAGCCAGGCTCCTCAGTCCCACAGGGATGAGCTAACCTCCAAACGCAGGCCACTGCACTTGCACTGGAAAGATCTCTGGGCTTAGAATCAGGCCAATCAGGCTCAGGCTGTGCCTTGCACCTGTCTTCACTTCTTCCCCTCACTGGACTGCAGTAAAATAGGTAAGGGAGATGGTTTAGATGGTTTCTAAGGATGTTAATATTGTCACTTTTACTGAGCTGTGATTCCCTGATCTCTCTCTCTCTCTCTCTCTCTCTCTCTCTCTCTCTCACACACACACACACACACACACACACACACACCCCACTACCTTTTATTTTCTTTCCCCCCAGAACTGACTCATGACCTGGAGATGAGAGAGGCCCAATCTCACCAGCAAGGTAAGAGAAGGATGACTGGTGGGGAAATAGCATGGGGGCCCAACAGGTTACCTTTTCCCCACCACTTGGTAAGACCCAAGCCTTCTCTGTCCCCAGTCCAGACTTGGGGGACTGCCACTCCTCAGCTTCTTCAGCAGAGTGAAGGATGTCAGCCCCACTTACCTACTCATCTGGGTGACATTGTGCAGTGAACAACCTGTACCACCATACCTTGTATCCATGTCTCTGTTCAAGGTAGGAAAATGAAGGCAGGAAGGAGATGGTATCTTGGAAGTCCACCTGATCAACCTCATTCCTTTCTGTGACCCACCTCCCTAATCCTTCCCATCCTTGCATAATTGATCTCTACAGTCAGTGTCCACACCCTCCAAGATGCTGAATTCTGAGATGCAACACAATGGCAATGGAGTCCATGGCTTCAAGGAACATTGTCTAGATGAGGAGAAAAAAGAAACGCGTCAGCAAATCCTTCATTTTCCAAAAGCGTGACTTCTTGCCATTGTAGCAATTCCACTAAAATATCTGTTTACAGATTATTACTTCACCCATAAAATGGAGATGGGGGGGGGGATGGTGTTCAATGGAGATGAAGTTTCACTTTTGCAAAACTCACAACAATGTGAGTTTACTTTACTGAACTGTACATTTAAAAATGGTTAAGAAGGTAAACTTTATGTTGTTTTTTTGCTACAATTGAAACTTTTTTTTTTAAGGGAGGGGTTCCATTGTTGAGATCTTAATCACCAAAGTTATATGATCTCTGAGAACTGGGACTGGATGTTATCCATCATCTCCAAGTGCAAGACATGGAGAGGGACTCAGTGAATGCTTAACTTAAAATGAATCACTATGTAGTCTTTCTTAGCAGAGAGGA
This sequence comes from Acinonyx jubatus, assembly GCF_027475565.1. Classification (NCBI taxonomy): domain Eukaryota; kingdom Metazoa; phylum Chordata; class Mammalia; order Carnivora; family Felidae; genus Acinonyx; species Acinonyx jubatus. Next base: position 13,790,179 of record NC_069397.1, read on the forward strand.
AGTTAGCTGGGAATGGACTCCCTGCCATACTGATGTGCTGCTCATAGATCAAGAGCACCTGGGTGGCTCAGTTGGTTGAGTGTTGAGCATCCGCCTCTTGATTTTGGCTCAGGCCATGATCCCAGGGTTGTAGGACCGAGCCCCATGTTGGGCTCTGCAGTGAGCATGGAGCCTACTTGAGATTCTCTCTCTCCCTGTGCCCCTCTCCCTTTTGGGCACTCTCTGTGTAAAAAAAAAAAAAAAAAAAAAAAAAAAAGGCTACATACGAGACCAAGACTTAGGTATGGAGAAGGCTGGAAATTTTAAGTAAAATACTGAAAACCCTACAAATCCTTTCCATATTTGTTCATAAAGTTCTAAACATGTATAGACTTGAACGAATTCTACCTACTTCTTTAAGTGGCAACACAGGCAACCTCTTCATGCTTGAGTGCTTGGAGGAAGGAGGCATACATCCCAAACACCAGTTCTGTGACAACAGCAACCTTCACCCCACCTCTGAAAGGGTTTCCTTCCTCTGAAAGGGTTTCTGGGGTCATCTGAGCTCAAGGAACTGCCCAGCATCCTGGTTTTTGTCCTCTCTCTCAGGGGGGTGGACAGCTCCCTTTCTTTGTCCTCCTACCATTTGGCTGGTTTTCATATCCTTTCCTGAGTCACCTTTTTGGCTACCTTTTGTCACCTTTCAGCCATCTATGTCTCTACAATCGCTCACATGTGTTAATCCCAGGATATGTTGCCGGCTGAAATGGAAAGAATTAGGATCCAGGAGGCAGGGGTCCTCAACTCTGGGGGCACATTAGACTCACCTGGGAACATTGAAGAAGTACCAGTTCCCAGGTCCAATCCCAGAGATCCTGATTCAATTGGTCTTTGTTAGGGCCCAGGAAACTATGTTTTAAAGCTCTCTGGGTTGTTCCAATATATATACAGTGTTGAAACCCAGCGCCTTGGGCAAAGGCAAACAATAAAGAAGTAACACAAAAGAAATTACAAAATGTAACAAATGCCCTATGAAAGAAACAGCAAGGTTCAGGGCACACTAATTGCCCTTTCTCACCCACATTCCCAGGTCCCAAGTCTTTCAGTCCCTCACTTTTGCATGTCTCTCCTACCTCCTACCGCGGATGGGGCTTTTGTACAAGTTGTTCCTCTCTGCACAGCACTCTTCTCTCTCCTCTTCACTGCTCAACTCCAGCTCATTCTTCCAACTCATCCAAGCCTAAGTGGTTCTTCTGCTGAAAAGCATGAAGGTCACAGTATCCACTTAGTTGTGGCATTGGCACATGTCACTGATGCAACCTCACATGCATTTGTGATTATGTACTATACCTCTCCCACTATGCTTTCTGTAAGCTTCATGAGGAATGTTTTATTATCCACCATATCCCCAGTGCCTAGCACAATGCATATAGTAAGGGCTCAACAAATATTTGTGGGTGTGCATGAATACTGGTCGGGGAGGGTTTTGCATTTCAGCTGAGACCTGAAGAATTAGAGGAGAGACCAGACGGTAGGATAGGTGCCAGGGCCCCGAGGAAGCGAAAGGCCTGTGTAGCCAACGAGTGAGAGTGAGGGAGAGCGCGGCCGGACGGGTGGTCGGGGAGGTGCCGGGCTCTGTAACGTGGCTCGGCGAGCTGTGCAGGGTCGGCCAGGCGGAGACCGTCACCTCTCCTCTCCATCTCCCCTCTCCAGAGGCGGCGTCCCGGGAGCTGGAGAGCAAGTGCCGCGCACTGGAGTCGCAGCTGGCGGCGCGGGCGGCCGCCAACGCCGAGCTGCGGCGGGAGGTGGCGCAGCGCGAGGCGCTGGTGTCTGCGCTGCGCTGCAGCCTGCGCACGGAGGAGCGCCGCTTCCTGGAGGAGCTGCGGCGCCGCAGCCACCGCGCCACGGTGCTGGGCACCGAGCTGCAGAAGCACACCGAGGCGGCCGCCTACCTCTCCTGTCAGCTGCACGCGGCGCGCCAGAGACTGCAGACTCCGCGCCCGGGCCCCGCCGCCGCCGCCGCCGCCACCGAGCCCCGGCCCCGCCGGCGCGCACAGCGGGCCCGCCGGCCGCCCGCCGCCGAGGCCGCCGCCAAGGGCCCGGGCCGGGACTGGGCCGCCTGGGACCGCGCGGCCCGCGCCCTGGACGACATCGACCCCATGCCCGATCCCGCGCTCTTCCTCTACGCCCGGAGGCCCCCGCGGCCCAGCGGCCGCAGCCCGCGCCAGCCACCTCCCCAGGAGCCCCCGGACCGAGCCGGCCCGCCGGCCGCGCCCAACCCGCCCAGCGCGCCCGGGGAGCCGGAATAGGCGCGGGGCTGCGGGGTGGGGAGTGGGGAAGGCCGGCCCGGCCTCCGGCTAGGGACGCAGCTCGGGCCGCGCACGCACGTTCCGGGGGCCGCGGGAGCCGGCGCTCCTCCTGGGAGCGGACGGAGGCGGCCCCAGCTCCCCTACCCCGCCCAACCGCCCCCGCCTTTTGTATTACCCTCCCCCGAGGGAGCTCCTCCGCGGGGCTGCGAGAGTGCACCTTTTTTGTGGAGAGGGTGTACGGATGCTGATCAGTTCCTCACCCTGTTGCAGGGAGGGGAGGGGGCGGAGGTCACGCCCTGCCCCGGGAAAGCTGACAATCGTTGGACGGGAGGGGGAAGGCTGGGCTGGCCTACAAAAGGAACGCAGTGGCACTTAGCACCCCTAGGCCTCCCAGCTCCCCCCTCGGGCCTCCCCCAGCCCCGCACGGCTGCCCTGCCCGCCAAGCCTTCCTTCGAGGGGAGGCTCGAGCTAGGGGCTAGCGGCTGGACCTTTTTCCTCTGATGCCGCTTCTCCTACCCCTACCCTGCTGATAGGTCCTTACCGGTGAGCACCCAACACTTTAGAGGCATTTCCTGCCAGAGCCCCTGGTAGGGAAATTGTGACGTGATGGAAGTTTGAACTTCTGGAAGGTAGCACCCATAGACCCTTGGAGAGGAGTACAGAACGGGTTTGGTGACAGAACCTGGTCTAGAGCTGTCTCCAGTTCAGTCCTTTCCCAGGATGCTCATCTAATATTTAGACCCCGGAGCTGCGCTAGGGAAGCGAGGGGGACACTCCTGAGTCCCCTACGGACATACGGACATACGTACGGCTGTGGAAGGGCACAAAAGGCCGTCCCCTTCTGGATGCAGCTGGGAACCTGAAGGCTGCCTTGGGAGCTTTCCTAGTCCTGTTTATTGGTGCTAATTTTGCCCAGCTGCACCCAGAGCCGGGAAGAAGGGCCGGGTTCTTGGAAGTGGATGTGGTTGAGAGAGGTTTGAGTTTGCTGGGGTGGGGGGAAGGTGGGAGCACAGGTTAGTCCCCAGGCTGGTCCCCTCTAGGGATGCCCCTGATCCTACCAGAACTGACAGTGGCCGGGTGCATCTGTCTAGGATAGCCAGTAGTGAAATGGCAAATGAGACACCCCACATCCTAACTACTTGCCCCCAGCTCCCTTCTCCTAACCAAAGGCAGGAAGTGCAGTTCTGGTCTAGTGTGGCCCCCACCCCAAGCCCAACCCCTAGAAAGACAAACCCTAGAGCCCCTTCCCCCATGCCATGCCTCCTCTGATGGTCCTAAGTGCCTGTGAGGTCTTCCAGGGGCTGCAGAGGGAGGGTGGGGGGCAGGGAGAAGCCCTTACCTCTGTCACAAGTAGCGCGTCCTGGCAGATCCTGTCCTGACTGAGGCTGAGCATTCTGTGTGTCACCCAGGATCTGGGAGTTGAGCAGAGCCAGTCTCCAGGGGTGGTGAACCCTTCTTCCATCACCATCCCTGTGATGAACAGGGGGAACCCCCAATCCTGTCCTCTTTCACTATGTTGGAGGGAGTGGGAAATCCCCAAGAATCAAAACCAGTGAGCACACTCTGGGCCCCCACAAATATGCTGTCCTTTCCCAGCTGATTGCACTCAGGACTGCTGAGACTGTGCAATAACTGGGCCTCATCCGGGCGTCCAGCCCCTAGAATGCAGATGCCCAAGGTGTGGATGCCCTTAGGACAGACAGGACAGACAGTGCTCTCTCTCACTCAGTCTCCGTTGGGCCACAGTGTTGGCCTGGAGTCCTTGCCCTGCCCTGGCCTCTTACCCTTCTCTCCTGCCCCGTGGTTGTGCCTCTGCCCTCCGTGTCCCCCCTCAAGTGTGTGTGACTCACTGTACCCCTGGTCCCGTTGCCTCCCTTTCAGAGGTGCCTGTGTGAGGAGGCCTCTCTCCTCTCTTGGCTGCACTCTCCTGAAGGGACCCAAAGGACTGTGGGAAGGAGGGAAAGGGTGTCTTTCTAGAGCAACCCACCTAGATCTTGAGCTTCCACAATCACACTTTTGGGGTAAACAGGGTGACTTTGTTATGTTGATTCTTCTACAGAGATGGTGAAGTACTTTATCCACCCTCTCCCCCCCCCCCCCCCACCTACTAAAAGCCATAGCTATGCCTGCCTGGCCTCCCCCAGCTCTATAGCAATAGCCCTTCCCCTTCCCTCCTGGGTACCCAGGGTGTCTAGCCAGGGGGCCTCCACCACACCCCTCCCCCAGGGAGCTTCCGGCAGCTTGTCTGCCTCTCCCCAAGTAACCCCATCAGCACCTCCAAATTCCTGTCCCTCTTCTAGCAACCAGAGATAATGACAATTATTTGTGGGGTGCTTGGAGATCCCCCAGATGAAAGGTTCTGAGTGCTGGCTGACTTGCTGACTCTCACCTGAGGTGTTGAGGGTCTGGGAAAGGAAATAAGCCCTCCTCCTCCACTTAGCAAGCTGGGGGGAGGGGCTGAGGGCTGAGGCAGATGGAGGGTTCCAATTTTAACCAATTCCTCTTCCCCATTCTTCTAGAAATAACGGACTGAGGACTTCCCTCTATCCACCTGCCCCACGTGCAGCAGAATGGGACTGGGAGTCAGTAGCCTGCCTTGGCCTAGGAGCCCCAAATTCTTTAGCCTCCAGCTCTCTCCGTCTCCTAGCCTGGGGGACCCACACTGCCAAAGGAAAGACCGCTTCCCATGAGCCTCTGGAATGTGTGGGTGACTAGAAGGGAAAGGATCGTGTCTCCTCCCCGCTCCACTCTTCTCTGCAGCACCATGAGTCCCCATTGGGGAGGGGCATGCTGACAAGAACACTCAGGGCCCCCCCCCCCGCCCCCGCCTCGAGGTGGAGTTCCAGCCACACACCAAGTATGGATAGACCCAGGAAGGAGAGCTGCAAGTGGGGACCCCTCCCTGTTCTGGAAGCCAGCCAGGGACAAGTGGCCAATGCAGCATGAGACTCTATACCCCTGCCCCCCATATCCCACCCACAGTGGCCTGCAGATTGGGGGACCACTCCAGGGCTGAAATGGGGTAGCCCTTCCCCAAGCCAGCAGCAGAGTAGAGGTCTCCCCATGGAGAAGAGGGAGGCCAGGAGGGTGTGGAACAGCATCTCCTTAGTGCAAAGAGCTGGGGATCTCTAAGCACCCTCTCCCTGAGGTGCCAGCCTTGAATAGGGACATGCAGGGCTTCCATACCACCTGGCAGGAGCCCCATTGGTGGGGCAGAGGGATCCTGCTCTAAATTCTCTGTTGGCTGCGCTTTTTAATCCAATGCTTTTCAGAGTGTATTCACTCACCTACAGAAATAGAGCCCTGTGCTTTAGGGGTGACTGTCATATGCCTTATTCTTAATAAAATATCTGAAAAACACACACGTCAGACCTCTTCTCTGTGGGCACTCTGCCCTACCCGACCTCTGTTCCTGCAGGAGTGGGAGAGGATGTGGAGGACATGGTGGTTTCGGAGGCCGCCTGTGGGTTAGGTGAAGTCTGGGAGCTGAGACTTTTGAGTCTTCTCACTGGATATTCCTCACAGGCATAAGGCACTCATCTGAGGCGTCCCAATGCTCAGGCTAGCCCTGTCCCTCTCCCCATGGCACCCCAAACCGAATGAACAAATGAGACCTTAGATCTGAAGCTTCTGACTGGCGTTGGGAGAGAGAGACCGGAAGGACTCCAGGCCTGGAATTGCCCAATGTCTTGGCAGGGAAGAGTCCTGCGGTTCTGGCATCTTTGGCCACGCTGGTTCCCCTTTCCTGACACCCACGCCCATCTGATCCGGCTGCAAGAAGCCCAGCATCCAGAGATGAGCCCTATTCTTATCTTCCACTAATGAGGGTTATCCTGAGACTGCATTCCGGGAGCTCAGCACACCCAACACCCACAAGGATTTAAGCCCGTGCGTTTTCCGTATGGGTCTATGTTGTGGAGAAAAAGCAGCAGCTCTACATTCGGGGGATTCGGGGGAAATACTGGTTTGCCTGCAACCCTTCTGATAATAGGACCCATTGCTTCCTTTTGGGGAACTGCTCTCCTGCCATCTCTGATCCCCGTGTTGGGGAGGGGGCGGGTGCTGACTCTACCCACGTGACCCAGGTAAAGTAAGGCACACTGATTGGTTTGGGGATGGGCTCGTGACTCAGTATGAGCCAATGAGACTCAATCTCAGGACTTCCGCTGGAGCCATTCATTCAACACACCAAGTTAGATGCTAGGGATCCATCAGTGAACAAAACAGGACTATAGGGAAATAGACACGCGAGTGGCTAAATGGCGGAATATCAGCCTGGAGGTCTGGCGTGTTGTTTGCTATCGCAAGGGATAAGGGTGCCTGAATATGAAGCTTTCATACCAGAAGCAGAAGCAGGAGAGATGGAGACAATTCCCGACAATTAAGCTGCTGGATCCAGCTATGCCTTGATCCCACGTACCCCTGCCCTTGTCAGTTATATGGACCAATAAACCCCTCCTCCTCCCGTACTTTTTCCCCCTCCCCTACTTTTGTTTTTAAGTGGTCAGCATTAATTTGTACATTTTTTTAACTTTATTTTTTTGAGCTAGTTTAAAAAAAAATATATTTATTCTGGGGGAGAACGCAAGCAGGGGAGGGGCAGGGAGAAGGGAACAATGGATCCTAAGAGGGCTCTGCGCTGACAGGCTGACAGCAGAAAAACCTATATGGGGCTCAAACTCATGAAACCCGAGATCATGACCTGAGCCTAAGTTGGACCTTCAACCGACTGAGCCACTAGGTGCCCGGAGCTAGTTTTAGACTTAGAGAAAAGTTGCAAAAATAATACAGAGTTCCTGTATACCCTTTATCCAGCTTCCCCTAATATTAACATTTTACTTTATCATAGTACAATTAAAACCAAGAAATTGACATTGGTACATGATTAGTAAGACCACAGACCTTAGGGGTGCCTGGGTGGCTCAGTTGGTTGAGTGTCTGACTTCGGCTGGGGTCATGGTCTCCTGGCTCATGGGTTAGAGCCCCCAGTGGGGCTCTGTGCTGACAGCTCGGAGCCTGGAGCCTGCTTCAGATTCTGTGTCTTCTCTCTCTCTCTCCCTCTGCCCCTCCCCCACTTGCACTCTGTCTCTCTCTCTCCCTCTCTCTGTCTCTCTCTCAAAAATAAATAAAAACATTTAAAAAAAAAGAAAGAAAAAGACCACAGACCTTATTTGAATTTCACCAATTTTTTCACCAGTGCCAGTTCCAAGTTTTCTTTTCTTTTCTTTTTTTTTTTAAGTTTATTTATTTACTTTGAGAAAGTGAGCACGCTGGGGAGGGGCAGAGAGAGGGAGAGAATTCCAAGGAGGCTCCACACTGCCAGCATAGAGCCCAATGAGGGGCTTGAACTCACAAACTGAGAGATCATGACCTGAGCCAAAATCTAGAGTCAGATGCTTAACAAACTAAGCCATCCAGGAGCCCCTGTTCCAGGTGTTCTATCCAGGATCCCATTGCATTTAGTTGCCTTTCCTTAGTCTCCTCAATCTGTGACATACTTTTATCCTTGTTTATTTATTTTTAAATGTTTATTTATTTATTTTGGAGAGAAAGAGTGAACACAAGTGGGGGAGAGGCAGAGAGGGGGAGACACAGAATCCAAAGCAGGCTCCGGGCTCTGAGCTGTCAGCACAGAGCCCCACACAGGGCTTGAACTCACAAACCCCAAGATCATGACTTGAGCCGAAGTCCAACACTCAGTCGACTGAGCCACCCAGGTGCCCCTGTGGCATGCTTTTTAAAGCCATTTTGAGTGTGGTTTTACTGGCTTGTTAGCCCCAAAAGTAAGAACAAATAATAAGTGTGGGGGTGGGGGTGGGGGGATAGGTGGACCACAGTCAATAAATTACACGAATAAAATATTTGTAGAGCTCTAGGGAGGGGGTAACCATTTCCAGCTGAGACCATAAAGGGGTTTGACAGAAACAGTGATATCTGAGCTTGACTGTAGACCTGGGATGGCTTCCACATCTGGCCTATGACACTCTTCCCAGGGAAGTTGGCATAAAGAAAGGATAAATGACTTACTCAAGGTAAGTAAGGAGGTTGCAGTGAAGGAGTCGGGGCTGGAGCTAGACTTGAAGTCACATGTATTGATTCCTACTCAGTGTGTCCATATGGAGCAGGCAGGCATGGGGCCTGGGCTGCCCCATCACAGTTCCTTGCTCTAGCCTCTGGGGGATCAGATTTGAACTCAGGATGGGCTAGGACCAGACCTGTAGCGATTCCCATTCTGAGAAGTGTGGCCCAGGTGTCTGCTGGTCTATTGCCTTTTATGAGAAGGAAACCCCAGCCCTAGATAAGCATTTACCCAGGACTCTGGGGTCCCATGTTCAATTCGAGTAAAAGGAGAGAAGGAGAAGAGAGAGAGAAGGAATTGGCCTTAGGGTCCCCTCACAAACCTCTGAGGGAATCTCTGCTGACCCTAGCCCAGAAAGATGGACTGTGCAATGTTTGTGCCAGATAAGTCAGAGATTATGCATGCAAACCCCTCATTTTACACATGGAGGACTGAGGCCCAGGGCATCTCTATGACTGTCATCCCCTCCCTCCTGCCAGTTCGGCCCACACAGATTTGGGGTGGAAGAAGGTGAAGCATTTCCTCCTATGGGTCACTAGAGTCAAGCCAGTGAGGTAGAGGACTCTCTCCTGCAATCCAGGAGTTTGGGTTCCTGCTCACCTCTCCAACCTGCTGGGAACTCTGAAAAGGAGAAGGGAAATAGGAATGCCCAGCCGAGTGGGTGTATCCATCATCACACTAATTAGGGAGGTGGGAGGCTTTAGGAAAGCTCATTATGCAGTCTAGGTCTCAGTCTTGATAAACCTCCCTTCATACTTAGCATCTTTACTCAGGAGTGTCACCCAGGCAGCCCTGAGGATGGGGACTGTGTAACAGAAGCCTGCTAGGGAAAGGGGCAGAGGATCCGTGGAAGCTAAGTTGCACATTCTAGGGCTGCTGAGACTGGTTAGTGATTAGGCCCATGGACACGTTGGTCACTAGCACCCATGCTGACCAGTAGGCACTCAGCTCCTGACCATGGAGAGGACGGTAGAGGAAGGCTAGGGCATGGTACAGGCTGATACATCTCCAAGGCTCAGCCTGGGTCTCAGCCAGGTATTGTGGAAATGATCTGAAGCTCTGGATAAAAAAGTCAAAGCATACAGTTTGCAAAAGGGATGTCAGACATTACAAGGAAAACCCACATATTATTAACAATGATGGGGGGCGTCAAAGGTGAGCCCCTGGGTTGCTAGCGACATTCTGTCCTCAGCGTCCTGTGGAGGCCTCACAAAGGACTGCTTAGTGCTCTCTACACCCAACTCATTCATTCAACCAGCAAATGTGCATTGAGCACCTACGCTGCACCAGGCTTTGGGAAGATGCTGGAGATGCCTAGATAAATAAGGCATGGTCTTGCTTTTAAGAAGTCCCCTAGTCTAGCCGCTGGATGCCTCACCTGAGAGGCAGACATGCCAGCTTGGCCAAGACAGTCTCAGTTTATGCTGCTTATCCCAATGCCATTATCAATAGTGTCCACTTTCGCTCTCAAAAGTGTCCTGGTTTGGAGAATAAATTACATGGTCACCTTAACCACAACATAATGTATAGGCACTGGTGGAAACAGTTGTGGAAAGTGGCGGGAGTAGTTGCTGTAAAGACCATGATGAAGAGGGGCGTCTGGTTGGTTCACTTGGTTAAGGAGCCGACTCTTGATTTCAGCTCAGGTCATGTTCTCACAGTTCTTTTTTTTTTTTTTTTTTTAATTTTTTTTTTAACCTTTATTTATTTTTGAGACAGAGAGAGACAGAGCATGAATGGGGGAGGGGCAGAGAGAGAAGGAGACACAGAATCGGAAGCACGCTCCAGGCTCTGAGCCATCAGTGCAGAGCCCGACGCGGGGCTTGAACTCATGGACCGCGAGATCGTGACCTGAGCTGAAGTTGGACGCTTAACCAACTGAGCCACCCAGGCGTCCCAATGTTCTCACAGTTCTTGAGCTCAAGCCCTGCGTCGAGCCCTGAAGCACCGTCAGCACGGAGCCCCTTTGCGGTTTGCAATTCTCTCTCTCCCTCTCGCTCTGCTCCTCCCTCCCTCAAAATGAGTAAATATATATATTTTTAAAGACCATGATGAAGAGACATGGGTGGAGGCAACCCGAAAGCAAGAAACTACTTAATATGTTATTGGAGGTTAGACCACCAGACTACCGAGAAAATGGCCAGAAGATGATGCTTTTTTGTGTGTATCTGTTTTCCTCTCATCAGGCTTACTGCTCCCAGCATTAAAATTGAGCTACGTTTCTGGTTATGAGTAACGTCACCAACATGGAAGGGGCTTCCACGTTCAGCTACACTGGACTAGGTACGGTTCTCCACATTCCTTGAACTTCACGGATACAAACAAAGTACCCATCAGCTGGGAGACTGGTTAAAAGAACATAATCGAGCCATAAAATGCAATGAGAAGGCTCTTTGTGTACTGATATAGAACAATCTCCAGAATGTATTGCTAAGTAAAAAAAAATCAGTGTAAAGAATAGCAGGTACGGGGGCGCCTGGGTGGCTCAGTCTGTTGAGCGTCCGACTTCGGCTCAGGTCACGATCTCACAGTTTGTGAGTTCAGGCCCCACATCAGGCTCTGTGCTGACAGCTCACAGCCTGGAGCCTGCTTCGGATTCTGTGTCTTCCTCTCTCTCTGCCCCTCCCCTGCTCATGTGCGCGTGCGTGCTTTCTCTCTCTCTCTCTCTCTCTCTCTCTCTCTCTCTGTCAAAAATAAATACACATTAAAAAAAATAGCAGGAACAGAGTGTTACCATTTGTGTAATTAAAGTGAAAAAATACGTACACACACTCACACTCTTATATACAAAGAATATAAAAGAACTGGTAACCTTGGTGGTCTGGGGCAGGTGAGATTTTTACTGTATAACCTTTCGTACTTTTCGAAAAAATGTTTTATTTATTTTTGAGAGAGTGCAAACAGGGGAGGGACAGAGAGAGAGGATCTGAAGTGGGCTCTGCACAGACAGCAGCGAGCCCAATGTGGGGATCAAACTCACAAACCATGAGATCATAACCCAAGCCAAAGTCAGACACTCAACTGACTGAGCCACCCTGGTGCCTCTGTACTTCTTGAAATTTGAACCATGTGAATATGTTACCTATTTACAATTCTAAATAAAATAAAAGTGGGGACAAAATAAATAACTGAGTGAATAAATTCCCAGAGTCCTTCCTTCTGTGTCTGCCCATATGATTCCTCTGATTTGCTTATTAAAATTCATCTTACCCTTTGAAACTCAGTTCAAAGCAGCCTCTTTCCAGAAGCCCTCCCTGACTGCCTTGCCTGCACAGTCAAAACAACCTTCTTTAAAGGCTTGTATTCTGCAATCTTGGACATGAAGCTGCTGTGTGCATCTCACTTCATCCACCAAATTGAAATTTCTCCTGGCAGTGACTGGCTCTGATTTTTTCTTTCTTTTTAATTTTTTAATATTTATTTATTTTTAATTTTTAAATTTATTTTTGAGAGAGGAGAGAGAGAGAGAGACAGACTGCAAACGGGAGGAGGGGCAGAGAGTGGGAGGTAGGATCTGAAACAGGCTCCAGGCTCTGAGCTGTCAGCACAGAGCCCAACGTGGGGCTCGAGCTAACTGCAATACCATGACCTGAGCCTAAGTTGGACGCTTAGCCGACTGAGCCACCCAGGTGCCCCAAAAGTTTATTTATTTTTGAGAAAGAGACAGAGACAGAGAGACAGAGTGTGAGTGGGGGAGGGGCAGAGAGAGAGAGGGAGACACAGAATCCAAAGCAGGCTCTATCTAGGCTCTGAGCTGTCAGCACAGAGCCCAGGAGGGGCTCGAACTCATGAACCAGGAAATCATGATCTGAGCTGAGGTCGGATGCTTAACCGATTGAGCGATCCAGGCACCCCTGGGTCTGATCATTTCTGATCTTCCTGAAGCACTGAGCTTTTGCAAGACTGAGTGAATCACAAGGGTTTTACACTACCTAAAGTGCTTTGATGACCACTATCTCCTCACAACAGTTAGGTGAGAGGCTAGACAGATGGGTGTTTTTACAAATGAAGCTCCTGAGCTTCATCTACTGGGGTGAAAGTCAAGTGCTATGCTCAAGGTTACAAAAACGGACAAGGTAGAGGTGGCAGGAGGCAGATTTCCAATCTAATCAAGTAGTAGGTTCATACACCTTCCTGACTGCTGGCCTTCCTTGTACACCCAGTAGTCAGGTCTTGCTTTTATTTCCAGGCTTCTTGTGCAATGGTTCAAATGTATCTGCCCCTGGTCTAGTTCAGCACCCCCTCATCCCCCACACATCAGCCAGAGCATTTCTCACCTCCCTTCCTCCTGCTTAAATGCTTAAAGACTTTCACTAGCTCCTCTCCCCAGCACCTGTACTCCAGGACAAAGTCCACTTTTCTCTGCAATTTTTACGAGGCCCTAGGACCCGCCCTAGCCGGCCTCGGCAGCTTCAGCTTCCCAATTCCCATCAGATCCTGGCAAATGTCAGGAATATGCCTTAAACACTTTCCAGGCCTGTGCACGAAAGAAAGAAAGTCCCCACTCTCTCCACCTGGAGAATGTCAGCTCACTGTCAAGAGCTGGTAAAATGTCACCTGGGTAGCATTCTCTGACCTCACTCCGCAGTCTCCACCAAAACCCAACACCTAAACTAATGAAAGACTGTAAACAGTGTCTAGCCTGTAGATTTAGCCCGACCCAGCTCTACTTCTTGCTCTCTGTGTGACCTTGGTCTCAGCTTCCTCCACTGCGAAATGGGTATAATGTACCAGCCTGCAAGTAAGGACTCATCTGGTGGGAGGTGTCGGAGGCCGCTGGTAGGGGGGAGCACGGTGTAGCTCAGGGCAAAGTTTGGCGGCTCCATTTCTGACACTGCTTACCTTTTAGCTGCCCTGCACCCCTTCTTCAGGAAGCTAGACCCACCCCAGCCCCACCCTTTTTCAAGCTTGGTGAGGAGGGCGCTGTGGGTCACCGCAGATTAGAGACCGCGTGGTCATTTGGCTGATTTGCAATAGGAAGCAGAGGGCCATTGGGGGAGGGGACGCTGAGCAATGGCAGTCCTAGAAGAGTCACTACCCAAGGTCAGGGCGCCCGCGGGACAGGCTGAGAACGGCAAGGACGTCTCTCCGCAGCCCCGCCTCTCAAGGGGGCCAGAAGCCTCTCAGTACCCTGAGTCACAGTGCGTTCCCTTTAAGGCGTTCGGGAAAGTCACCGCCTTGGTGGACGGCCAATGAGGCGCGGTGCGTTTTGTCCCTCGCGGGCTTCCGTGGGCCGGGCCGGGCGCGGGGGCGGGGCAGGGGAGCGGCGGTGGGGTCAAAGGCTACAACGCGCACCACGTGGGCCGGTGACTCCGTCCTTCCCGCAGCGGCCGCGGCGCGCAGGGCACCTGGGTTAGTGGCGCGGCGGGCGGCGCGGACAGCCAAGCCGGACGCCCGCTCCCGCCGCCATGGTCATCAAAACGGACGAGTTGCCGGTCGCCGCCCCGGCCGACGGCGCCCGGGAGCCCAGCTCGCAGGCCGGTGGCAAGGGGCGGCCGGGCGCGGCCGGTGAGCGGGGCCGGGGCCAGCGGACAGCTGGGCGGGGAGGCTGGACGGGACAGAGCGGGCGGGTGGGTTCGGGCTTTACGGGGACCGCCGCTTTCCCTCCTCCCCGGGCCGGGTTGCATCTCCCCGGGCCGCCCCCGCCCTGAAGGTCACCTTCACTGTCGCCCCCGGCTGCGGCCTGGGATTCGCACGTGGGGTCCCGGGGAGGACAGCGTTAGGGGGGACACGTGCGCGCACACGCGGTTTCGGGGTGCGCCACCGCCGCAGACCGGTGGAATCGGTGCCCCACCCCCTCCGCGCGCGGGCATGGGGAACCCTCGGGGCTGGGGTCACTGACACTTGGCTCCGTCCGGCACCCTTCGCGTAAGGATCTCAAGCATAATGTACCAGCCTGGAAGTACACAGCCTTTCTGTACACAGGGCTGCAGCCCTGCGAGTAAGGCTCAACCTGGGACTTCCCAGATTTGGTCTGTGGGAAGAGCGCGAGGCGGGGGTGGGTGTGTATTGTGAGGGGGCTTCTCTAGTTCATTCCCAGAAACAATGCTTTAACCCCAGGTCTTCAGGCTCTGATGTCTTCCCTTTTAGGTGTTGGCGGGATCTGCAGACCTAAGGGTCTGCTTGCGTGGAGTCAAAGCCAAACTCCTTGGCAGGAGGAGGTGTTTGTGCCAGAACTTGATCATTAACCCGCCTTATTGCGAAAAGTGGATCAGCTCAGGATTGCTGTTTTTAAGGCAAAGGTCATTAGTGTGGAGTGGAGCTCCCAGCTGTCCCCCACGGGGGCTCTGTGGAGGTGGCTTTGGGAGTGGCTGTGGCTCTGGGAGTGGCTGCGGCTCTTCTCTGGTGGGTCCTGCTTCATCTATTTCTCCTGGGCTTCCTCTGTTCCTTCCATCATGTCTTAGACTCCAGCCTTGAGGCTGGAAGCCCTTTCCCAGGGCCTCAGTTGTCATCTCCAAATCATCCTCAGGGCCTCGGGGCTGGGCTGTGGTCCTTCTCTCCCCTGGATGGTGGTGGGAATGTAGAACTACCCCTGTCTTCCACTCCCCCCAACTCTTCTCAGCAGGACTTGTCATCTTCAGCTCCCTTCCTAACTTCAGTGAGTCAGGATGGGAACAGTATTAAGTAGGCTCTCTGACCCTGTCACAGCATAGTTACCTTGTATTGGAGGTAGGTACTGTAGCAGCTTTGCTGATTGCTTAGATGAGGCCAGGGTTTGGGCAGAACAGCAGATGCTGATGACTCCAGCCTGCCAGGCTTTGATCTGATGTGGCTGTGAATCAGTGGGGCAGGCCAGATAAGCGGAGGTCCGGTCTGGCAGATTTCCCTCCTAGCAAAGAGACCTGAAGAGATAAAGTGACTAGCCCAAGGTCACACAGTGCTTTAGCTGCGGGGGGCATTTGGATTTCTAGCTTATGGTTGACATGCCAAGGCTTCCCTGATCTATCCCAGAGGAAGCCGGGACAGGCATGTTGGTTTGGATTATATGCTGAGAACATGGGGACTGAAAAGGGGAGAGTCTGCTGGAGGATTTCTCCGAGGGCTTGTGTAAAAAAGCCCCATCTCCACTATGTGCTGAGAGGCTCTGTCTGGGGCAACCTGGGTCAGGGGAAGGGCACAGCTGTTCATTTTCTGGAAACTGGGAGCATGATAGTGGTGGGACATTGGCTCCTTATGTCTCTGGGAAGCTAGGATAGATAATTAGGATTTGAATTACAGCCGGCCTAAATCTATTCAAAGAAGTAGGGTGGCCTTAAATGGAGACCCCCCCCCCCCCCCCCGCCAACCCCGTAGCAGGCTCCCATCCAGGCTTCTGACCCTTAGGACCCAGCTGTGGAAGGCTCTCCAGTCCCTTTGAGGAGGTAATCAAGGCCTTTTGGGGTGGGGGGCAAGGGTCAGTTACCTTCTTGGGAATAAAGCTGCTTTTAGGGGTTAAGAGAACAGGCAGGTTTTTCAAGTTCACAGTGGTGTGTCAAGTTCCTTCTGCCTAGGGGAGGGTTCCTTGGAGTTGAGGCCCAGACAGAGAAGGGGGCTGGCAGACTGGGGAGGAGCTTGAAGGCTTAAGGGGAGCTCCCTGACAGAATCCTAAAGCTCTTGATTTGGGGAGGTCTGAGTAGACTGGCTTGAGGATCACTTAACTATCTCCAGACCTTGCAGACATGTCTCTGGCCTGGGGGGAGAGAAGGAGACAGATGCCCATATCATCAGGGTCTTCTGCAGGCTGCCTGCCAACCCCTACCCTTTCCTTTGAAGCCCTGTTCCCTGGGAGGGGGTGATGTGTCTTTCCGGGCCTTACTTCCTGCTGGAGCCTCACCTGCTAAGGCCTTGACTGGGGCGGGGCCTGGCTCTGGCACAGTCTACTGAGTGAGGCCATGCCAGGCTGGGGAAGACACAGAGGCCACCTGGGATGGCCTAAGTTTCTTTTCTAACTCCTCCTTTCTGCTGCTCATGGGGTCTCTGCTCCCAGGCCAGGCCAGGGGTACACTTTATCTCCACATTCTGACCCAGTCAGTGAGAACTAGAGGTGTGTATATGCAGTGTGCAACTTGGGCCACCCCTTCCCATTCTGCAGAGAACCACCTTTTGTCCTTTCCCGAAGGCCCAGATCCTCAGGGCAGCCCCCTGGGATATGAGAGGAGGGGATGCAGAGGGTTGGAAGGGTGCTGTGGCTGGGGATCGATCTGCCTCCTGGACTAAGCCCTGAGGCCTGGAGGAGGAAGGGGTACTGTGTACCCAGTGTGTGCTGCAGCCTTAAGGAGTGGCACTCAGAGGCATGGGTTTGGGCATGTGACAGACCTCTCTTTTCTTGACCTGGCTTGGCTGCCTGTTGACTCCGGGTCTTGGGGCAGCTTGCTTCCTAGCCTTCTGGAGCCTCAGTTTCCTCAAGTGAGATGAGCTGGTTGAGCTGATTGAGGGACTTGCTGTGGGATGGGCCTAGAGTGAGCACTGACTTTCTGGGAACCAGAATGGAAATGGTTGTTGTTGCTACTCGGAGGTCATTGCCAGGCTGCTCTGCCCCACCCCCTTTTCCAGAGGGTTAGGGTGTGATTCGGAAGAGGGCAGGATAAGAGGGGCTCTGCCTGGGCCTGGCCCTTCTTACCATCTGGCCAGTGTGTGTAGGCCTTTGTGGGGCCTGTGGAGAGGCTGAGGACCTGCTGTGTGCCTGGCCATCAGGGCTGCCTGGGACAGGACTGGACTGGAGGGGAGGGGGCCTGGAGTGAGCCTGGCTCCCCGCCCCCACTCTGGTTAGTATGGATGCCGGAGCAGTGCTGGCTGGGCCCTGGCAACAAGTCAGAGGCCCTGGGAAGGCGCCCTGGCGAGGCTGGGCATGTTCCTTCTCCACAGCCGAACAGCCTTCGGCCTCTTGCTGCCAGCTCTGTTTTCCCTGAGGGAGAGACTTGGTTTTCTCCTGGCAGCGCAGGGGCTGCTGGGAAGGGAAGACAGAGCCTGCCAGCTCCGTGGTGGAGCTGGAGGCCCGGGGCACTGGTGCAGTTGTCCTCTGGGAGATTGAGGGCCCATTCCCCCCTCCCACTAGAACCTGTGACTGTCAGAAAGAGGAGAGTGGCCAGGTCACCTGCAGGGGGCAGCATGAGCCAGAAGCCTCAGCCAGCCACTTGACCCAGGAGGCAAGGTGCTCAGAGTCTGTGACTGGTGGACGGGGTGGCCACCTCATGGCCTGGGTCTGGGTCTGCACCAGCTGTTGCCGGCAGCTGGCTGAAGCGGTCCTGCCCACCTCCACTGGGGTTGGGGCCGAGGAGAGGACCCCTTTGCTGGGCCTTGCCCCTGCCAGCCTGTCCCCAGGGCCCTCAATCCTGAGAGGCCCAGGTACCCCAAGCTGGGCTGGGTTCTCCTGCCCCCCTAATGGCTTCGCTAGCAGTGACCCCCTTTTTGGTGGGTACAAGGAAATAGGCCTGAGCACTGGTAGCAGCTCCACCTGGGGTCCTGGAGCCACTGGGGCCTCCTGGCCCACAGCCGTCCTTCTGGCCGACCTTGAGCAGGATGCGAGGCAGGGGGAGTGTGCCCTTCCCAGGGCTGCCCCAGCAGGCCTGGCCCCACTGAAACCCGAAGCCGGCCAGAGCTCCAGCCCTGGGCTGACCAGCTGCATGGGGGCGAGGATAGTGGCAGAGGCCAGAACAGGGGACTCAGGCAGTGCCGAGCCTGAGCTGGAGAGCTGGCTGCCTCGCTGCCATGGTGGTCCTGAGACTCCAGAGCCCAGGAGAGAGCAGCCTCCAACTGCACCAGGTGGGCTGTGGGGGGCAGCAAGCCAGGTGGTCAGCCTGTTGTGGGGGTATCACTTGGCCTTAATCCAGTGGTAGGGAGACCTTCAGGGTTTCTCAGAGGAAGGAGGAGGGGAGTGGAGGCTACTGGGAACCAGCCATGGTCCTTTGAAATCTGATAGGGGATTGGGTACCCCTGGGACGTAACCTGGTGCTGAGGTACCTTCTGGGCAGGCAGGCTCCCGGTCCAAGGCGAGAGGGGTGGGAGCTGTGGCCACCTTTGCCTTTCTTCCCTGTCCCCCTTTCCCATCCCTCTTAGCCCAGACTCGGAGTGCAGGCTGCCTGTCTGGGGCCGGGTATCTGACTTCTCGCTTCTGGGGTCTTAGACCTCAAAACTGCTGTACCGTGCTGGGGGGAGCCCTTCTTGTATCTGCTCCTATTCCAGGAGCTTTCCCACAGCAATGTCTTTCTCAAGGACCCAGTTAGGGGAAGTGCCTCATATCTGCCATTCCTCTTGCTGCCTTTTGGAAGCTGACCAAGCACCGCCCTTCTCCCCACCCTCCTGCTTGTTTGTCATAGAGTTAGCCTGATTCTCCCTTTGGGGTGGCGGCTTCCTTTAGGGGCTTGGGGTAGCACTGCCTGGGGCTGCGGGCTCACTAGAGAGAGGTCCTTGTGTGTCCTTGTGGTTTTCCAGAATTTTCCTTCCGGTCTGGAGGGGTGTGCTGTGGACAGGGACGGGGGCGATAACAGGCCTTGAAAATCCACAGTGGCCATGATTGAGGGCAGTATGTTGGCATGGTGGTGTGGGCTCTTGACGGGGGATCTGGGGTCCACTGTTGACCTTGGACAAGCCTCTGAACTTTCCTGGGCCTCAGACATCCTTATTTGGGGAGAGGAGGAGGGAGCTATATCTCAGCTCCTGGCGGTCCTGTTTATCACTAAGCTGAGGGGACACGGGGAAGAGGGAGTGGCTTCTCTGCACGTCCCCGTGGTGTGCCCTTCTGTGCTGGGCTTATCTCCTTTCCTGAGGCCCCTGGCTCCACGTTTATGGTGGGTCTGGGTAGGGCCCACATAGGTCTGGGGAGAAGGCACCTCCTAACAGTAGGGCGGAAGAGGTGGGAGCAGAGCTGGGTGAGCTGACCTGTCTGGAGCTCTCAGACAAGCAAGGGGCCTGTTTGGTTTCCAGGCAGACCCTCGTGGAAAGGCCCCAGGGCCAAATGGGTATCCAGGCAGGCTTGTGTTTTGCCGGAGTGTTTGTGAGGAGGTCCTTGCTCCCCAGGGCAGGGAGGGAGCTCTCCTTTATTCCCTTTAGTGTCTGGGCAGAAAGGAAAAGTTTTGTTCCCTGCTTTCTTCTCTTCCCCACAGCTTGTGAATTGGGTGTTGTTCACAAATACTGGACTTAACTCCACATTTGCGGTAATTAATTCATTAATTCAGTGCCTTTTTGTTGAGTGCAGGAAAGATGGAAGGAAGATAGAGCTGCGAGTATGAAGAGTCCCCCAGAATGTCATAGAACAGTGTTCTGGGAGGTGTCACCATGTCTCTGGAGCAGTGAGGAGGCAGTAATCCTGTTGTCAGGGATCATTTGGGCAGGCTTTAGAGAAGGGGGTTTATTTCACCTGGGCCTTGATAGATGAGTAGGAGTTTGCCCGATGGAGTGGTATACTGAGGGCAGTGTAAACTACACAAAAGCACAGAGGTGGGAGGGAAGATGTGTAGCCTGCATGTCAGGCTTCCTGGTAGTTTGGTGTATCTCAGACCTTGACAAGGAGAGCGGCAAGAGTTGAGATGTACCTCAGGCTGCCTGAGAGCTTTGGCCTAAGAAGCTTGGATCTGGTTAGCAGTGGGTTCTGAGTGGTGACTTGAAATAGGGGATAGTGGCCTGTATTGGGGCCATGGCTGCAGAGGCTGGGTTCCATGGCCTGCTTGGAGATTAGGTTGGGTGACTGGGGGTGGAGGGGCTTTCACCAAGCAGAGGCCAGCTTGTGGAGGAAGGTGAATTCCATGTCAACAGGATGAGTCTTTGGTGATGCCTAAGGGATGGCCACATGTTGAAAAGCTTGAGCGAGGCCTGGTTTGGCCAGGTTAGCTGCATGATGGGAGAGCATTTGAAGTCCTGGGAGATCAGGTGGGATGAGGAGAGGCTGGGACCCCGGGATGCCCACAGCCTGGGCTACCGGAAGGGGATGGAGCTGGAGAGCAAAGAACATGCGAACAGTGGCTACCAGGGAAGGGGAGGAGAGAGTGAGCCATGGTGGGTGTCGCTGAGAAGTCTGACACCTCAAGGCCAGAGAAGACAGTTGGGTTTGGCCCTTGGGGTGGCTTTAGGGAGACTGATTTGGGTGGGTGTGCTCAGATGGAAGCCAGACTGGAGGACTGAGGAGCAGATGGCAAGGGAGGGCCCAGCATGTGGAAGGGAGAAGGCAGCGTCCTACAGGTGGCCAGGGTTGAGGGAGAGTTGTGTGCCCAGTGTGAATGGGACTGTGGAGTCCGGGGTGGGGCTGACTGAGTCTTAGGAGGAAACGCGGATGCCATTCTCTAGGGGCCGCGTCCACCCAGGTGGATGAGGCCAACGGCCCCACTTGACTCAGCTCCTTTCTTGTTACCCGCAGCGCTGCCATCAGTCATGCTACTGAATGGAGATTGTCCAGAGAGCCTAAAAAGGGAAGAAAGGGCTGCTGAGCCGCCCAGGGAAAATGGTCTGGATGAATCCGAGCCAGGAGAGGAGACGACTGGACAGGAGGTCATTGTCATTCAGGACACAGGCTTTTCTGTGAAGATCCTGGCACCTGGGATTGAGCCCTTCTCTTTACAGGTAAGTGGAGGAGGGTGCTGGGGACCAGAGCATGAGCCTGTTAGGATAAGGCTGGAAAGGCATGCCTGGTCATCACTTGTCCTAGCCTCATACTGTAGGGAAAGCGGTATGTCCTCACCAGGGTGGCTGGGGCCTTTTGCCTGGTAGGTGTCCCCCCAGGAGATGGTACAGGAGATCCACCAAGTACTCATGGACCGTGAAGACACGTGTCACCGCACCTGCTTCTCGCTGCACCTGGATGGCAACATGCTGGACCACTTCTCAGAGCTGCGCAGTGTCGAGGGGCTGCAGGAGGGCTCGGTGCTACGCGTGGTGGAAGGTTTGTCTGAAGTTGGGCAGCCTGCCAAGGGAGGGCGCACAGAGGTGGGGCCAGGTGGCACTCCACCCACCCCCACTGCTATCTCTGTGTCACAGATGAGTGCGTGGAGGCTCAGAACAGGGTGGACCTTGTGGAGGCAGGATTGGATCCCAGGTCTGTTCCTCAGGCCTTCACACATGCGCCCTCCCACATTATCGGTTAAATATCAGAGTCATGATTTTTTTTTTTTAAAAATGGTACTAACCAAGGGCTTGTAATCAGCCTAGTCAAATTCTATAGACAAAAAAGTTAAATCTCATAAGGAAACTAAAGTTTCACGGCTCCCAAGTAGACAAGTCAGGCCCAGTGTGGAGTGAGCAGCTGGTGTGGTGAGACTGGTTGGTTATAAAAGCTCCCATGAACTTGGGTCCCCAGGGGAGAAGTAGCTCAGGGGTTCTGGGCAGGGTGTGAGGTTGTTGCGAACACATATGGAAAGATGGAACCCAGCTGTGCCCAAACTTGATGAGGAACCCTCTCTTCTCCCCCAAAAGAGTCTCCATTAAAATTCACAAAGTATATACTGGGGGGCAGTGTTGTAGTTATGGGTCCTGGTAAGTCCTCGGGCCACCCCTGTGCAAGGGCTGCCCTGGAAGAATAGGTCTGAGGCTGCAGTGCAGGGCCCAGCAGTTCCTTGGGCCTGCGTGCCTGTGACACTTGTGAACGAGAGCAGGGGCCTTTCGGTGAGCTCCCTGAGGCCTGGGTGTGCTTCCAGAGGCATTTCTTGTGCCCTTTGACAGAAGGTTCTTTGCAGACAAGGATCTCTGTTAGCAAGCAGGGGTGTGTGTGTGTGTGTGTGTGTGTGTGTGTGTGTGTGTGTTGAATCCAGAACTCCAGCTTAATGTGCTTATAATGGAATTTGTAAGTGGAGGCCTAAAATTTGAAAATCAAGACCATCGTGGAAGCACCATGGCAGACTTCTCTGTACTGGGTGGGTTGTTGCAGCGGCGAGCAAGACCTGCCTCTCATCCTCCCAACAGAGCCATACACGGTACGTGAGGCCCGCATCCACGTGCGCCATGTCCGAGACCTGCTCAAGAGCCTGGACCCATCTGATGCCTTCAACGGGGTTGATTGCAACTCCTTGTCCTTCCTGAGCGTCTTTACCGATGGCGACCTGGGAGGTGTGGGAGGCATTGGGACTGGGGGTTGGGCAGAGGATCTTAAAGCAGATTGGCCAGGGGCTGGTGAAGGGGCCATGGGCTGGGCCTTCCTAGCAGGAGGGGGCAGGGCTGGAAGCATCCAGACTGGGGCCATTTTAGGTGGGGAGATAGTTGGCCCCTGCGTGGCCCTGTGCTGACCACCAGCCTCGGGTCCCTTAGACAGCGGGAAGCGGAAGAAGGGCTTGGAGATGGACCCCATTGACTGCACACCACCTGAGTACATCCTTCCAGGGAGCCGGGAACGGCCGTTGTGTCCCCTGCAGCCCCAGAACCGTGACTGGAAGGTAGGACTCCAGAGCAGAGCCAGGGAGCAGCAGGTCTCTGGCTGGGCGGGAGCCACCTACCTGGAGGCCTGGCCTACTCATTCTTGGCCATGCTTGCAGCCCCTGCAGTGCCTGAAAGTTCTTACCATGAGTGGCTGGAACCCACCCCCTGGGAACCGCAAGATGCATGGGGACCTCATGTACCTGTTTGTGATCACAGCCGAGGACCGGCAAGTCAGCATCACAGCATCCACTCGGGGCTTTTACCTGAACCAGTGAGTCCCTGTTCAAGCCTGTTCCGGGTGTTTGGGCAGCTACCCAGGGTGCCCTGCGCAGCAATCACCCTCTTCCCACAGGTCCACGGCCTATCACTTCAATCCCAAGCCTGCCAGCCCCCGCTTCCTCAGCCATTCCCTAGTGGAGCTGCTCAACCAGATCAGCCCAACCTTCAAAAAAAACTTTGCCGTGCTGCAGAAGAAAAGGTGGTGTCTTTGCTCCGTCTCTGCCCCTTGCCTCACATCCCATGACGGGGTGGGGTGAGGCTACCAGCGTGAGCTCCATCGCTTCTGTCCCAAGAAGCCATGCCCTCAGCCCCCAGCACCCCAGAGCCTCCCTTCAGGGAGCTGTTAGCTGGGCCCCAAGATGGCAGCCCTAGGAGAGGTGCCCATTTGCTTCTGTTAGACTTTCTGGTGGGGGGGGTCTCGGCACAAAGACACAAGAGCTGGTGGGGGCTTCAGAGAAGGAGGCTACGACAGGGCTCTGAGCTTGGCAGGCTTCCCTATCTCCCCCTCTCCCTGCCACAGGGTCCAGCGCCACCCATTCGAGAGGATTGCCACCCCGTTCCAGGTGTACAGCTGGACAGCGCCCCAGGCAGAGCACGCTATGGACTGCGTGCGTGCGGAGGACGCCTACACCTCCAGGCTGGGCTATGAGGAGCACATCCCTGGACAGGTGCCTGCAGCCTGGCCCTGCCTGCCCCGGGCTCTTCTCTCCTCTCCCCTGCTGGGGGCCAGGCTGGGTTCTGTGTGCCTCCCTGGAGGCTCCATCTACTTGTCTGTCTCATTCACTTGGGAGCCTGTGAGGCTGTCCACGGGGAGGTGGAGGAAGGGGCGCCCACAGCGGGTCTTGGGGCTGGGGCTGAGCCGGCATCTCCGTCCCTTTGCAGACCCGGGACTGGAACGAGGAGCTGCAGACCACAAGGGAACTGCCCCGCAAGAACCTGCCTGAGCGGCTCCTTCGAGAAAGAGCTATATTCAAGGTGCCTACGGCTCTCGTGCCTGACTGGCAGCCTCAGGCCTGTTTGTTGCCTGCCGAGATGTCCAGACAGGGTGCCTTGCAGGGCGTTGGCTAACTTCTCGCCTCTGGCAGAGCAGGCTACCCCAGTTCTGATTTTTGGCCTCTGTGACACTTGGGAGTCCATGGGCTGGGTGGGGTCAGGGGGACCTCCTTCCCTGTGGGCTGTGTGACAGGGTTCTTCCAGCCTCCCACCTGCCACTGTCTGCCTTCAGGACCTCGCCTGGACACACACGTGATGTTATCTAGAGAGATGAGGGAAAAAGAAGCTTTCAGAAAAGCCGTTTTTAATCTCCAGTAATCTTACTGCCTAGAGATGGTAATGGTAAAAATAAGATCTAAGTGGTTTGAGTACTAACTTTGCCAGGGGCCGTGTCGTGTGTGATCCGCATCACCTCTTGTATTTTGTCAGACACCTTGTAAAGGTCGATAACTTTTGTCGTCGCTGTTTTATAGACAGAGAAAACAGGTCTGAGAGGTGACCTGGCCAACTTCACCTGGTGCATAATTGGTGGATCGAAGACCTGGTCCAGCCCTTCTCTTTGTTAATCACTAAGCTCTGCTGTCTCTGAACATCAGTGTTAAATTTTTTTCAAAAAATGGGTTTCTTGTGCTTTTCCAAGTGTGAGGAAGCTAAGGTTAGAGCCCCCGGGCCCTCGGGGCCGTCCACTTGCCTCTGCTGTCTGGGTGAGCTTGGCCAGGTGGGCCCAAACCTGTGGCTCTCAGGGATGGCGCCTTTCTCACCCTCCCTACCTCGGCCCCTCAGGTGCACAGCGACTTCACGGCTGCAGCCACACGGGGCGCCATGGCGGTCATCGACGGCAACGTGATGGCCATCAACCCCAGCGAGGAGACCAAGATGCAGATGTTCATTTGGAATAACATCTTCTTTAGCCTGGGCTTTGATGTTCGTGACCACTACAAGGACTTCGGTGGGGATGTGGCGGCCTACGTGGCGCCCACCAATGACCTGAATGGTGTGCGCACATACAACGCCGTGGACGTGGAGGGGCTGTACACGCTGGGGACGGTGGTGGTGGATTACCGTGGCTACCGCGTCACAGCCCAGTCCATCATCCCTGGCATCCTGGAGCGGGACCAGGAGCAGAGTGTCATCTACGGCTCCATTGACTTTGGCAAGACGGTGATGTCGCACCCTCGATACCTGGAGCTGCTGGAACGTACTAGTCGGCCGCTCAAGATCCTGAGGCACCGGGTGCTCAACGACCGCGGCGAGGAGGTGGAGCTCTGCTCCTCCGTGGAGTGCAAAGGCATCATCGGCAACGACGGGCGCCACTACATCCTCGACCTGCTGCGCACCTTCCCCCCTGACCTCAACTTCCTGCCCGTGCCCGGCGAGATGCTGCCCGAGGAGTGCACCCGCGCCGGCTTCCCCCGGGCGCACCGGCACAAGCTCTGTTGCCTACGCCAGGAGCTGGTGGACGCCTTTGTGGAGCACAGGTGAGGGGCCAGGCTTTTGAGGGCACCCAACCAGTAGACAGTTCTGGGGTCTGGTCCTTGATGGGAGACGCTTTGGAAGGTGAAGAAGAGGGGCACCTGGGTGGCTCAGTCAGTTAAGCAACTGACTTCAGCTCAGGTCGTGATCTCGCGGTTTGTGAGTTCGAGCCCCGTGTGGCGCTCTGTGCGGACAGCTCGGATCCTGGAGCCTGCTTCGGATTCTGTGTCTCCCTCTCTCTCTGCCCCTCCCCCACTTACACTCTGTCTCTCTGTCAAAAATAAATATTTAAAAAAAAAAAAAAAAAAAAGGGTGAAGAAGAGCCAGCTTTGGCCCCAGTCATTACAGTCCCAGCACCGCGCACTGTGACCTCACGCTCCGCAACATGGACATCAGGAGCTTTATGTGGGTGGAAAATTAGCGGTCAGCTAGCCCAGTGGCTCTCGGCCGAAGCAGCACTCTTCCTCTGAGGAGCATATGGAAATCCACTAACGCGTTTTTAATGTTCCAGCGCCATTTGGTGCCACCGCTGCTGGCATTTGGTGCTTAGGAGTCTGCCACATCGAATGCCCCTCACCACGATCAGTCTCCTCACAATGCCAGGGGGGATCTGTCTGTTTTGAGCTTGGCCCGCATGGAGCCCCTGGCCACTCCTTTGCTAACACTCCAGATGTCCTCTTTCTGTGGGGAAGATCCTGGGTGTGGCTGTGACCTGCTACTGCCTGATGGAGTTGCTGGGGTGGGAGGTGTCCGCGTGCTGACACAGACCAGGGGTCTGGGGCCTGCCCCTGGTCCCCGCAGCCAGCGGGAGGCTGCCAGGCCGGCGAGGCTCCTGGATACCGTCTTCCCATCTGGTGCTCTGCCCCGTCTGCTGCGCTCTAGGTACCTCCTCTTCATGAAGTTGGCTGCCCTGCAGTTGATGCAGCAGAAGGCGAGCAAGATGGAGAACCCCACCTCACTGGAAAATGGTGACCCCCCCTCCTCGGAACCTAAGCCTGAAGACCCTCTGGGGCCCGAGGCAGGAAGTGAGGAGGAAGGCAGCAGTGCTAGCGGCCTTGCCAAGGTGAAGGAGCTGGCGGAGACCATCGCCTCAGACGACGGGACAGGTGGGGCTGCTGTGCATGGGGGGAGCGGGGAGCCCCGGTTCTGTCCCGGCAGCTGGTGCCTGCCAGCGGTGGCTTGCCCCAGCCCTGAGAGAGGCCGGCAGATGTCTGCGCGGAGCCAGGGGTGGCCTGGGGTAGCACAGCCTCCCCCTCTGATGGTGGGGCGGGGCTACCTCCGAGCCGGCCGTGTCTCCGCAGCAGACCCTCGGAGCCGAGAGGTGATCCGCAACGCGTGCAAGGCAGTCGGCTCCATCAGCTGCACAGCCTTTGACGTCCGCTTCAACCCTGACATCTTCTCACCAGGCAAGTGTTACATTAGGACGGGCAGGATACCGTGGGGGTCATCTTGGGGCCCTTGGTCTGGCGGGTGCTGGCCTTTATCTTGCCACCCCTGCATCCCTTCTGCCTGGCTCAGGCCTCTGCTGTCCCTCCCACAGGGGTTCGTTTCCCCGAGTCCTGCCAGGAGGAAGTTCGGGACCAGAAGCAGCTGCTGAAAGACGCCGCCGCCTTCCTGCTGTCCTGCCAGATCCCCGGCTTGGTGAGGGAGGGGCCACAAGGGTGGGGGGCTGCACAGGGCATGCTGTTAAAAGGCCTGGTGCTTCATCCATCTGATTCTGGAAGCTTGTGGAACCTTCGCAGGAGTAACTCCCTTAGACCTGCTGATCTGTGAGGCAGGCGGGGCAGAGTGCTTGTCACCCTCGTACATACAGATGGGGCTGCTGACCCAGAGAGGCCAAGAGAGGCCTCGGGCGCAGGCTCTGCTTCGCTGGGCCTGCCACAGGGGCCGGCAGGTGGGGGTCTGGTCCTCCGAGTCCCTGTGTGATGAGACAGCTGACAGAGGGGGCACTGGGGCATCTGGAAAAAAAGGTGGGGGGAGGGTCCTGTCCTCACCCTCGTAAGCTTAGTACATAGGCTTCTTGGATGATGGAGCCCCTGCTCCCTACTGAGGTAGCCCCACAGTCGGGTGGCACACCTGTCTCGGATCTATGAGCCCAGTGTTCTGTGCCAGCTGCCCTGGCCCCCAGCCTGTCCTCTCTGAGGCTTGACAGCTGTGACCCCCAAGTGGCTGCCTCTGCCCTATCCTGCATGGTCCGGGGAGAACCTGTGCTGCCTGTTGGGCTCTGCCAGTGGAGCTCCCTCACCTCTGCTCCCCTGCTGGGAAGCACCTGCTTCCCTGTGACTGCCATCCCATTTTCCTGTCGCTTGTGCAGAAGGCTGGGGGGGGGGGGGGGGCACGTTCTCACGTCCTGGCTGCCACTTTGTTTTTTTCCCTCTTCCCAACTGGGAGCTGGGGTCTTAGTCCCCTCCTTCCCTCAGGGCCTCAGGATGGCATGAGCTCCCCACTCCCCTCCCCCGGAAGACCCACCCACTCCCCTCCCCCGGAAGACCCAGGGTGGGAGGAGGCAGAGGGCCCAGGCTGGGGGCCCTGACCTGCTGCAGCCCGCAGGTGAAGGACTGCATAGACCATGCGGTGCTGCCCATGGATGGGGCCACGCTGGCTGAGGTGATGCGCCAGCGTGGCATCAACATGCGCTACCTGGGCAAGGTGCTGGACCTGGTGCTCCGGAGCCCGGCCCGAGAACAGCTGGACCACATCTATGTGAGTGATGCTCGGGGTGGCCAGGCCGTGAGGCGTTGGGGCTGGATGGAAGCCTGGGACCCAACCAAGACTCCCTTCTTGAATCCTTGCAGAAAATTGGCATTGGAGAGCTCATCACCCGTTCTGCCAAGCACATCTTCAAGACCTACTTACAGGTATTGCTGTTCCCACCACAGTCTGGGGGTGGGGGGTGGGGGGTGGCGGGTGGGATGGGCAAGAGCCCTGGGTTGGGGCCTGAGGGCCCTTGTGACTTGAGTCGAACCTCCTCGCAGGGAGTGGAGCTCTCGGGCCTCTCGGCTGCCATCAGCCACTTTCTGAACTGCTTCCTGAGCTCCTACCCCAACCCTGTGGCCCACTTGCCCGCCGACGAGCTGATCTCTAAGAAGAGGAACAGGAGGAGGAGAAACCGCCCCCCGGGGGCAGCAGATAACACGGCCTGGGCTGTCATGACCCCCCAGGAGCTCTGGAAGAACATCTGCCAGGAGGCCAAGAACTACTTTGGCTTCAGCCTCGAGTGGTGCGTGGCAGCACGGGGTGTTGGGCTCTCCGCGGCCGCGGCGCGGGGGCAGCGGTTGCAGGGTGGGGGCTGGGACTGGAGGGAGGGAGCAGTGGAGGGCTGCTTGCCGGGGTGATGAGGGGATGGGAGCTGGTACTTGGGCTTGGTCCTTTGGTGGGGAGGCAGCCGTTGACTCAGGGGGCAGAGACGGGGGCTGGGCCACCCAGGCCCACCTGCCACCTCCCCCCACAGCGAGACCGTGGACCAGGCTGTGGAGACCTATGGGCTGCAGAAGATAACACTGCTGCGGGAAATCTCCCTGAAAACCGGAATCCAGGTGTGGATGATTCAGGGGGTCCCTCCTAGCTCCCGCAGGGTCGGCAGGAGCGTGGGGGAAGTGGCCTTCTCTCGACGTGGGGTGCTCAGTCGGGAGGTGCTGGCTGTTTGAGCCCAGGGTTGAGGCCACCTTCGGGCTTTGGGCTGTGTCCCCCAGATCCTGCTGAAGGAGTACAGCTTTGACAGCCGCCACAAACCCGCCTTCACCGAGGAGGATGTGCTCAATATCTTCCCCGTGGTCAAGCATGTCAACCCGAAGGCCTCGGATGCCTTCCACTTCTTCCAGAGTGGGCAGGCCAAAGTACAGCAGGGTGCGTGGCCAGGTGTGGCTGGGGGGTGGGGGTCCCCTGGCCCGGCCCTGACCTTGCCGCCCTTGGGGGTGCCCTGCAGGCTTCCTGAAGGAGGGCTGTGAGCTCATCAATGAGGCCCTGAACCTGTTTAACAACGTGTACGGAGCCATGCACGTGGAGATCTGTGCCTGCTTGCGCCTCCTTGCTCGTCTCCACTACATTATGGGTGACTACGCCGAGGTGGGCCTTGAGCACCCTCCGGGCTGTGTCCACAGAGGCCGTGGGGCCCGGCCTGGCGCTGGGGGATGGCAAGTGAGGGAGCTGGGGCCATGTTCTCACTCCGTGCCGCAGGAGGCGGGAGCCCAGGCCTGGGGACCTGAGCCCCAACGGTGGGGCTCAAGGACGCCGTTCTCCTCAGGGGGTCCCCTGGGAGGATCAGGCAGAGACCAGGGAGACCCCGGGGAGTTGCTTGTCCTGCCTGGGAGAGCTGCCTCGCTCGCAGACGGAGTGCTTCCTGGGGACGCTGGGAACGATAGTCTGAGGCTCACGGTGCCGGGTGCCTTGTAAGAGCCACGGGGAAGCTGTCGGGAACGTCGCTAAGCTTTCCTTGGCCTGCTGGCGACCACCTGCCTTGTCATGGGGCGGGTGCACTGTAGGCCTCCGCTTGTCCTTCAACCGTAGACTCTTTCATTTATGCGTGCCTTTTTTTTTATTATTACTGTTTTAGATTTATACCTAAGCATAGATTTTGTTGGAGCGAGAGACTCAAGGCGAGCTATTTAAAAATGCCTCGGAGTGGGGCCTGGCCTTCCATGCTCACAGCAGCTGAGTTGTGAACACTTCTCTGCTGAGGAGGCTGCGCTGCTCGAGGGCTGCTTGGGGGCCGGGCAGACTTGATGTGGGGCGGTACCCGTGCTGGGATGACAATTCCCCACCTCTCCCAGGCCCTGAGTAACCAGCAGAAGGCTGTGCTGATGAGCGAGCGAGTGATGGGCATCGAGCACCCCAATACCATCCAGGAATATGTGAGCAGTTGGGGGCGTGGGTGGGGGGTTGCGCTGGGACCCAGGACCCTCTCCTGACTCCGCTGCCCCTGCAGATGCACCTGGCCCTGTACTGCTTCGCCAGCAGCCAGCTGTCCACGGCCCTGAGCCTGCTGTACCGCGCCCGCTACCTCACACTGCTGGTGTTCGGGGAGGACCACCCCGAGATGGCGCTGCTGGACGTGAGTGCTGGGGAGGGGCAGCGGGGCTAGCCCTCGGCCTAGCGAAGCGGCACTGACCGGGGCCCTCCCGACCGCCCCCAGAACAACATCGGGCTGGTGCTGCACGGAGTGATGGAATATGACCTGTCGCTGCGCTTCCTGGAGAATGCGCTGGCTGTCAGCACCAAGTACCACGGGCCCAAGTCCCTCAAGGTGGCCCTCAGGTGAGAGCCCATGCTGGGTTAAGGGCATGGGGCGCCCAGGGCCACAGGGACACGGTCCCGGAAGGCACTTCGATTGAGGGTGGACATGGGATCCGGCAGCCTGTCTTCCATCTGACTCCTGAGGGATTTTCTCTCAACTTGCGTCTCTTCTCCGAGTCCTGGGCTTCTTTGTTGCCCTTGGGTGGATTCCAGAGGGGAATCTAGAGTAGTCCGAGCCCCTGTGCCAGGCCCACTCATGTCCCTTCTGCGCCCTGCACACCTCCTTGCAGCCACCACCTTGTCGCCCGGGTCTACGAGAGCAAAGCCGAGTTCCGGTCAGCCCTGCAGCACGAGAAGGAGGGCTATACCATCTACAAGACCCAGGTGGGCCGCGGCAGGGGCTGAGGGGGCGGCGTCGGGCCCTTGGGCTGTAGCTTCGCTGACCCCTTCCTGCCTGTGCCACCTACCCCGTAGCTGGGCGAGGACCACGAGAAGACCAAGGAGAGCTCCGAGTACCTCAAGTGCCTGACCCAGCAGGCCGTGGCCCTGCAGCGCACCATGAACGAGATCTACCGCAACGGCTCCAGCGCCAACATCCCGCCCCTCAAGGTACGCTGCCCCCCCCCCCCCCACAACTGCATGTGCACCCGCCCTACCCCCCACCCTCCGGCTTCCCCGCGCGCTCACCGGCTCATTGGCGCCGCCCCTCAGTTCACAGCCCCCAGCATGGCCAGTGTCTTGGAACAGCTCAACGTCATCAACGGCATCCTCTTCATTCCTCTCAGGTGAGGCCCCCGCTCCGCTTGCACTCAACTCCCACGTGGAAATGGGCTTTCGGTTTTTCTTTTTAAAATCTGTAATTGGTTGTTGTGGCTCAGAACTGAGAAGTACAGCCAGTGGTAAGAAGTTCCCGGTGAATCTTTTCAGGAAATAGCCACGTAGTTGAGCAAGCACATGTCTGTAATCTTTTCCCTTTTTTTATTTGCACAAAAATTGTAGCAGACCGCGCACGTGGCCGTATCTTTCTGCACTTACTGTCCCTTAGCAGCCTTTTCTTTGTCAGTACGTAAGAGCAGCTTTGTTCTTTCTCTGGTTTCCCGCTGCCTCCGTGTGGGGATGTGTCTCACACCTGGACCCTGAGGGTCCTGCTGTGGCTCTTAGAACAGCGCTGCCTTCGTGGGCTTCTCGGTCCTGCTGCCCTTCCACCCGCGGAGGACGTGGGTTCGGTCAGCCAGGGACTGGGGTGCTGACAGCGTACCTGCCGCGTGTGTCGCCCCCGCCCCACTGCCACCTTCCGTGTGTGATCTGCTGTGGGACAGACCACGTGGCGCTGCGGATCGGAAGTGAGGGTAAAGGCTGAGCAGGAACCGGGCCTTAACTGGAGGCTGTGTCGAGTGCACCATGTTCTTACTGTCTTCGCGCTTAGGGGCCTTTTTGCTTTGCGGAGTGGAGCGCTTGTTCCACACGTCTCCCCCCCCACTGCAAAGAGCGGAGCCTGATCTTGCCCCAGGTTCAATTTTAACCAAGGCCAGTAAGGTGACAGAGGGCCCAGGCTTGCTCTGACACCTGCCCTTCATCCCTGTCCTTCTACTCAGCCAAAAAGACTTGGAGAACCTGAAAGCCGAGGTGGCACGGCGGCACCAGCTCCAGGAGGCCGGCAAAAACAGGGATAAGGCTGAGGAGCCCATGGCCACCGAGCCTGAGCCAGCGGGGGTCCCGGAGGATTCAGCCTCCCAGCCCCAGGCCGCCAAGGACCCTTCTTCCCCGGGCTTGCAGGGGTAGGAAGGGAGAGACAGACGGACAGTCAGCCAGCTGCCCCGTTACCCGGTGATCCAGACTCCAGGAGAAGGGGGGGGCGTGCCCTACAGATCAGGAGAGGAAACCAGCCCCTCTTCTGCCATGTTTCCAACCCCAACCCCACCCCAGCACCCTCCTGGGACCCTGGCCTGCCTGCCCCCCCCAAAGATGTTTTTGCACTGGTTCAATGAATATACGATGCAGAGGCCTAATTGAAGACACGCAAATGAAGTGTGTGGGCATCGGCTCCCAGTCAGGGGGGGCAGGTGCCCCCTCCGGCCCCCCCATCCACAAGCAGGTGTGTGCGAGCGAGTCCGTGCCCGTGAGTGTCGATCCGTCCTTCCTAACTTGTACATAGCCCCGTGTCGGTTCTGAGTGGATGACGTGAAGATAAGATTTCTCAGGTCATTTGAATGTTTGACATTATGGCTGCTGCTTCTGCTGCCTCTGCCCCTGGGCCCAGCCTGGCTTAGAGTCCAGGTTTGAAGCCAAAAAGAGGGGAGCTTTCCTGTATCCTGGGAGGGGGAGTCCGAGCTCTGTGGCAGGGCTGGAGGGTTGGGGGTGCACTTTAGCTTTGTGGTGAGGCAAGAGCTGCAGGGGTTTTACCCGTTGTGACTGGGCCTTGCCTTGCCAGGCTGGGGGGAAAGGGGGAAAGGGCGGGCAGTGGTGGCTCCCTAGACACCCTGTTCCCGGCCCTGGCCTGTCTGCCCTTGGGCCCCAGCGGGAGGCAGTGCCTCCCCACTTCCTGCCCCTCAGCAGGAGACAACTTTAGGGGCTACAGTCTGAATGTATCCTTCTCCCCATTTTAACCGGAGCTGCCTGACGCACAGTAGGGCCGGGGCAGGTGAGAGGCTGGGGCAGCCGGGGCTGAATCATGGATCCTGAGGGGAATTTACTAGATACAGGAGTGATTGCCACTTGTTTGTGGAGCCCAGCTCCCTACCTGGTCCTTGTCACACAAGCATCTCCTACAGAGAGTAGCTCTGGGGCGGGGGGTGGGGGGACCACCGTGGAAGGTAGTGGCTCCCACGAGCCCCAGCTGCTCCCTCTCCCGCCCTCCTGCGCCGCTTCCCTGTGCCTGCTGTTGGAGCCCTGATGGGGTGGGGTGGGGGGGTCGCCGCCCTGGTGAGCTTGAGGGAGCCGGTCAGGGCTTGGGCCTCTGCCCCGGGGGCTTTGTGGGGAGCTGCGGATGGGTATGGTCTGTCCAGTTACCTTGTTTCAAAGGCAGTGGGTGTGAGCTGGCAAGCGAAGCCTCCCCACCGCTGATCAAGAACTTTTTCTTGTTTTTAAACCATCACGTCTTCATTTCACATTGGAATAAAGTGAGTTTTTGAAACCTGCTGCCCCAGCCTCTCCTGTGTGTTCTGTACCAGTCTTGTTGTTGCCAGAAATATTACTAGTAGAAGGGGTGTTTTGTTTTGTTTTTTAATCTTATTTGAAACCAAGTTAGTTAACATAGTGTAATAATGGTTTCAGGAGTAGAATTTAGTGATTCATCACTTGCATATAAATAGAAGAGGTTTTTTTTTTTTTAATGTTTTTATTTTTGAGACAGAGACAGAGCATGAATGGGGTAGGGGCAGAGAGAGAGGGAGACACAGAATGGGAAACAGGCTCCAGGCTCTGAGCCATCAGCCCAGAGCCCGACGCGGGGCTCGAACTCACGGACCGCGAGATCGTGACCTGAGCTGAAGTCGGACGCTTAACCGACTGAGCCACCCAGGTGCCCCTAGAAGAGTTTTTTAAAGCATATGAATATCAATTAGTTTAAATTCAACATTGTCCTTATAATGTTGAAGTGGGAGGAGAGGGTAGAGTCATAGGCACCCAGCTAGGGTTTACCTGCCAGTCATTAGACCCAGAAGAATGGCCCAACAGATAAATGTCACCTGTTGGTCACAGAATTAGAGGCTGGGAATCTCTCCTCCATAGAGCTGTGTGTGGTATGTGTTAGAGTGACGGCCAGTTGGGGTGAGGGGTGCTGTGGGGTGGGGGCCCAGGCCCTGTGCCTGCTGGCCCAGATGGGTTGCTGAACACTAGATTTGTGGCATCTACTCTTGTCCCTTCGTCGGAGTCAGGAGAACTGGGAGCACCCCCCAAGGGACTAGGAGCCCTGGAATGGAGGGGGGTCTGAGGGTTGCCACCCTAGGGTTAAGTTTCAGGTCAGCCAGGTCTCAGGGGAAGGGGTTACCATGTAGGTGGGCTCGAGGGGCAGGGCCTCGGAGATGGGAGGGTGCCTGTGAGGGGCCTGCTGCCAAGAAGAGGGGAGGTCTCATAACTGGCGGCTGCTTTTGGCCAGCTTGAGCGGGTGGGCTCAGCAGCATGCATACTTCAGTATCTTTTTGAATTCTTAGAGAGTTTGTGTGTGTGTGTGTGTGTGTCTCTCTCTGATATTCTCTGAAAGAAAAATGAAGTTCTAACATCTGTTCCTTTTCCTGAGCCAACTGAAGACATTCTTGACCTTGAGGTGTTTTTAAATTTTTTAAATATGTTTTATTTTGAGAGAGAGCAAAACAGTGTAAGTGGGGGAGAGACGGGGGAGAGGACAGAGAATCCCAGGCGGGGTCCACGCTGTCAACACAGAGCCCAATGTGGGGCTCGAACTCACAAAAATCATGAGATCACGACCTGAGCCTAGATCAAGAGTCGGACGCTTAACCAACTGAGCCACCCAGGCGCCTCCAACCTTGAAATTTTCTAAGCAATGCCATCGAGTCACCATTGATGCTTGATGTTTGCTTGCTCCCCACACCCCCCACCACTTTCCTCGACAGTCTCAAGGTCGTGTTCTGAACATTCCTTCCTATAGCCTTTATCCTGTGAACACCAGCCATGTGTTTCATGGCACTTTTCGAATGGGGGCATCGTCTTGGAAACCTGAGGAATGGATCGGGCTTAATTACCACTGTACCTACCAGTCACCTGAGAGGACTGTTTTCATGGTTGATCCCTCACGTGTATTAGTGCTGTCTGCTACCTTTTGACAACCCAGATGACAAGGGACTGTTTAAAGGAAACAAAAGCCTCTAAATGTGAAATCCACCCTTTTCCCTTATCTTAGTTGACAGATTATAATTTTTTTTTTTTTTTTAAAAGGGTGAAGAATGGTGTCCAGAAAGGGTTAGCGTGAGAACTAGCATTTTGGGTCCTGGTCTGTGTTGATGGGCAGCTCTGAAATTAATTTGTGTGAGCCACAACTCCCCTCTCTCATGGATGCCATGCTAGCCTTTCGCTTTCCAAAACTCTGTATTTGGGTTTTTTAACATATGCATGTTACTTTTCCAAGTTAAATATCTTAAAAAACAAAAACAAAAAAACTATTATCACCAAGTTAAGCTTTTAAGATTGTATCATCTGTCTCCACTCCTGCCCTCCAAACTGCCATTGTGAAATGAGTATTGGGAGAACTTGGACTTCACCAAGGAATTCCTATATATCCTGAAGCTGAGAATAAGTGGATTTCCACATTTCCTGCTGCCAGAGTCTAAACTGTCAAATCAAACAAGGCAGGCATAATCAGGACACCTACAGAGGACAAGTGGCCCTCCTCAGATGCAAACTGAAATACCCCCACTAAATAGGCAAACCCATTGCTTAGAAAAGACACTAAAAAAATAACACCGAGATGCAGACCATGCAGGACCCAATTATCCTAATAAAGTCACCTCATATAGAATGGCTTAGGAGCTTTCCTTTAAAAAAAAAAAAAAAAATCTTTCATGTTTATTTTTGAGAAGGAGAGAATGGGTAGGGGAGGGGCAGAGAGAAACCCAAGCAGGCTTCAAGCTGCCAGCACAGAGCCCAACACGAGACTCGAGCTTGTGACCTGAGCTGAAACCCAGAGTCGGGTGCTTAACCGACTGAGGCACCCAGGCGCCCCAGGAGTTTTTCCTAAATTACAAGCGTAAGCAAGGATAATCCTTGCTTACCGATTCCCAAGCTCCACCGCTTCCTAATGGCCCTCCCACATGGTGCCAGTGGTAGAGGGCCTCAGGGATGGGATGAGGGTCATTCCTGCATTACTGAAGGTTAACAAGTTGAATGAAAGATGTCACAAGGTCCTTACACTTAGCTAATAAGATGCTTAACACGGGCAGAACCAGATAAAGGAAAGAACGTGTGCATTTGGGTTTGAGTCCCAACTCTCTAGATTAGCTTAATACCCTTGCTCTATGTCCTCACCTCAAGTGAACCTGTTTTCTTGCCCATAGAAATGTACTACTGTCCACCAGCAGGGAGAATAAGTGTGTTGAAAATAAGGGTGTTGGCACCTCAGAAGCATTCAAAATGTTAGGTTATTTTCCCTCCCCTAGACCCTCCACCTCCACTTTTTGTCTGGGGCAGAGAATCCCAAGCAGGCTCTGCACCATCAGCACTTGGGGTTTGAACCCACAACTGTGAGATCATGACCTGAGCCGAAATCGAGTCGGACGCTTAACCGACTGAGCCACCCAGGTGCCCCTGCACTTTTATTTTTAAATTTTTTAAAGTAAACTCTATGCCCAACATGGAGCTGGAACTCACGACCGCAAGAGTCACATGCTTCTCCAACTGTGCCAGCCCCTCCACTTCTATTGAAAGGCTAGCGACCCAAGTAGGAATGATCATACAGAATATTCACAAAGGCAAAACTCCACGTGTCAAAGTGATGGCGATCAAGAGTTCACATCATAGCTGTGGGGCCACTCGTCCCAATTTCTTATTCAAGGAGAAGTTGCTTGAATTAGTGGTTTTCAAGCTTGAACCTGCATCAGAATCATTTGGGTGGCTGGTTAAAACAGATTTTTCAGATAGATGTTTCAGATAGAGTATGTCTGAGCTGGAGCTCAAGAGCTTGCATTTCTAATGAGTTCCCAAGTGCTGCTGCTGGTGGGAAACACTGAGAGTCATTTTCCTAGAGAATTCTGGTAGGTCTCTCAGCAGTAAAAAATTGCACGCAAACCAAAGCCGAAACAGCGACAGAGCTGCCACATCTAGGATGCAGCACCATTTCTCCACCAAGTCTTCCATTTCCTATCCCTCATCCTACCTCGGGGACACACCCAACCATGAATGTTGGAAGCTTGATGTGATAGACCAGTGAGTTAGTTTTGAATAGCTACCTGCATTTCAGAATCATGACACTACAGCTAGGATTCCCTACCCCTAGGGAAAGTGGTCAGGCTCACCTTCTGCATCTTAAGCTGGGGGTAAAGAGGAACCCTGCGGGGAAAGGGAAAAGCTGCAAAAGCCAGAAAACTCGAACTAAGCAAATTACTTTTGTTGCTCTTGGCCCAGCTCCCCATGTGGGGGTGGGGAGGTAGGGGAGAGGCTACTCCCAACAGAAGGCAAGGAAACAACTGGGCTGGAAGTAAAGAGCCACCACATCATTCAACTTGTCCTTAAAGGCTAGAGACTTCATGGCCACTACAGGTGCCGAGCGGTAGTAGGGGACGGAAGGTAGGTCATAGGCAACATGTATAAAGCAGAGGGAAAGCCATGGGGCATCTGGGGCAAGAGTGAAGAGGATTTTGACATTTCAACCCAAATTTAAAATACTTAGAATCTTCCAAGAATCCAAGACCACTGGCCAGAACAAGAGGCTCATTCATTAATAGAACAAAGGGGACAGGACCCTTATCTCTGGGCCCTGACCACAAGAGGGGCAAGTCTTCTTGGGGGGAGACTTTTTTTGCGGCTTACAACAGGTCATTCCTGGCATCATCAGCTCTCCGGTGCCTGGGCAGATGAGTCCCTGTCGGAAAGGGCTGCTGGAGGGGAGGGTGGTGCCTCAGAGAACAGTCTGAACTCTGCAAGTCCACCACCATGGCAAGAGCTCCTGCAGCCACCGCTCCTCGCTCCTGATCTCCTAATAAGGTGAAGGAAGCAGACAGTAAAGGCAGTGCCACCGCTGCCCTAGAGAAAAAGACTTCCATCAAGGCCCTGCCACCAATTTGCATCTTACTCTACGACAGGTGTTGAACACAGCCCCATCTCCAATGAGGACTCCACTAAAAAGCTTTAAGTCTCTGCACAGGGACACCAAAAAAAAAAAAAAAAAAAAAAAAAAAAATCACATCTAGTTTTATAGGCATTTAATAGTTTACCAATTGGTACAATAGGATTTTTTAATATGCAGAAAACATGAATAAATTTTGTTTTACACAGTCTGAGAGCAACAAATCTTACTGTAAAACACAAGAGCAATATTATATACATTCCTTTACTGTTTTTTTTTTTTTAATTGTGTCAATATCTTCAGTTAACTCTTACAATCTGGGAACTGTTTTCTCCAATCACCACCACCTCTGCAACATTCATATGAAATCAATGCTTGCCTTCATGTCAGTGTCAGATCAACTTCTAACTCGAAGATTTTGTGTTTGTTTCTATCTTCAGAGTGACCTTTAGGGATGCCTGAAGGATAGGCAGGACAAGAAAGCAGCTACTTACATGATAGAGTGGAAAGATAAAAAGGCCAGTCCAGTCCAGTTGTGACTTGTAAATCCAGCTTGCCCTCCCCCCCCCCCCGACTGAAAAGAAAAAAACAAAAACAAAAAAACAAAACCCAAAACCTTTTTCACCAATTTTGTACATGTCGCTTCTCTACCAGGAGATTCTTCTTTGCATCATCTAGATTAATTAACACATTGGACTTATATACAGCTGGACAGAAAGAGTAACCATTTTAAGTGCCTTTTCCTTCAACAATTTTAACTTCAGTTGCTTGAGGATTATCAAGCCACCACTGTCAACAAAACAAAATATCCTTTACTTTTAAATAGTTTTTCTTTAAGTGAATTTAAAAGAAAACTATTTAATGCGTGATTTTACCTGGAAGTTCACACAGAAACAGAAAGAGGCAAACAGGAGAGCAGGGCACTGACAGTAAGGAGACCGGGCTTGGTGATCTAGAGCCAAAGCTTCTGAAGACTACAGCGAGCGCTCCACAGCCTGGACGACTTGCTAACACTAGTGATTTTTAGAGCAGTGCTCTGGGCACACCATTGGTCACACCACACATAGACAAAACAGGACGGTCTTAGTCTCCTAAAGTGCAAGATGCCATGTCAAAAAGCAACTATTCTCCAAGCAACGTCTAAACCACAGTTTCTGTGGCTCGCACTTCCAAGAGCGCAGCTAGGACTTCTTGGGCACGTTATATCAGGGTGGCACTGGAATGTCTTTTCACACACACAAAGTCAAATAATCATCTGAGGATGCAATTCTACCAGCTTTTTATTTCTTAAATTAAGTGACCAATTTGACTGAGAAAGTGACAAAGCAGCAGTGAACCTCTAAACCAGTTAATAAATTCCTCTACTTACAATCCAAACCAGTAACCTCATCATTGTACTTATCCCAGGCAAGGCACAGGGTTAGACAGCAGACAGAGAAAACGGAGGAAACAGAAGAAAGGGCATCAACAGGGCAGCGTCAAACAACAGTGCAGGAAACCGCTGCA
Organism: Acinonyx jubatus; assembly: GCF_027475565.1. Taxonomy (NCBI): domain Eukaryota; kingdom Metazoa; phylum Chordata; class Mammalia; order Carnivora; family Felidae; genus Acinonyx; species Acinonyx jubatus. Next base: position 13,830,080 of record NC_069397.1, read on the forward strand.
CATCCGATTCCGGATTATGGATGGATCCACTCTCCCCCACCCCCCTTCATTATTCAAACAGGGCTCGTTACATTTGGATCCAGTTGAGGACCATCCCTGAGATTCAATGTTTGCTGCTTCTTAAACGGAGGATGTCTGGTAACTCAACTAAGCAGCAGGCTGTGGCAATCTCCCAAGTAAGGATAACTTTGTTTACAGAGTAATATTGTTTCTCCTCCTTTGTCAATGAAAGTCACTGTGTGCTGCAGGGGGGAAAACCCAGTGGACAGCAGCTTTGTTTCCTCCTAAATCGGTACCATTTTTTTCCTTTATTGTTCGTATCTATGAGTGATTTCTAGATGTTGTGGCTTACCCTTAAACAATTCGTGTTGCTACAGGCTAAAAATGAATTAAAATACAAGACATTTATACATGTACAAACAAATGTTAAGATGCACCATTTCTATGTATTTATATTTCTTAAAATAGGACAGGAAATAGCAGCAAACGAGAACAAAGATATCTTCCATAGCATTTGTAGAAAAATCCAGTCAGAACAGCTAAAAAGAAACAAATAAACAAAAAAGACTTCTCAATGTGAGCAGGGTTGTGAGGCAATGTTGTCCTGAAAGTTATTCTACTGTATGTAAGGAATTAGCTTAAGTTGTAATTTTTGTCTTCAAAAGTAGCCATTAGTTCTCAAAACACTTTTCCTTCCAGAGACGTCTCTCAGGAATTATTAAAAACAAAGCAAACAAACAAAAAGACACAAGTTAGACGTAAAGCTGCTTCTAGTAAACGTAAGGCCTAGTCTCTGTGTGTGTATCTACAGGACATTAACTCTAACCCTTTGTCTTTTTCAAGAACCAAATTTCCATTAAATACTAAAAAGGGACATTTTAAAAATCACATATTATGCAAATGAATAAAATGCAATTCAGAGTAAGTTTCTTTGTTAAACTGTCTTTGTTATTTCACTGTTCTGTTAACTTTTCAAATGACCTTAAAAAAAAGCTGTTGGTTAGCTAAGCAATAGAATTATTTAATAATCTGCAATGAAATATTGTTTCCAAAGTCATAGATAAAAATTCTCTTAAGCTTACTTGTAGTAACTTTGGATCACAATATACAATATATCAAGGATGCATAAAATGCTGAACAGCCAAATGGGGCGGGGGTGCTTTTCCTTTTAGCTGGGAACAATTCCCACAGAGTCAGACCTAGTTTTCAGAAGCATTAGGATCAAAAAGGGTTTGTTCTAAAGCATGGTACTCCACGGCAAAATTTATTCTACTTGTACATTTTAGCACTTCTTCGAAAGCCCAGGACCCAAGGATATGGAGGTTGTATGTGTGTGATATACATATACAGACTTATCCACTTACAGATAGGCCCATATAACATTTATATATAAACAAAAGGTGAAAACACAGTACATTTTTATGCATGCTCCATTAAACCCTGTCTTGTTTTCAACTTGTAAGTTAAATACAGTTCAAATCAGTATCAGATTTGTGTTGAAGAACAAACTGCTGTATTTCTCCCACTCCCTTCAGATGGGCAAACATAACCTTTTCCGTATTTGTCATTATGTAATGCACATTGCACATCCCTAAAGAACATCGAAAACAAATAGTGATTTGTACCATGACACACTCAACGGGAAGATTAAATTCTACTTGGGAGTCACATCACTGCACAGTCTAACAGTATGGAGAAGACAACTACAAGTGTGTCTAGTGTGAAAAATAGAAGCTTAGAGAATTACAGTGTTTTTCAACCTGTTTACAAAGCATTAGGACCCAAATGAAAGAAATGATTTGCTATTACCTGCTGAGATTTTTCTTATTTGGAGATTTACAGTCATTTCCGTACATAAATATACCACTAGCCTCTGCCTCTGCCTGATAGGCTGCCAAAACAAATGTGTCCTATTGATTTGGCAAATGTGTCATGACAAAAATTCCAATGTGTAATCCCCATTAATTACATAGATGGTTCAGAAGATTTTGAATTGTAGCCTTATCATCTAACATCCTTAAAGAAGATTTATTAAGCACACTTAAGTGATGTTACATAGATACACATTTCAGAAAAAGCCCTAATAATCACCACTTTTCCCCAAATGAGGCCATCAAGTCAGGCACCAACAGATAGCAGAAAGAAAAACAGGAATTAATAATCCAACATAAAATGACACTGTCAACTATTCAGTTTAGTGCCCTAGTTCAATTTATTCAACTTCTGCCTTCTTAGGCCTGGTGTGACCAATGCCAGCCCAGGTTTTTAAACCCTATGGTACTTCTAGACAACGTATGTAAATTTACAGTATACAATTTGGATTCACCATGCATGAATACTTTGTGTGTAACATTTAATAAGCTCAATCTACATCCAGAATAATTTACATGAAAGGACAATATTTATTTAAACAGAGCTCAATGGGGTAACCATGGTATCATCAGAGTGCATCCAGAGGAAAAATGGGAGGAGGGGCCAAATGAGACTCAATCAACGGCACTCCCACACCTTTACTGTTTGATCTACACTGCCAGTAACCACATATGGTGCCGTCTTATGGAAATCTGAAAGAAAAAGAAAAGGCTTATTTTAAACCCAGATAAAATTTTTAACAAGCCACAAAATAAGCAAGTCCACGTGCCAGGAATGCTCATTTTTTTCTATACACACCCACACATACACCCCTGGGTTAGCGAAGCTGAGACTTAATGATTAAATCCTATATTAACACTTCAATAAAAATACCTACGCCCATTACCCCCATCCCAACTAAGGCTGAATGTTTCACTCGAATCTAACAACAAGGGTAGCTCTAATGTATCTACTTACTTAACTTACTATGTTCCAGGCTTAGTACTAATGCATTATATTCATGTTTAATTCTTTTAACAATCCTATGAGGTAGGCATTGGCCCTATTCTACTGAGGCTTTATTTTTATCATTAGATCCATCATACCCTGGGTGTATTATATTTTTAATGTATTCACTATCTTATATTCTAGATTTAGGTCTAGATGACACTGAGGCTGTTTATTAGACTTAATTCAGTGAGTCCCCAGTACATGAGAGTATAAACCTGCCGGAGGGAAAAAGGCTGAGTAAGATTTCCTTTGAGAAACTTACAAACTAGTAGGGGAAGAAAATTACCCATCAGAGTGGTTAGTAAGCATCCTCTTCACAATCCTAGTTTCCAAAACCAATGTTGTGCAATGGAGAAAGTAATTTTTTTTTATTATAAGGCTGATGATGGAAAGAGAGAGTTAAGGAAAGGAGAATTTAAAACAAATGGTAGGAATCCACAAAGTTTTTAAACTGTCTTCTCTAGTCTGTCCTGAAAGCACAGGTCATTTCTTACCTGGAAAATTCCTCATGATTACATAAAACTGTTTGTGTCTCGCACTCCAAAATCTACTTGTTAAGAAATCTCCTTACTCGTACATACCCAAGGAGGTAACAAAGTGTTCATGCGCATTGAGGGTCTTCATGCATCGCTTGTTCTTGTAATCCCACACACGGAGGGTCTTGTCATCAGCACAACTCAAAATAAACTTCCCCCCAGAATGGAACAGAACTCCACGTACCCAGTTATCATGACCCACCTTAAAAACAAAAGGTGTTCAACTTAATAAAGGGATAAAATATTTAAACGGCATCTAAGAAAATAGTTCAGTCATTACTCAAAGCAGTGAAGCTGCATGTACCCAAAACATCAATGCCAACAAAGAACCCCACATCCCCCCAAAAAAGTGTAGGGAATTTTTCTAGATTAAAGGAAACTGGAAACTAATAAGGCATGACCAGTAAATATTATGTGTGATGCTTGACTGGCTCCTGGGTGGTGGCTACAATACAGTTATAAAGGGCACTAGGGGATAACTAGAGAAAATGTGAATATGTAGTATTAATGGTAAGTTTCTTTTCTTTTTTTTAATCATGTTTTTAATGTCTACGCCCAATGTGGGTCTCAAACTCATGACCCCAAGGTCAAGAGTCACGTGCTCTACCGACTGCGTCAGTCAGGCACCCCAATGTTGTTTCTTGAGTATAATCATTTTATTGTGGTTATATAGAACACCTTTATTCTTAGGAAACATATGTTAAAATATTTGGAGCCAAATATATATCCACCATATTCCTCTACATAGAAATTTAAGACAATGGCTTGGTGCTGAACAGTCCAACAGGGTAGCCATTTAGTCACATGTAGTTTTTAAAATATAAACTAAAATATTAATACTATCAGCAATTGAGTCCTCAGTCTCATTAGCCACATTTCAAGAGCTCAACAGCTGCATGTGGCTAGTAGCTATAATGATGGATAGTACAGATACAGAACATCATCACAGAGAGTTCTACTGGACAACCCTAGACTAAAAAAGGAAAACTTGGTAGGGGAGCCTAGGTGATTCAGTCAATGGTTTATGTGTCTGATTTCGGCTCAGGTCATGATCTCCTGGTTCATGAGTTTGAGTTCCACGTTGGGCTCTGTGCTGACAGCTCGGAGCCTGGAGCCTGCTTTGGATTCTCTCTCTTTCAAAAATAAACATTAAAAAAAAAAGCAGGTGGGGGGGTTGGGGGGAGGGGCATCTGGGTGGCTCAGTCAGTTAAGTGGCCAACTTCACAGCTCAGGTCATGATTTCGCACTCTGAGTTTGAGCCCCACACCAGGCTCTATGCTGATAGCTCAGAGCCTGGAGCCTGCTTCAGATTCTGTGTCTCCCTCTCTCTCTGCCCCTCCCCTGCCTGTACTCTGTCTCCCTCTCAAACATAAAAAAATTAATTTAAAAAAAAAAAAAGAAAAGAGGGGCACCTGGATGGTTCAGTTAGTTAAGTTTCTGACATTGCCCAGGTCATGATCTCACGGTTGGTGAGTTTGAGCCCTGCATTGGGCTCTCTACTGTCAGCACAGAGTCCGCTTCAGATCCTTTGTCTCCTTCTCTCTCTGCCCCTACCCTGCTTGCTCTCTCTCAAAATAAGTAAATAAACTTAAACAAACTTGGTAGGTTTTATTAGGTATGACAGAGCTGTATATGGGTGATTTTTATTTTCTTCTTTTAGCTTTTCTGTATATTTCTAATTTTTCTATAATGTAAATAACCATACTGCTTTTATAAAAGAACCCAAGGGGAGTTTAAAAAAAAAAAAAAAAGAAAGAAGAAAGAAAAACAAAAAAAGACAGATGACCAACATAACATATTCTTTGACCAGGGTGCCTGGATGGCTCAGTCGGGTAAGCATCCAACTCTTGGTTTCAGCCCAGGTCATGAGCTCACAGTTTGTGGGATCCAGCCCCACATCAGGCTCTGCACAGACAGTGTGGAGCCTGCTTGGGATTCTTCCACTCTCTCTGTGCCCTTGCCCTGCACCCACTTTCTCTCAAAATAAACTTAAATAAATAAATAAAATACCTTGTTCTACTGTAGTGACCTATAAAAGTCACCAATGACAAGAGGTAGAAGTCTCAACAAAAGTTAAGTACAAAATCTATTTAAAACAATTTTTTTTAATGTTTATTTATTTTTGAGGGAGAGAGAGAGAGACAGTGTCAGCAGGGGAGGGACAGAGAGAGAGGGGGAGAGAGAGAGAGAGAGAGAGGTACAGAATCAGAAGCAGGCTCTGAGCTGTCAGCACAAAGCCTGATGCAGGGCTCAAACTCATGAACTGAGAGATCGTGACCTGAGTCAAAGCTGGATGGTTAACTGACTGAGCCACTCAGGCGCCCCAATACAAAATGTATTTTAAAAGTAAAATACAGGGGCGCCTGGGTGGCGCAGTCGGTTAAGCGTCCGACTTCAGCCAGGTCACGATCTCGCGGTCCGTGGGTTCGAGCCCCGCGTCAGGCTCTGGGCTGATGGCTCAGAGCCTGGAGCCTGTTTCCGATTCTGTGTCTCCCTCTCTCTCTGCCCCTCCCCCGTTCATGCTCTGTCTCTCTCTGTCCCAAAAATAAACGTTGGAAAAAAAAAGTAAAATACAGAATCACATTTCCATGACCAAAATAAAGCAGTAAAAAGTACTATCCTTCAGGTGAAAAACAGGAGCCAGAAACCTCAGGAGAAATTAAGGTGACCTCTGTTCTTACAGGGGAGGAGAGCACATGCTTCCCTTTTCTTTAAGATTTTATTTTATTTTAAATACTCATTTTTGAAAGAGAGTCAGAGAGAGAGGGAGACAGAGGATCCGAAATGGGTTCTGTGCTGACAGCAGAGAACCTGATGCAGGGCTCAAATTCACAAATTGTGAGATCATGACCTGGGCCAAAGTGAGACACTCAAAGTCAGACCAAGCCACCCAGGTCCCCTAAGATTTTATTTTTAAGCAATCTCTACACCCAATGTGGGTCCCAAACACATAATCCTGAGGTCAAGAGTCGCATGCTCTACCAACTGAGCCAGCCAGGTAGCTCTGCAGATCACCTTTTTAAATAGTGATACAGTGTATCTGAACTCAGCTCAGAATACTGTTAGAGGAGAGTTTAATTTTCTAATCAATTCTTGATGATACTTCCAAAGTGTCTACCATATCTTACAGAGACCATCACTTCAAGGTATGGTTAGTACCTAAAACGTCTCTAAAACAAACAGATGCCAAATTACAAAAATTGTTAATTAACAAAAATTGTTAATGCCCCCAGATCCCCTTATTGCTCCCTTAGGCAAATAAAAATGCCCACAATCTTGTACTATCATTTATATATCCTAATATTAAATTCTGGCACTCCTGAAATGAAATAAACATTTCTAAGCCGTAAAGCTAGGTAACAACATTAACGTCACAATGGTAAAATAAAACAAATAAAGAAGACCATATGAACAAATATGTCAATAGGATTCATATTAAAATTAAATACAGTGAAATACAGAATCAAACACTTTAAAAAATGAATGGGTCTGTAATAATACTATTTTTCCCCATAGGAGATATAGAATTTTTAAAGATAAAGTGAGCTAGGATCTCCCTCCTAGCATTAATGGCTTTGTAGATCCTTTTTATAATATGACATTCTACAGGAGTAATTTTCTTTTATCTTTTTAAGTGTTTATTTTTGAAAGAAAGAGTGCAAGTGGGGAAGGAGCAGAGAGAGGGACCGAGGATCCGAAGCAGAGAGCCTGATGCGGGACTCAAACTCATGAAATGTGAGATCATGACCTGAGCCAAAGTTGGAAGCTTAACCTACTGAGCCATCCAAGCATCCCTACAGGAATAACTTTCATTTCACTGTTAACAATGGAATTACAAAAGTTTAAGAAAAATTATCTTTATAAAGAAGTTATTTTAAAGCCTGGACTAATTCAGATTATTTAGTAAGATATCACAAGGCATCTAACCCCCCAAAATATAAACATAGTAAGCTTCAAAAGAAGCAGTTAATATTATGCAAACTTACTAGGGTCATAAGGCACATGCCAGTACTGACGTCCCACATCTTAATAGTCTTGTCTCTGGATCCAGACAGTAAGAATGGCCCAGGCTTGCCACTTTTTTTAGTCTATAGAAAACATACAAAAATTAAGTTTCCCATGTAAGAAGTTAAGTGAAGACTTTAGATGACTTCTAACAATGATCTATATTTTCAATTTTACAGAAATGCAATTTTGGGAGACAAATAAATATTGTGTATGTTTACTATACACAATTTGATACTGAGATACATATACATGGTAAAATGATCATCATAATCAGGTTAGTTAACATATCCATTGCCTCGTATAACCATCCCCCGCTTTAGGGCTACCCTTTTAGCAAATTTCACACATATACAACACAGTATTGTTAACTATAGTCACCAAGCTGTACAATTAGATCTCCAGGACTTACTCATTTTATTTTCCTCTATCGAAATACACAAGTCTTTTTTGACATATGTAGGCTACACAGGAAGGACCCAGATAATATGAAAATAGAAAATCTCCATTTAGGTTAAGACTCAGTTTCTATGATACTAACAGATGATAAATTTATTGCTCAAGACTTCTGGAATCAAGAAAAAAATTGAAAACTAATTCAGTCTTTATATAACATCCAAGCCAGAATCAACTTTATGACATGGTAAAGTAACCACCACCAGAGGGCAGTAAAAAGAATTTGAAAATGCAACCAAACAGCCAGCCAAAATTTAAGAGATTACTACAGAAGTTTCATTTCAGAAAAATTATTTTGGGGGGTGAAGGGGGGGGTAGGGGAAGAAGATTCTTTTCATTCATTTATTAAGATATAATTAAAATATCCACGATAGGACTGTCTCTATAAAAAAGGAACATGGTCAATTTTGGCTCATATAATTTATTCAAAGAAACAATAGTCTGTAATTTATTATTAAGTTATTAATCATAAAAATTGAAATCATGAAAAGTAAAAATTAAGAACCATGACGAAATATAAAACTCCTGAGTAGAAAGCCCAAAAGACTCCACCAAAAAATTTCTAGAACTGATAAGCAAATTCAGTAAAGTTGCAGGATACCAAAAAAAAAAAAAAAAAAGTACAGAAATCTGTTGCATTTTTAAAAGCCAATAATGAAGCAGCAGAAAGACAAATTAAGAAAACAATCCCATTTACAATGGCACCAAAAAATAATAAGATACCTAGGAATAAACCTAACCAAAGAGGTGAAAGATCTGAAACCAGAAAACAGTGGTGAAAGAAATTGAAGACAACACAAAGAAATGGAATGACATTCCATGTTCACGGACTGAGCACATATTGTTAAAATGTCTAAAAAGACCCCAAACAGCCAAAGCAATCCCGAAAAAGAACAGCAAAGCTGGGGAGGCATCACAATTCCAGACTTCAAGTTTTATCACAAAGTTGTAGCAAGCAAAACACTATGGTACTGGCACAAAAATAGACATACAGATCAATGGAAAAGAACAGAAAATCCAGAAACAAACCCACAATTATATGGCCAATTAATCTCTGACAAAGCTGGAAAGAATACCCAAAGGGAAATATAGTCTCTTCAACAAACGGTGTTGGGAAAACTGGACAGCAGCATGCAAAAGAATGAAACTGGGCCACTTTCTTACACCACACACAAAAATAAATTCAAAATGGATTAAAGACCTAAATATGAGATCTGAAATCATAAAAATCGTAGAAGAAAACATAGGCAGTAATTTCTCTGACACTGGCTGTATCACCTTTTTTCTAAATAGGTCCCCTGAGGCAAAGAAAAAGAAACAAAAGCAAAAATAAATTACTAGGACTATATATCAAAATAAAAAGCTCCTGCACAGCAAAGGAAACAATAAAACAAAAAGGCAACCTACCGAATGGGAGAAGGTATCTGCAAAATGACATAACTGATACAGAGTTAGTACCCCCAAAATATAAAGAACTTCTATAACTCAACACCCCAAAAAACAAATCCAGTTAAAAAATGAGGTGACATGAACAGACACTTCTCCAAAGAAGACATACAGTTGGCCAACACACGTATGAAAAGATGCTCACCATCACTATCATTAGGGGAATGCAAATCAAAACTACAATGAGGTATCCCCTCACACCTGTCAGAATGGCTAAAATAAAAGACACAAGAAACAACAGGTGTTGGCAAGGACAAAGAGAAAGGGGAACCCTCTTGCACTATTGGTGGGAATGCAAACTGGTGCAGCCACTCTGGAAAACAGTATGGAAGTTCCTCAAAAAGTATAAAATAGAACTTATGATCCAGTAATTGTAAATTGTACTACTGGGTATTTACCCAAAAAATAGAAAGAAAAGAAAAGAAAAGAAAAGAAAAGAAAAGAAAAGAAAAGAAAAGAAAAGAAAAGAAAAGAAAAGAAAGAAGGAAGGAAGGAAGGAAGGAAGGAAGGAAGAAAAGAAAGAAAAGAAAAGAAAGAAAAAAGAAAGAAAAAAAAATTCCACTAATTCAAAGGGACATACGTGCACCCTTACAGCAGCATTGTTTATAATAGCCAAGATATGGAAGCAACCCAAGTGTACATCAACTGATGAATGGATAAAGAAGATATATATACATACATACACACACAATGGAATATTATTCATCCACAAAAAAGAATGAAATCTTGCCATTTGCAATGACATGGATGGAGCTAGAGAGTATAATACTAAGTGAAATAAGTCAGAGAAAAACAAATACCGTAAGATTTCACTTGCATGTGGAATTTAAATGAGCAAAGGAGGGGAAAAAAGAGCAACAAACCAAGAAACAGATTCTTAACTACAGAGAACAAACTGATGGCTACCAGAGCGGAGATGGGTGGAGGATGGGTGATTCAAATAAAAACTTAAAACACACAAATAAATAAAACTCCAGACAGATTCAGCTAGTGCTTCTAGTGATCAAGAGTATCAAGAGGCCTTCATATGAAATATTCTGTTTAAAATAAATATTTAAATACTGAACTGCATTCCACCATAAATTTATAAATAATTACGCTCATTAAAGAAGGCTATTCTTCTAAAAGATAACTTTTAACTTCTCCCGTAAGTTTTATTTTGCACCAGTTGCTATACTCTTATAACAATGACATTTCTTATAAATTTAATGACCACTTTTACTCTTCAGGCGGGTCCACCATCCCCAGCCCAAATCACGGGTCAGCTGACAGCAATAATAATCACTAGTTAAAAAATATAAACATTTCTGCAAGTTCAAAAGAGTAAAGAGTTTCAAGATTCAGAATTCTGGGATACAGATTTTTCAATGCATTAACTGCCCTGAAACTGAGAATCAGAAGTTATCTAAGATTCTGATACCAGCAATCAAATCATGAAATGATATATAAATCACATACCTCAGATCCTGTTGCTTCAGAGATGGAAGAATATGAGCTTTCTGGAGCCCAGGAAATACATTCTACCACATGCTCATGTTCTCGAAGCTCAGCCTTGCATTCCTTTGTTGCTACGACCCATACGCGCACGGTCTGATCATTTGAACAGCTGGCTATCAGAGTGCCATCCTGATTTGGCCGCACCATACGTACCCATTCTCTGTGTCCTGTGAATGTCTTCACACAGTAGCTGTCAAAATAAATAATAATCTACATCATGAATGGCAATCACTGGGATACTTCCCAGGAGCAATACAAAACTAGCTACGTACGTACTGGAATAAAGAGGACGGCACCATGTTAGGGTAATCATATGTGAGTCAGCACAATAAATGTACATTCATGGTTAATGAAAGATGGGGACAGGTCGGAAAATCAAACATCAGTCAAAATAAGCTGATGGAAGTATCATTAAGGAGCTAACCAATCAACACATTCTAGAAGGTAAAATATAGAGAGAAATAAAATCTTCTAAAACTAAACACACACAATAAACCTAACAAAAATATTTATAGCTTTGTTGAGACAAAGGCATACTCTACTAATCTGGGTAAAACTACTTAGTAGTAGGTTAAGATTTTATTATAACAATCATGTGTGATTCTAAGCACAACCAATTAAGCCTAACAGGGGCCTACCTGCACAAATGTTATTTACATTTTATTTCAACCCATAGAGAAATCACCTAAAAGAAGACCACAGAGATAATAAGCCATTGCATAGAAAATGGCTCTCGAGGACACGAAATTTTTTTTTTTTTGTTAATAATTTCTCTATTCCTTTTTGGGAAACATTTAGAGATTCAAACCTCATTTTACAGTATATAACACAACGAGCACCATAATTATTTTGGGTTAAAGTCAAAATAACTGGTTCAGAACACATTTCGTTTGGTTGTTTAATATCTCTTTAGCTGACACCATTTCAACCAAACCTACTTACCCAGTTTGCACCTCCCACATTTTTATAGTTTTATCCCTTGAGGCAGACACTATATGATCTCCATTGGGCATGATGGCTACTGAAGAGACATTGTGGTCATGGCCTAAAACATAACACAGCAATGTATTAAGTGATCTATAGCATAATTAAATCTCAGTTTACCATGAGATTTCACCATGGGATTTCAAATACCACAGCAACTTTAAATACACTGGATTTTAATAAATTTGATAAGAAACTTTGGATTTACACACAAAAAGGTTTAGGAATTAGCAACTTAATAAAATAATCCACAATGAAATAGCAGCTAGCTATTAAAATAATAGCTTATTAAAATAATCCACAATGAAAAGCAGCTAGCTCAATTTAGGACCACAAAACTGTTTTAACATCAGTGTCATTAGCATTTGGATGTATTAATATGCTGAATGTTTATATATGAACAGTAGAAAAACACAAAAATTTCCATGGTTGATATCCTAAGATATAAATTGGAGATAAGATTTACAAAGCTAAACAGAAGAATAAGAAAAATGGAGATTTGGTTTCATATTTAAATTTTTTAAAAATGTTTTTATTTATTTTTGAGACAGAAAGAGAGCATGAGCAGGGGAGGGGCAGAGAGAGAGGGAGACACAAAATCCGAAGCAGGCTCCACGCTCTGAGCTGTCAGCACAGAGCCTGATGCAGGGCTCGAACTCCCAGACTGTGAGATCATGACCTGAGCCAAAGGCGGACGCTGAACCAACTAAGCCACCCAGGTGCCCCACATTTGGTTCCATACTTAAAATAGTGGTCCAAGGCATCTGGGTGGCCTAGTCGGTTAAGTGTTTGACTCTTGATTTTGGCTCAGGTCATGATCTCATGGTTCGTGGGATTGAGCCTTACGATGGGCTCCTCTCTCCCTCTCTCTCTGCCCCTCCTCCACTCACTCTCTCTTCTCCCTCAAAATAGGTAAACATTTCCCCAAAAAATAGTGTTTGAAAAATTTTGTCGTTGATGTTAATGGGGGTAAAAAAGAAATGCATTATTCTATATGCACTATTCCTAATTAGTTATCCTTTGTGGAAAAAGCCCTAGAGAATCCTCATAAATATCATTATCAATATACAATGGTTAGAAAGAACTCTTCTTTTTTTTTTTTTTTAATGTTTATTTATTTTTGAGAGAGACAGAGTGCTAGCAGGGGATGAGCAGAGAGAGAGGGAGACACAGAATGTGAAGCAGGCTCCAGGCTCTGAGCTGTCAGCACAAAGCCCCACGCGGGGCTTAAACTCACAAAGTATGAGATCATGACCTGAGCCAAAGTCAGATGTTTAACTGACTGAGCCACTCAGGCACCCCAAGAACTCTTCTTAAAAAAAAAATTGTTTTTGAGTATAGTTGACACATAATGTTACATTAGTTTCAGTTGAGAAGTTTATACATTATGCTATGTTCATCACAAGCGTAGCTGCCATCTGTCACTATACATTATTACAGTGTCTTTAACTATATTCCTCATACTGTGCCTTTTATTCCCTTGACTTACTCATTCCGTAACAGGAGGCCTCTATCTCCTACTTTCTTTCTTCATTAAGTCAGAGCAACAAGACACAGGCTACTTAAAGAAACATAAACACTAGTTTTTATGAAAGGATTCAACAGAATTCCTTTAACTGGTAAGCTTCCCCATTTAATATGGGGGGAAACACACCCTTCAAATTACACTTTCTATGTAAACACATAGCTTACATCACTGAATTATCTATTAAAAAAAAAAAAACAAAAAATTTTATTACCAACACAGAATGTATTCCTTATACAAAATCCAAACGTTCAAATTTTATCATGGTCAACGAAACAACAAAAATCCTTATTTAGTGAGCACCCCTAATGTGCCAGATACTAAACCAAGATGATTTATGTATATGATCTCATTTTATCCTCACAACAATCCTATGACAGGTATTATTACCTCTACCTTGCATATGAAAGAAGCTGAAATTTCCTAATGCCACAAGTAAACAAGTAGGGATCTGAACCCAGATATCTGATTCTAAAGCCCATGTTCTTCCCACAAAGCCCAAGTGCCTCAGAGAATAGTCTCTATGACAAGAACCAGGAAAGCAAGCTCACATTCTACAGTGTATGTACAACATTATAAAGTGAGCAAGAAATGCTAGGTTCCAGCTTTTACTGTATCTACTTTCTATGAACTTGTTTCCCAGGTGAGAAAATGAAAAGCAAAACAAAAAATTCCCCAATAACTTCATTTTTCTTTTTTTCTTGAAGACAGATGTCCCAGCAGTTTTTCTTATCCAAAAATATTCCTGAAAGCGAATTAAGTATTTTATATAAACCACTAAGAGATACTTAAAACCTTATAATTGAAACAACTCTCAACTACTGTGGCTTATCCACGGGCTACACATCATATGCTCTTCCACTGATACAATTAACAATCGAATGTAGTGAACCCACACACTATCAGAAAACAATATTCTTTTCTCTGGAATGTCACATTACAAATCACTATCAAAATATTATCCTCTACCCCTTACCGTGCATGGTTCTGATGCATTCAAAGCCCTGAAAATCCCATAGTTTAATGGTCATATCTGCAGAACAGGAAGCCAGAAGCTTGCCACTGTGGTCAAACGAAATATCCTGTACAGAGTCTGTATGCCCCTTAAGGGTTCGCTCAAAATCTCCAGTCTCATAATCCCACACCTGTCAAATAATCAGAAAGTTAGTTAACATCAACCCATCCCTTCTTTCTTGTTTCACATTAGCACTCAGCAGGCCAGTATGAGCAAGTGACAAAGGGTAACTATCTTAGAAATAGCAATCTCCAAGTGTAAATTGGTCTTTTCTCTATAGAGAAACTGAAGTTGTTGTAATTACTAAAACACACTTCTAGTACATCATCTATCATATACCTAATACTAGCAGGTAGGTATATAAAGCCAAAAGACAAAGTTCATTCCCAGTCTGACAGGAGACAACAGACATGTAAACAAATAAATTTAAGGACTTAAGTTCTGGGGGGTGGTTATGAGAGGCATCTATATGTAGAATATTCGGGGACAATAAAAAGTGTTCAATTCTTTTTTTTTTTAAATGTATATTTATTTTTGAGAGAGACAGTGCAAGTGAGGGAGGGGTCAGGACAGAGCCCAACATGGGGCTCAAACTCCAACAGCGAGATCATGACCTGAGCTGACACTGGACGCTTAACTGACTGAGCCACCTAGGTGCCCCAAGATTGCTCAATTCTAATACACAGCAGAACTCAGACATCTAAGAGGCAAAGGAAAGACTTCACAAGATGTTACTGCCAATGAATAAGTAAATTAACAAATGCATTATGTCATTTTGATGCAAAAATGGGAAGCCACTGCCACATCTTTTAAAGTTAGTTTTTTCTAAGATAATGGAAATAATGAGCTATCAAGAGTAAGTATTAGAAACAGACCTCAAGAACATACTAAACTTTCATTCTGGTGGCCAAATGTAGTCAATCTTTACCCAACACCAATTACATGCTCTAAAATCAAATGATCGATTCCATTCTTCCTATAATTTATTTATCATTAAACCTATTATAGGTTCAAATTTATCAGTAGTAGGATATATACCAACCAATTTAAAGAAACTTAGAAAATGCATTTTGAAGACTTGGAAACAATCTATCCAACATTAGGGGAATGGCCAAGCAGATACAAGATTTGCAATTATAAGGAACTTATGACACACACGTAATATAATAAAGTAAAAAAGAATACAAAAACCTCACCTAAGAAAAACCATCTTCTAAAACCCATTTCTTTTACAGAAAAATGTACATACTCTTCTTAATATAAACAGAGTTTTTGACCATATATTCAAGTACTTCTACACAGAAATGATTTCTAATTTTGCACATATTTTGTTACATTCATCCTTAAGTATTTTGGGGCTTTTTTGATGCGACTGTGTGACATTTTCAATTTTTAATTTTCAAATTATTCATTGCTACTTTATAGATATACAATTACCACTTGAATATTAACCCTGCATCCAGTGATTCTGTTAAATTCAGCCATAGTTCTAGGTAGCTTTTTTGTAGATTCTTTGGGTTTTCTACATAGAAGATCATGTTGTCTACAAATAAACAGTTTCATTTCTTCCTTCCCAATCTGTATGCTTTTTATTTTTCTTCCTTACTGCACTGGCAAGGCACTCTTGTACAAACATGAATATAAGTGTGTTTGACACTGAACACCCTGGCCTTGGTTCCCAATAGGGGGAGGGAGCATTCAGTTTTCCACCAATCCTGCACTCTGGGATAAACCCTACTTGGGTCATATTAATTAACCTTTTTATAAATTGCTGGATTTATGGGGCGCCTGGGTGGCTTAGTCGGTTAAGCGTCCGACTTCAACTCAGGTCACGATCTCGAGGTCCGTGGGTTCGAGCCCCGCATTGGGCTCTGGGCTGATGGCTCAGAGCCTGGAGCCTGCTTCCGATTCTGTGTCTCCCTCGCTCTCTGCCCCTCCCCCGTTCATGCTCTGTCTCTCTCTGTCTCAAAAATAAATAAACGTTAAAAAAAACAATTAAAAAAAATAAATTGCTGGATTTAACTTGTAATTTGTTAAGGATTTTGCATATGTGTTCATGAATGATACTATACTGGTCAATAATTTTTTTTGTAAGATTTTTGTCCCATTTAGTTTAATTTTGACACTAAGAATTCAGTGAATACCTGACATGCTAAAAATAAATAAGGTGGGATCAGTTAACTTTCCTTCCATGCATTTGTCAAATAACACTAGAGCATTTTCTCTAAAATAAATATATCCATAAAATGAACTGGGTCTCTTCATAAATGGTGAGCAAACAAGGCATTTTAGTTATAGTTTGTAAATATCAAGAATTAGTAAGAATTAATTTTATTTTTCCTTTACTTGATATTTACCTTTTGTATGATCATAAAATAAATGCTCATGATAAACCATTTATAATGTACTTACATAAAGGCAATAAAAACTATCCATTATCCTACCCAAGGCATGGTTTTTCCATTCTTTCTACATTATTTTTAAGCATAACGACGGTGTTGTACTTCATTATCCCATTTTCCCTTTGCTTCCCACCATGAGGATTTTTCCATACAATTAAAAACTTGACAAACATCTTTTTTTTTTTTTAAGATTTAAAAAAAAAATTTTTTTTTTAATGTTTATTTATTTTTGAGACAGAGAGAAACAGAGCATGAGCAGGGGAGGGGCAGAGAGAGAGGGAGACACAGAATCTGAAGCAGGCTCCAGGCTCTGAGCTGTTAGCACAGAGCCCGATGAGGTGCTCGAACTCACAAACTGTGAGATCATGACCTGAGCCGAAGTCAAACGCTTAACCGACTGAGCCAGCCAGGCGCCCCTTAAGATTTTATTTTTAAGTAATCTCTACACCAATGTGGGGCTCAAACGCACAACCCCAAGATCCAGAGTCGCAGGCTTCGCCTAATGAGCCAGCCAGACACTGCACCCCCACTTTTGGGGCAAACACCTTTTTTAAAGGAATTCCTGTTGCTGGCTAAAAATTTTCATTATCACAGAAAACATTCTGTAAGCGAAAATCTGGTGAAAAAGAATTTTGGGTCAAAAAATATAAACTTAAAAAAAAAGTATCAACTTTTTAGGGGTGCCTAGGTAGGTCCAGTCAGCTGAATGTGCAACTCTCAATCTCGGGATTGGACCCCATGTTGGGTGTGGAGATTACTTAAAAATGAAATTAAAATAAATAAATAAATGACCCTTCAGAAATTTAAATGATGAAATTAAAAATACTATTATGAATTATTCCAAATATCTATCCTCCATTTTCCCTAAAGTTTAAAGGTTGGTGATGTAAATGAATTACTCTGAAACAAAAACAAAAATAAACAACAACAAGAAAAAAACCCCCAAAAAAAGCCCACACCAAACCTGTTGTGTTTACCAAATGTACAAGGGACTTAATATAAGATTTTTTTTTAATGTTAATTTATTTTTGAGAGAGACAGAGATAGAATGCAAGTGGGTTAGGGACAGAGAGAGAGAGAGAGAGAGAGAGAGAGAGAGAGAGAGAGAGGCACAGAAGCAGAAGCAGGCTCCAGGCTCTGAGCTGTCAGCACAGAGCCCGACGTGGGCTTGAACTCATGGACCACAAGATCATGACCTGAGCCAAAGTCAGACATCCAACCAACTGAGCCACCCAGGCACCCCTAATAAAAGATTTTTGTCGGGGTGTCTGGGTGGCTCAGTTGGTTGAGCGTCTGACTCTCGATTTCGGCTCAGGTCATGATCTCATGGTCCTGAGATCAAGCCCCTAGTCGGGCTCTACACTGGGTGTGGAACCTGTTTAAGATTCTCTCTCCCTCTCCCTCTGCCCTTCCCCCATGCACTTGCATGATCTCTCTCTCTCTCTCTCTCTCTCTCTCAAAACTAAACATTAAAAAAAAAAGCACCTTAAAACTTCCATTTGTAAATTTTATTTTTTTAAGTAGGCTCCATACTTGACATGGGGCTTGAACTCAGGACCCTGAGATCAAGAGTCACACATTATACAGAGCCTGAGCCAGCCAGGCACCCCAATTTGTAACAGGTTCATTCAATATATATATATATATATATTTTTAATGTTTACTTATTTTTTAAAGAGAGAGAGCATGAGTGGGGGAGGGGCAGAGAGAGAGGGAGACACAGAATCCGAAGCAGGCTCTAGGCTCTGAGCTGTCAACACAGAGCCCGACACGGGGCTCGAACTCACAGACCGAGAGATCATGGACCTGAGCTGAAGTCGGACACTCAACCGACTGAGCCACCCAGGCGCCCCTCAATAGATGTATTTTAAGATGGCACGTTAACAATTTTGTTTATACTTTTATACCACTGCTACAAAATTCACCCTTACGCCTCATGACAGCAGTATAGTTTTATAGTACACAAGACTATCATGAAATCAGTAATTTAAATTCATGTCTACTTATATTGGAAAAATAGCAATAGGTTACTGTATTAAGTATTTTCAGCCTACACCATATACATGTGATTTTAAGACTCTTTTCCAGTTACTCTGCCGTCCACAGCATGGATCACCAACCCACAGGATGGAAGGAAGCCACGGATTTAGAAACTAAAGCAACCACATGAGGAAAACATAAAACAATGTTTAATTTGAAGAACAAATTAAATATAGTCACGTTTAAGTCATTCCTGTATTTTATGCTGGGCTGCTGCTAAGTGACATATGTCTAGTCTTAACAAACTGATACTCGTTAAAAAAAAAAAACACAAAACCTAATACTCATGTTTTCTTAGTTATACCTCTATAAATGAAACTTCTTAAAATCTAGAACTTAATCTGAAATAAGCCTTAAAACAGAGAAATCTACAGGCCCCTGAGTGACTCAGGCAGTTGAGCGTCTGACTCTTGATTTTGGCTCAGGTCGTGATCTCACCATCTGTGGGAATGAGCCCCGTGTCAGACTCTGCACTGACAGCACAGGACCTGCTTGGACTTCTCTCTCCCTCTACCCCGCTTCAGTGCTCTCTCTCTCCAAAATAAAAAAATAAAATTAAATGAATGAATGAATAAATTAATTTACCCAAACCTTTCAACTATATTTTACTTAGCTTTCTGCAGATAGTTTATACAACTGTCACTGCACTACGTCTGAATCAAAGGGAATTATAAAAACAACCTTTTTCTGGACAAAAAGATAAAACATTAGGAGCACTTGTGTGACTCAGTCGTTAAGTGGCCAAGTCTTGATTTTAGCTCAGGTAATGATCTCACCGCTCATGAGTTTGAGCCCTGCATTGGGCTCTGTGCTGACACTGTGTAGTCTACTTGGGCTTCTCTGTCTCCCTTACTCTCTGACCCTCCCTCTCTCAAAAATAAATAAAAAACATTAAAAAAAATGAGTACCAACACTGGATTAAAAAAAAAAAAAAAAGAACACTGAAATGTGTACACTTCCTGTAAAAAAAATAGAAAAATGAGAGAAATATATAACTTACAAAGTGAAAACCTCCCATATTCCCACAGCCCTGAAGAGAACAAAGCCAGTATTTAAAATACATCAAGAAGAGGGGCGCCTGGGTGTTTCAGTCAGTCAAGTGTCCAACTTTGGCTTAGGTCATGATCTCATGGTTTGTGAGTTCAAGCCTTGCATTGGGGCTCACTGTTTTGAGTGTGGAGCCCGCTTTGGATCCTCTGTCCTCCTCTCTCTGCCCCTCCTCCACTCGTGCTCTCTCTCTCAAATTAAATAAATAGATAGATAGATAGATAGATAAAACACAACAAGGAGAGTCCAATTTAAATAAGTGAATTCTTTTGCACAATATATTCACCCTCTGAAGAACTAATTTTGTAACCTTGTATTTTCATCTATCATCTCTGCTTAAAAGCAAGGCACATGTATATCTGCATTCTCCAAAAACAAAAATTATTACTCACATACTAGGTGACTTATGCAACACTAAACTAGTGACACCCAATTTTCTCAAATTCATCAGTGAACTTAGTTGGCAGCTTGCCTCTCAGGAGCTATAATGAAATTTTATTCTAATTCTGTCTAAGGCTTAGAACCAATCACAGTTTTGAAGAGTCCTTCCTGTCTTTCCTGTCCTATACAGGTCTTCATCTTCAGGATCGTTTTATTTCTTTTACCCAATTAATGTTAATCTGCTTTTAATAATTATCCTATTGTACATCTTTAATTTTGAAAAAGTTACCTTAATTGTAGCATCCTCTGAAGCAGAGACCATAACACTGAACACAGGATGGAAAATTACTCGAGTGACTGGACTCCTATGACCACTCAATGCGTATTTTTCTGGTGGACGGGGAATCCATTCTTTTGGGTCTCGTTTCTGACCAAGCGGTCCACCCGACGTAAATTCTTCTTTTGCTTCATTTAGTTTTGATTCTAGTTCCATAACCTTAAGAAGGAACACATAGTTATATACAGATAGATTCTGATAAAAAGAAGATATTTGATATTTTTAAAAAATCAGTTTGCAGGATTCTTGAAAAAATTTTGGTAATTTACAAAGCATTCATCAATTTTAACTGAAAATGATCTATATGATATGCCACCAAAATTTTAGTAGTGTGATACAACTGAAACTTGAGAAAAATTCACTCCAATTGTGTCAAATATTTAACTGAAAAAAAATATTTTTCAATTTATATCTACCAATTAAAGGAAGGACAGTGCACCTTTATAAAAGCTAACATGCATCTATGTGTTGGCTACTTTTCTAAGAGCATTTTCTGGATTAACTCATGTTATAAAAATGGTATTTATTTATTCTAACTTCGCCTACTAAGGGTATAAATTTTAGGACCAGAATATTATTTGCTGCCTTCACTTTACAGATAAAAATAAAAGCTCAGCAGGGTGTCCAACTCCAGCTCAGGTCATGTTCCCACAGTTCATGAGTTCAATCCCCACATTGGGCTCTGTGCTGAAAGCTTCAGATCCTGTCTCCTCTCTTTACCCCTCCCCTGCTCACTCCCTCTTCTTTCTCAACAATAAACATTAAAAAAAACACACAAATAAATAAAAAAATAAAAGCTCTGGGGCGCCTGGGTGGCGCAGTCGGTTAAGCGTCCGACTTCAGCCAGGTCACGATCTCGCGGTCCGTGGGTTCGAGCCTCGCGTCAGGCTCTGGGCTGATGGCTCAGAGCCTGGAGCCTGTTTCCGATTCTGTGTCTCCCTCTCTCTCTGCCCCTCCCCCGTTCATGCTCTGTCTCTCTCTGTCCCACAAATAAACGTTGAAAAAAAAATTAAAAAAAAAATAAATAAATAAATAAAAGCTCAGAGATGAAAATGACTTGTCTAAGAGCACACTTTAGTGTTCTTTCCCCAACATCATGTTGGCTACATGCTTTCTTCCCTTCTAAGTGCACAAATAAGTTGTTTTTGGTATCAATTCCCTGAAGTCAGGGTTGTGTAGATTACATGGAGCCAATACCTGGGATGCATGATTTAGCATGTATCAGCAATGACCTGTCTAGGTCAAAGTTTTTTAATGCATAAAAATGTATTTTCATTTACCTTTCAAGATTAAATATAATTATTAATTAATGCAGAATAACTGATGTTAATATTTTCAGAAAGTTTATATAGTTAACACTCTGAATACAAGTGACTTTAAAGAAAGATACAGATACCTTCTTTTGTAATCTAATGACCGATGTCCACTTTTTTTCCAAAAGACCAGCATATTTCTTATCTAATTCTTCATTCTAGAGAAAAAAATGAGAACCTTTTGAAAAATGGCTCACCTACAATAGTTCAAACCATACAGACCATTCATCTAAGCCCAAATGTTAATAAATATCTGATTATACCAAAAAGGGGGGGTGAAAACCTAGTACCAAAGTAAACCACAATAACAAAAGATTTATGAACAGCTGAGGTGACTGTTAACCTCTAATACTTGAGTAAAAATCCACCTATTAAATACTATATGAATAATTGTAAGGTCAAACATACCATATCTAATTCAGCTTCCTTTTTAAAAACTGAATATGCCTCTTCATAGCCATTTGAACGAAGATAATCTGCTATAGCTCGATTTCTGAAAGAAAACAAATACAAATTTTTACTTCTACCAAATCTGATTTCCATGTTAAAGAAATATTTCATTTAAAATCTCATAAATCTTATGACATTCTTTTAAGAGTATTCCCTTCCAAATCCAAGTCTTTCACAAAAAAGGAACCTTCCCCAAAAGCCTCTAAAACATTTAGCCCTGCCATAGTACGTCCAAAATACTGTAACATTATTCCTGAGCTTTTAGTTGTAAGTTTCTAATGTACTGCTTACCTTACAAGATGTGGGCATTCTATGGATCAAGATATGGCTTACATAACAGCTATCAATTTGTGACAGTAATCATCAATTTTTTTCATGTTTACATTTAGCCTTCCTTTACTACTTGTTATGTTTAGCAGATGCTCAAGGACTAGCAAATGAAATTTAGTTGTACACAGACTTGTTCTGATAAATTATAATTAATATGCATTTAATATTAGAGATAACTTTAAACCATTAGAGTGGACAAAAAAGGTGGCACAGGCTATAAACTTAGTACAATATCACAGTATGAGACATTCATTTAGAATTAGAAAGAACTCAAAGGTTAGAAAAGCTGAATTAGCAGATGCCTCTTTATGCTCTCCTTATAATTTTTCAAAGAGAAAATCAACTACCTCCCTCCTAAAGCAACCTATTCCAATGTCTCTCAATTTTTTTGAGCCCTAAGTACCACTGTAACAAATAGTTGTTTGTTTGAGATTTCCTGTAAAACATTTTCATTTAAATAATTTGAAAGTTAATATGTATGCAAGGTTAAACAAAATTTAAACATGTAAGTACACAATAAAATATCCTTTCCACCACTGACCTCCCTGAGGTAACCACTTTATTAGTGTTTTGCAAGTACACAATAAAATATCCTTTCCACCACTGACCTCCCTGAGGTAACCACTTTATTAGTGTTTTGCATATTCAGAGACAATCTACCTATACACACACATTCCTGCATATTCTAGAGGTAATCGGTATTTGTTTTTTAAAACAGAATGCAATACACTATATACAAAAGTCTTACACACAATATCCCATACACCCACTTAATCTTAACCATCATTCTTTATCAGCAGATATAAATCTGCCTTTTAAAAAAATATTGTATTCCATTATAGACACATATGCTTTTACTACCACAAACAATGATGCTATGACTACCCTTTCAAAGCCACTGCCCACCTAATGCTTTAGGAAATAAAAACACTCTAGTAGTATTGTAGAATTGGTGGAATCCAGTTTTAATTCAATGGCATGCTAAAAATAAAGCAAACAGTAGAGAAAGATAATAGGGAGTTACATCAAACACTTTATATATTCCAGGTAATTATTAGCATACCAAAAATTAAAGCATTAATAACTAGTGGAAGATAGGGTCAAGCACATCACATTCATGAACACAGGGGCTGAGGAAAGGTAAATTCTTACTATTACTGTGAGTCTGTGTCTGTGTGCTGCTCATATCATAGCCTGTACCTTCTGGCCTGTTCTACTAATGGATAACTTGATTCGTAAGAAGTGTCTTCTTTACATGGAGCTGAAATCTACTTCGTTTTAATTTCCACCACGTAGTTCTACTTGGGCCTTCCGAAAGAATACAAAATAGGAAGGCAGTGGATCTCTCATAATATTCCATCAAATATTGTGTTGTCAAAGCCTGTGTTACAAACCTTCAACAAAAGTAAATTTCCCTTTGGTTAGAATATCCCAAATAATAAGGGAAACAAAGAAGTTAAAAGACATACCTATTTCTTAGCTTTATTTTCTTCTTAAAAAATGTCAAGGGTAAACAAATAATATATAGAACTTGTAAATACTTAATGTTCCTACCTAGCTCTTACCTCAGGGTCAAGCCCTAATTCCTGAAACTGCCCAAACATACTGCACACAGCTTACAACCTTGAAGTTCATAAAACATGTAATATGCACATGTAATACATGGCACAAATTATAACAATTATGATCTTAATGAGCTTATTTTTTTGTAAAGATACATAAATGGTGGTACTTTTCAGGTAAGAATAGTAAAAGGAGAAAAATGCAAAACGACTATTCCTTTTCCTTATTAAAAAAAAAAAAGTCCCAACATTTTCAGATTACCACTGCTAACCCTTCATTCAGTATAGTCTTCTCATACCATGTTCTTTGCCCATACATTCACATCACCATGGATACGTATGTATGGCTTTTAATTAAATAAATTATCTGTTAATTTTGTTCACGTCATGAAAATCTTAACCTTGTCAGTAAATGTTCATCCATGACATCCTAGTTATTTAATACTCAAACACAATACTCCATGATGTAGATGGACCAAATTTTATTCAAGCAATTACCTATTGCTGGACTTTCAAGGCTATTTCTAATTTTTCATCATCTTAAGCAATGTTGTAAACAAACACTCATATAAAGCCTTTCTCACATCTTTACATTTGAGTCAAATGATGCTACAAATTGAATGTTATGTGTGTTATCCTCCTATATCCACCCACCCCAATTCTTACACTTAAACCTAATATTTGGGGACGGGACTTTTGGAGGTGCTTAGGTCATGAGAGCAGAGCCCTCATGAATGAGATTAATGCCCTTATAAAAAAAAGACTATGAACCAGGAAGCAAAAGACTATGAACCAGGAAGCAAGCATCACCAGACACTAAATCTGCCAAGTGCCTTGATCTTGGACTTTCCAGACTCTAGAACTGTTAAGAAATAAATCTCTGTTGTTTATAAGCCTCCTAGTTTACAGTATTTTATTACAGTAGCCTGGACAAAGACAAAAATTATATACATTTTTAGGACATTTTGATAGCTACTTTCAAACTGCTCTCCATAGTTGTACCAATTTATATTCCTAACAGCAGTTATGAATGTCATCCCTTCACCATCTTTACTTTTCAAATATTTGGTTTAGCCTTTACTGATTAAAAAACAAAACAAAACAGTTTTGGGGTGCCTGGGTGGCTCAGTTGGTTAAGGGTCCAGCTCTTGATTTCGGCTCGGGTCATGATCTCACGGTTCTTGAGTTCAAGCCTCGCATCTGGCTCCATGCTCACAGTGTGGAGCCTGCTTGGGATTCTCTCTTTTGCTTCCTCTCTCTCTCAAAATAAATAAATAAACTTTAGAAACAAACAAAAAACCAACAGTTTTCATCCTTTGATTCTGTTTATGTAACTTTTATAAAAAGTGAATTAAATGTTAAATTTTTAAAACTTGTGCAACATTTTTCTAAGGTCTGTGTGGCTTAACCCAACATTTGCATTTTAAAAAGTTATGTGGCAAATGTAATCAATTAGAAGTTGTAGATGACTCCAAATATGCATAAAGCAGCACCTCATTATAGTTGTATGTCACACTTACAGGTTTTGGTTTTTTTTTTAAACGTTTATTTATTTTTGAGACAGAGAGAGACAGAGCATGAGCAGGGGAGGGTCAGAGAGAGAGGGAGACACAGAATCTGAAACAGGCTCCAGGCTCTGAGCTGTCAGCACAGAGCCCGACGCGGGGCTCAAACTCACGGACCGTGAGATCACGACCTGAGCCAAAGTCGGACGCTTAACCGACTGAGCCACCCAGGCGCCCCTACAGGTATTTGTTTTTTTTTTTTTTTTAAAGTAGGCTCCACATCCAGCACAGTGACCAACATGGGCCCCAAACTCAGAACTCTCAGATCAAGACCTGAGGTGAGATCAAGATTCAGAAGCTTAACTGACTGAACCACCCAGGCACCACCACATTTATACTTTTTAAAAAATGTTAAATCCTGTTTAAAAACATTCGCTGTCTCTTTTGATCCTAAAAAAATTCTACTAAAGTAGGTACAAAAGCATATTACCCCTGAATTATATATTGGTAGACTGATTTATCTAAGGCCACAAAACTAGCATGTAGTGAAATAATTTAGGATAATAATTCTAAAAAACATTTACTGAGTGGATGGGGAAGAAACTAGCTAAGCAGGTGGAGCTCTGCACCTCCCTCCTTTAACTGGAGCTGTCCCATATTTATATACTTCCATATATTGTATTTTTCGTAAGTGCTTTAAAAATGGACTTACACTGCTCTTTAAAAAGCCCTACACCCAAATCCTTGAAACCAAAAATGACTCACACTCTTAACCACTAGGCTTTTGTTTTGGTAACTGACTAGATGTGAAAGACAGGAGAACACAGTTGATTCATAAGTTTCTAGTGAATTGTAGTACCACTCACTTGGACAGACAGGGGAAAAAGAGAACGAAGAAAAAGAGGCAGGCATATGACAAGTTCAGTTTTAAACCTTCTTACTTGAAGTAGCTATAAGATATTTAAGTCAAGATACATGATATAAGAGGTAACTAGACGTACAGGTGACATGTTTGAGAAAGAGACCTGACATAAGAAGAGGACTGGGAAAATCAGCAAACAGGTAGCAGTGATTTGAACAATGTAAGTGGTGCCAGACAATTCAGAAGAAGGTATATATTGGGGGGCGGGGGGGAGGACTAGAATGTAACTGATGGAACTTTGACAGATACCAACATTCAAGAAGTAAGACAATTAAGAGATGTCAGCAAGCCAATGAAGATGGAAGTTTCAAAGAAATGGAGATGTGTAACAGTGACAAAGATCTGAGAGAGGTCATCCAGAGTCTAAAAAGTGTCCAAGTAATCTGGCTACTAAGACGTCCCTGCCTGTCTACTTTACCAAGTACAGTGTCACAACCTAAGTGGCCTCAGTATTCCATTCCACACTAAGGTTTCAAATGAGCACTGGAGTCAGGGAGCAGCAGTGAGTTGAGAATATCAGGGATGGGTTCTCTTTTTATTGTTAAAGGTTTCATTAATACTATGATATCTACGAAAGTTTGGAAAGAGAGATCACATAGCATTACTAATATAACAAAGAACCACCAAAGAGCAAGATACATATACAAAAATATAGCAAACAAATTAGAACCTAAGTTTAAATGAGTCTGACGCCATTAGGGATAGCTGAACCCAGTGAATGTGGAACCTCTGTCAGGGAAGGTGTATCACAATCACTTAACCTAAGAATAAATTAAGACAGACGAATCTCTAGGTTCTAACAGCCTAATGGTGCTTCCAGAGTTTCAGCTGTTGATCTAGAGTTGATTTTCAGCAGTTTTATTAAGGTTGGAAGAGTGGACATCGAGGCACAAGTTTATAATCATCTCTCCAACAAACTCCATATACATGATTTAAATTAATCTATTAAGTCTCAAGAGATGCAGAAAAACAACTAATCACTAGAATCAAAGCAGGATTCATGCAGAACATAAAAGGTAATTCTGAGTAGATCCAAACCAGTAACCTCATATACAAATCAGAGAAAATGGTTAAAATCAAAGGGAAGAACTGAGATGAAGGACTTTTATCCATGAACGAACAGAATGGCTACACAGAGCTTAGCTTACATATGGAAATACTCTAGTGAAACTATCACAAGTGAGATCTGTGTTTGCTTTCTACTTTTTTTTTAATGTTTATTTATTTCTGAGACAGAGAGAGACAGAGCATGAGTGGGGGAGGGGCAGAGAGCAAGGGAGACACAGAATCTGAAGCAGGCTCCAGGCTCTGAGCTGTCAGCACAGAGCCCGATGCAGGGCTGGAACTCACAAACCGTGAGATCATGACCTGAGCTGAAGTCGGTCGCTCAACCAACTGAGCCACCCAGGCTCAAAGCCACCCAGGACAAAGTCCTTTCCTACCAAAGGCTGTACTTTTTTCTACCACTTTTATATTGTTACTTTAACACTTGGGCTTTCACATCCTTTGGATTCAAGTTTTATTTAGTACAACCTACGGTACTATTTGCTGAACAGTACTTTTTCCTATCGATGTGAAATGCCACATAACATATACTAAATTTCCATAGATAAAATGAGCTTGTCTCTGAATATTATTTGTTCCCCTAACCTATGCGCCTATTACAAAAATATTTTACTTACTACTTTTACAGCAATGTTTGGGTATCTGGTACAATTAGTTCCTTTCTCACTAATCCTTTAAATTTTTCCTTAACTATTTTTCTGCATTTTCCTCTTCCAGATGAACTTCAGAATCAATCTGGTCAAATTCAGAAAAATTCTGTTTAGATTTTAATTGGGATTGTATTTGATTTTATTAATAATTTGGGAGCTCTGACATCTTTCCACTATTCATTTATTTTCACTAGAAACAGGGCAAAGAAGTCTTTTCTACAACATTACCCCAAAACAAAAACGACTTAATTCTAACTACTGATTTTTTAATTTTTTTTAACGTAATCTCTATACCCAACATGGGCCTTGAACTCACAACCTCAAGGTCAAGAGTTGCATGCTCTACCAACTGAGCTAGCCAAGTGCCCTTCCTCTGAGTTCGTTTTATGTTGCCTTTTTTGTTACTGTACTGTTCATTTATGTCTTTTCTCTTTATTCATCAGTTTTATTTTATGCTCTTTGTTTCTTTAATTTATATTTTATTTTATGGTCTTTCTTAAAAGATAGTTTTTAATTTTGCCAATCAAGTTTACCAGGTTATATTTTCTATTTTATTAATTTCTGCTTTTAAAAAAATTAATTCTTTCCCTCTGCTTCCGTTGGGCTTATTTTATTGTCTTATTCTTGAACTGAATGTGTGGTTCATTTCTGACCTTTGTTTTTTTTTAAATATTCATTAGACTATCTAATTTTCTGTATGCTCTGTTGGCTACACCCTACAGGTTTTTATTGTAAGTACCCTCATTATTATCAATGTCTTCATTTATTAAGTTACATGCTGTTCTTTGAACTTCAAGTATTTAGAAGTACATTTTAAAAAAATATTTAGAGAGAGAGAAGGGGGGGGAGAGGGAGAGATAGAGAGAGAATGAATCCCAAGCAGGCTCCATGCTGTCAGTACAGAGCCCAACGTGGGGCTTGAACTCATGAATTGTGAGATCATAACCTGAGCCAAAATTAAGAGTCAGATGCTTAACCAACTAAGCTACCCAGCTGTCCCTAGAAGTACATTTTAACATTTTTTTAAAGTTTATTTATTTATTTTGAGAGAGAGAGAGAGCACACAATCGGGGAGAGAGAGAGAGAGAGAGAGAGAGAGAGAGAGAGAGAATCCCAAACAGACTCTGCACCACCAGCACAGAGCCCAATGCAGGGCTGGAACTCATGAACTTTGAGATCATTACCTGAGCTGAAGTTGGATGCTTAAACGACTGAGCCACTCAGGTGCCCCTAGAATTACATTTTAAAACATCCACATGGATAGATTTCTCTTAGCTCTCCTTTTCCTACTAATTTTCATTTTATTTCATTACAGTCAGCAAATGAGTCCTATGAGATTTCTGCATTTTTGGAATTTGAGATTTTTCTTTGCAGTCCTATCCATGGGAACTTTTTCCTTAGTATCTGTAACTCTAAGTGGGAAAAGTGTGTAACTTAAGAATTGTTCATTCAACTTTTACTTGCCATTCACTTATGGAAGAAAAAAAAAAAATTAACCCCTAACATGTAAAAAAGGCTCACAGAAATCCATTTAGGAGCCCATCTTGAAAAAGGTATGTAATGACAAAATCCACCCAACTAACACAGTAATCAAAAGAAGAATAGGAAAATGTTCTAAACTTGGGGCGCCTGGGTGGCTCAGTCGGTTAAGTGTCCAACTTTGGATCAGGTCATGATCTCATGGCTTAGGAGTTCAAGCCCCGCATCAGGTTCTGTGCCCACAGCTCAGAACCTAGAACCTGCTTCAGATTCTGTGTCTCCCCCTGCCCCCAGCTCCTCTCCCACCCACGGTCTATCTCTCAAAAATAAATAAACATTAAAAAAAAAAATTAGCAAAATGTTTCAAACTCAACAAATGGCATACATTAAATATGTACAGTTCTTTGTGTCAATTATACTACAATATAGCTGTTAACCAAAAAAGGAATGCAAGAATGGGGAAGTTGTGGAAAAAAAGAATTAGGGGTGAGCAACAAATCAAACAAAGTACAAATATTATCAACCAGGACAACCTAAAACAAAACAAAACAGACTTTCTTCATCTTTCATGGAGAAAGATCAATGGGTAAAATCTCATACAAAAATAGAGGTGTAAGCTTATTTTGTTAAGAGTTAACTATGAGATGAACTAACAGGTAATATCATTTCCAAATTCACAGAGTGACAAAAAATACTAAAAAGAGATTGTAAAGTATAATTCTATTTTACAAATCTTAAGAAAAAAAGATGCTCATGAAATTTTTGCAAATACTTGAAAAATATCTGAAAAGACTATAATATACAGGCAATGGGGGCCACCATTGGAAAATGGGACTGAAAAACTGAGGAGGGAGCAATGTTTGCATTTTGACACATGTTAATTCTGGTGATAGAACTGTGTTTAATGAATAGTGAACTTAAAATTAGGAAACTCATTCTGACTCTAATACTAGTCATGAAACTGGTAATTTTAATTTCTCCCATCCTCAATTTATCTGTAAAAGAAAGATATTTGTCATATCCACATAAATGTTTTTGTTATTATTCAATATTTGTATGCCCCAGAGTGGTAAAAACAAAGAAGGCAGGCAATATACATTTGCTGAGTTGAGTCACACTTATTAGTACCGATCAAATTATTGTTTTCCAGTACATCAAAATTCTTTTCATTTTTTACCCCCAAAATACCTCATCCTGTTAATTTTTTAAAATTTATTTATTTTGAGAGAGAGAGAGAGAGAGAGAGAGAGAGAGCGCGCGCGCGCGCACACGTGCACAGGGTAGGGGCAAAGAGAAAGGAGGAGAGAAGATCTCAAGCAGGCTCTGCACTACCAGCAGAGTCTGATGCGGAGCTTGAACTCACAAACTCTGACGACATGACCTGAGCCGAAACCAAGAGTCCGATGCTTAACTGACTGGACACCACCCAAGCAACTCCAACTTACTTATTCTTTTTAAAAAACGTTTATTATTTATTTTGAGAGAGGGCGGGAGAGACAGAGAGAGAGAAACATGAGCAGGGGAGGGATAGAGAGAGAGAATCCTAAGCAGGCTCCACAGCATCAGCACAGAACCTGATGCAGGGCTCAATCTCAAGAACCATGATATCACGATCTGAGCCGAAATCAAGAGTCAGATGCTTAACTGACTGAGGCACCCAGGCAGGCGCCTCTATTTATTCTTTTTAAAGTTTACTTATTTACTTTTGAGAGGGGTAGGCAGAGAGAGGAAAGAGGGAGGGTCCCAAGCAGGCCCTGCACTGTCAGAGCAGAACTTGATGTGGGGCTTGAAACCAGGAACCATGAATCACAACCTGAGCCGAAATCAAGAATCATAAAGAGTCAGACCCTTAACCAACTGAGCCACCCAGGTGCCCCTCCAAGAATTTTAAAAGCTAATTGGTGCTGGACTTCAAGCTGTATTACAAAGCTGTAGTCATCAAGACGGTATGGTACTGGCACAGGAACAGACACTTAGATCAATGGAACAGAACAGAGAATCCCAAAACGGACCCACAAATGTATGGCCAACTAATCTTTGACAGAGCAGGAAAGAATATCCAATGGAATAAAGACAGTCTCTTCAGCAAGTGGTGCTGGGAAAACTGGACAGCGACATGCAGAAAAATGAACCTGCACCACTTTCTTACACCATACACAAAAATAACCTCAAAATGGATGGAAGACCTAAATTTAAGACAGGAAGCCATCAAAATCCTCGAGGAGAAAGCAAGCAAAAACCGCTCTGATCTTGGCCGCAGCAACTTCTTACTCAACACGTCTCCGGAGGCAAGGAAACAAAAGCAAAAATGAACTATTGGGACCTCATCAAATTAAAAAACCTTCTCCACAGTGAAGCAAACAATCAGCAAAACTGAAAGGCAACCGATAGAATGGGAGAAGATATTTGCAAACGACATATCAGATAAAGGGTTAGTATCCAAAGTCTATAAACAACTTATCAAACTCAACACCCAAAAAACAAATAATCCAGTGACAAAATGGGCACAAGACATGAATAGACACTTCTCCAAAGAAGACATCCAGATGCCCAACCGACACATGAAAACATGCTCAACATCACTCATCATCAGGGAAATACAAATCAAAACCACAATGAGATACCACCTCACACCTGTCAGAATGGCAAACATTAACAACTCAGGCAACAACAGATGTTGGCGAGGATGCGGAGAGACAGAATCTCTTTTGTGCTGCTGGTGGGAATGTAAGCTGGTGCAGCCACTCTGGAAAACCGTATGGAGGTGCCTCAAAAAATTAAAAATAGAACTACCCTACGACCCAGCAATTGCACTACTAGGCATTTATCCACGGGATACAGAAGGGGCACATGCACCCCAATGTTTTTAGCAACACTATCAACAATAGCCAAAGTATGGAAAGAGCCTAAATGTCCACTGGTGGATGAATGGATAAAGAAGATGTGGTATACATCTACAACGGAGTATTACTCGGCAACTAAAGAATGAAATTTTGCCATTTGCAACTACATGGATGGAACTAGGTATTATCCTAAGCAAAATTAGAGAAAGACAAATATCATATGACTTCATTCATATGAGGACTTTAAGATACAAAACAGATGAATATAAGGGAAGGGAAAGGAAGTAAAAATAATATAAAAATGGGGAGGGGGACAAAAACATTAGAGCCTCTTAAATATGGAGAACAAACAGAGGGTTACTGGAAGGGTTGTGGGAGGAGGGATGGGCTAAATGGGTAAGGGGCATTAAGGAATCTACTCCTGAAATCATTGTTGCACTACATGCTAACTTGAATGTAAATTGAAAAAATAAATACGGGCACCTGGGTGGCTTAGTCGGTTAAGCGTCCAACTTCGGCTCAGGTCATGATCTCACAACTCGTGAGTTCGAGCCCCACGTCAGGCTCTGCTGACACCTCAGAGTTTGGAGCCTGCTTTGGATTCTGTGTCTCCCTCTCCCTGCCCCTCCCCTCTTCGTTCTTTGTCTCTCTCAAAATTAATTAATACTACTCAAAATTAATTAATACTAATTGGTATCCAACCTGTTAGAAATGCTAAAATGTTACAAAGGCAAACTGAATTCCAAAATGTATCTTACTTGTAAGAAGTATATAAACATTTGTTTCTGCCTCTCATAATATATATTCCATAATACTTTCAAAAATGGTAGAAAAAGCAAAAACCATTTTATTTCCTTACTAAAAACTCCAAGATTTTTTCTATTCCCCAAATTCCTAAATGTAAATTCCCTAAATTTACATTTATATCTAAGACAAATATTCTTTGCTTAATGAGCACTTTTAGGTCAATTCTTCCCTAAAATTCTCTACAAATTTAGCCACCTGAAATTAGGTTCTCTCATCAATTGATTTTTATTCAAATTAAAATCCCTATTTTTGGCCATAATGTTTAAATATTAATCTTGATTATGAGGGTAATAAGGCACACACAAGGCATCTAGAAGAAAAAAGTCTGAACTGACTTAGAAACAAGAATGACTAAAAACCAGACATACCTTCAATAACACAAAAGTACATATGCAGATTTATTACTTATAATATTTCTAATTACAAAATAGTGGAAACTACCTAAATGTTCAAATATGGGCGAATGGTTGAAAAACCTATGGTATATACAGAGTAGAGTACTATCTAGCTGTTAAAAGGGAAAAAAAAAAAAAAAAAAAAAAGAGGATCTCTACGAACTGATACAGAGTGAGTTGCAGGAGATACTGCTAACTGAAAAAAAGCCAAGTGCAAAAGAGCACTTATAGTATGCTACCTATTGCTTAAGAAAGGAGAAACAAGAAAACATACATGTATCTCTCTTATCTTTATTAAACAATGCATGAAGTTGGTTCCTACATGGGGCAAGGAGGGAGGAACTTAGAAGGGATTCAGAAGAGTAATACTTCTGAGTATACATTTTTGTACAGATAATGTTCTAAATATCCAAAATATTAAATTAACAAGGATGGGAAGGCAGAGGAAATGCAAAACACACAAAGCTAAAAAAACTAGAACCTATGAACCCAACTACATTTCAAATGAATAACAAAACCATGGGAAGAGGGAGAGAAACCAGGGTGAGTTTCCAACTAATCCAAGTAATTTACAAACACAGCAGAGTGGATGGGGGGGGGGGGGGCAGTGGGGAGAGAAAGAACTACATACAAATTCTAAACCCTTTCCAGGATGTGTAGTGAGAGTGTAACAACTCTGAAACTATTTTGGAAGTACTACAGGATTGAGCAAATGAGTCAAAGCCTTGCTATTGCTGGCAGACAGGGTCTTGCTACAGAAGAAAGATACAAATATGGTAGGGAGGAAAACAAGAAACAACATAGTGAGAATAGACTGAAAATTAGAAGTATCAGGATAGCCTAATGATTTCTAAAATAAGTATGTGTACATGCCTTTGTGTATCAGTGGCTCTCAACTGGGGGAGATTTTGCCCTCCCCCGCCAAGAGGAGAGTTGGCAATGTCTGGAGACATTTTTATTGTGGCATTTAGTAGAGGCATCCTTGGGTAGAGGCCAAGGATGTTGCTAAACAACCAGCAGTGTACAGGACAGATCCCACACCAAGGAATTATTCAGCCCAACACGTTAACAATGCCAAGAGTGAGAAACCTTAATACACATGTGTACCAAGGTACCTGTATATGTGTTTACAAATACATATTTCTTGGTTCTGTCTACTTTAAGGACCAAGAAGCAAACACCCCAGTAGCAGTAAGTATACTTAGTACCCATATCTTGATGTCTAATACCATTCTCCACTAAGAGAAACCAAGGCTTATTGGAGCAATGACTAATTCTAGGATTATTGCAGGATGGGTGCACAATAAGCCTGGAACACCTTGTGATGCTAGAAAGTAAGAAAGTGACCACAGACAGGGCCATATATAAGAGCCAACTGAAGGGGCTCCTATGGAAGTCTGGAATATCCAAACAGCAAAAGTATAAGAAAAGTAATGAATGATAAGACCTACTGAAAATTTAGAGGAGTTCATACCAATAATGAAAGAACAAGTAAATAAAAAGGAGTAGAAGAAAAGTCCCTTGATTACAGTAAAATGCTGAGTGATGACTAGTAAATGTGGAATGAGTGGTTCTGTAAAGAATATCACTTTGCAACCACTATAGTAAAGAATGGTTCAGGCAAGAATTATCCATGGATGTTAAATCTAGTGGGGGAATATTTGATGGAAATAAGAATGTTTTGCATGGTCTGCTTATATTTATGGAAAAGTAAATAATAGTAACTATACACTATACAGTGGAGAAATTAGGCATCTTGACTAAGGGATCAAAATTAGCATCACTACAGAGGGGCAGATAGACATGATGCGTCTCTAGACATGATATCCTAAGAAGACAAATTACTTATGTAGTTTTCTGGCCAAGAATATATACCCTGAATCTAATCATGAAGAAACATTAGATACAAAATGAGAAACATGCTATTAAAAAAACCCAAAAAACAAAAACTATTCTTCATAACTATTAACGTCCTCAACAACAAAGAAAGGTTGAGGAAATGTTCCAGATTAAATAAGACTAAAGAGTGGGGCACCTGGGTGGCTCAGTCAGTTAAGCATCTGACTTCGGCTCAAGTCATGATCTCACAGTCCATGAGTTCGAGACCCGCATCAGGCTCTGTGCTGACAGCTCAGAGCCTGGAGCCTGCTTCGGATTCTGTGTCTCCCTCTCTCTCTGCCCCTCCCCTGCTCATGCTCTGTCTCTCTCGGTCTCAAAAATAAATAAAAAAACATTAAAAAAAAAAAAAAAAAGACTAAGGAGATATTCAAATAAATGTCTAAATACATTACCTAACCCTGGACTGGGTTACTAGAGAATATACTAGAGAGAAAAGAGGTGGGGGGTGAGAGGGAAACTTTGCCATAAGGACATTATTGGGTCAATTGACAAAACTGGAATATGCAAAGCAGATTAAATCAATAAATGTATCAATGTTAAATTTACACAAATGGCTAACTGTCCTGTGGTTTTATAGAATATCCTTAGTCTTAGGAACTGCACACCCAAGTATCTGGGATAAAGACCTTTTTTTTTTTTTTTTTTTTTTTTTTTAAGTTTATTTATTGAGAGAGAGAGAGAGAGAGCATGCAAGCATGGGAGGGGCAGTGAGAGAGTGAGAGAGACAGAGAATCCCAGGCAGGCTCTGCACTGCCAGCATGGGGCTCAAAGTCACCAAGTGTGAGATCATGACCTGAGCCTAAATCAAGAGTCGGATACTTTGCCGACTGAGCCACCCGGGTGCCCCTGGGGTAAAGATCCTTAATGTATGCAACCTACTCCCAAATGGTTTAAGAAAAAACACTGCACGTGTACACACACACACACACACACACACACACATACACACACACACACACACACACACACACACGGGTGCAGATTGCAAATGATAAAACAAATGGTACAAAAATGGTACAAAACAACAAGTGAAATGGATAAAATGTAATTAAGTATTCTTTGTACCAATCTTACAACTTACCTCTAAATTTGAAATTACTTCCAACTAAAGTTTTATAAAAAGCCACAGAAAAATTTTTTTAAAAATTTAGAACATGAAGCTAAAGTACTCCTCTATATTCTTTACCTTATAAAAATAGAATGCTATAAAATATGGGATGCTATAAGATACTATAAAATAGCAGTGGTCAAATCATCTTATGCCTCTCATTAATGCATTTGCATTAATACTATGTTATCCACCTCATAAAGATCAAATTCTCTAATAGCCACTGGCTGATAAAAGATAAAAAATACAAGAAGGCAAAGGAATGGCATTAGCAACAACAAAAAAAGCTTTCATTTTCCGAATACACAGATTCTAGACAAAAAAAAATTTAGAAGAGCTTTGAATCCTCTATCTTCCTACTGAACATATTTAAGACAAGCTTAGGATAAAACTTATCCCAAGTAACTTACTTGTCTGTTCTGCTTTAAACTTCTACACAACAAAGTCGTAAGGGTAAATAACACTATTTCAAAATAAGACCCAGTTTTTTCTGCCCAAACCAGTATCTGAACACTAACAATACTTTAGGAATCTAAGAATAGATCTCCCAAATCTGTTATTTTAACTAACTACTTTGTCTTTTATGAAAGGAGTTTTTTAAAAAACACAAAACAGAGAGACTTACAGTTCATCTCGTTGTCTCTGGGACAGCACCATTTTGGCTGTAATATCAAGCTTCTTTGATATAGTGGTATGTCCCTCCTTTGGGAAATCAAAAAGCGTTGTGATCCCTGGATTTATAATTAAATATGCCACTAAGTGGCGTCCACACAGGGGAAGACGATTCTTTTACAAGTGAATCCAACCAGTAATCAGGAGACAGTCAACAAATAGGGTTCATTCCACCTAAGGAGAAAAAGAGAGAAAGAGAGAAGATAATTTCTTTCACTTAGAATTTAAATTATTTCTGCATTACTATTTGCAGTTTATACTTTCAAAGACGATTTACTGTGATGCTAATGAATGGCAGGGGACGTTTTGTTATGATCATATTAGTACATATTTTAAACTATCTTTTTACTGGGCTTAAACAGCACTATTTTCAAATTTACCCATTCCCAACGATGTCACCAGCCAGATAATATAGATATCAATTTTGTTAAAATTCAAATATTAACATATAACTTCTCTAGACTATAATTCTCCCTCAAAGTAAAAAAATCAGGGTGTGTGGTGGAACATGTGACTCTTAATCTTGGGGTTATAGGTTCAAGCCCAATGTTGGGTGTAGAGATTACTTAAAAATAAAATCTTAAAAAAGACAAAAAA
The DNA here is from genome assembly GCF_027475565.1 of Acinonyx jubatus. Lineage (NCBI taxonomy): Eukaryota > Metazoa > Chordata > Mammalia > Carnivora > Felidae > Acinonyx > Acinonyx jubatus. The sequence goes on from NC_069397.1 coordinate 13,868,210, forward strand.
ATACAAATTCTGGGGCGCCTGGGTGGCTCAGTCGGTTGAGCATCCGACTTCAGCTCAGGTCACGATCTCGCGGTCCGTGAGTTCGAGCCCCGCGTCAGGCTCTGGGCTGATGGCTCAGAGCCTGGAGCCTGCTTCCGATTCTGTGTCTCCCTCTCTCTCTGCCCCTCCCCCATTCATGCTCTGTCTCTCTCTGTCTCAAAAATAAATAAATGTTAAAAAAAAAAATTTAAAAAAAAAATACAAATTCTAATTTACAAAAAACACATAATCTGAAAAAAGGAGGATTTCAATGTCCACAAGCCAAAGAAGTTAACCGTAACTGATAATCTTCAAGACTGAGTATTAGTCACTAATAATCTTAGTTGATATTATTTATAATGTAAATTACTTAGCAATCACATGCCCTCTTAACTAATGCATTTAATGGAAGAAACAATTTAATTTTATTTCAACTTACTTTGTGTTCTTTAGAGGCATGTGTTTTAGGGGCACCTGGATGGCTCAGTCAGTTAAGCATCTGACTCTTGGTTTCGGCTCAGGTCATGATCTCACCGTTTCATGAGTTCAAGCCCTACATTGGGCTCTGCGCTGGTGGGGCGGAGCCTGCTTAGGATTCATTCTCCTTCTCTCTACCCCTCTCCCACTTGGGCTGTCTCTCAAATAAATAAATAAACTTAAAAAACAAGGAACAACAAAAACCTTAATGGACTACCCCCTAGAGTCTATGTACTCACATAGTAATTCAATTTCTCTAACCTAGTTTTTGGATAATATTACCCAATATTTCAGAGTCTTTCCTTTATATTTGTAACAAAATAAAATCAATTTCTACTTAACATCTAAAAAGTATTGTAATCAGTTCAATCAGAGTAAATGTAGGTGAAAGTTAAGAAAACTCAAAGAATTACTTCTTAAAAAATTATTCTTCAAGTTTCCTATTTTACAAAACAAGTTTCGTTTGCTTTATCACACTGTACAAAAATATATTTGAGGGGCGCCTGGTTGGCTCAGATGGTTAAGCGTCCAACTTTGGCTCAGGTCATGATCTCACAGTTCGTGGGTTTGAGCCCAGCATCTGGCTCTCTGTTGACAGCTCGGAGCCTGGAGCCTGCTTCATTCAGATTCTGTGTTTCCCTCTCTCTCTGCCTTCCCCCGCTGGCACTCAGTCTCTCTCTCAAAAAATAAACATTAAAAAAAAATTTTTTTTAAAGAAACAAGAAATCAGGGGCGCCTGGGTGGCTCAGTTGGTTGGGCGTCCAACTTTGGCTCAGGTCATGATCTCGTGGCTCGTGAGTTCATGCCCCGTGTCCGGCTCTGTGCTGACAGCTCAGAGCCTGGAGGCTGCTTCATGTTCTATGTTTCCCTCTCTCTCTCTCTGCCCTTCCCCCGCTCATGCTGTCTCTCAAAAATAAATAAACATTAAAAACAATTAAAGAAAAAAGAAACAGGAGATCATCCTCTAAATAAAATGAAATTAACATCTAATGAAAGGCCTGCGGGACCACCTATCAAGAGACAAATCATGGACAGAAGAGACCATTTCTTGAGTACCTTTTTCATACCATGCCAGCCACACTATTCCATGCGCAGGGGATATACATAGTGGCAAATAAGCCAGTCAAGGAGGAAAAATGAGAACAAACCCTGGTTTTAAATACAAGCCCCGAGTCAAAAAGTGAGTGCTCAGATGTTCCCAATGGTAGCTACTGACTTTGATGAAGGTCCTTCTGTTTAGCAATTCTAGTATATATAATCTGGAATTTATTTTATCACCTTTAATGATTCTTCCAACCTAGAGATCAGCTGGCTAAAATGACAGCTGAAAACCACCACATCTGTTTAAATCCAGAAAAAATATGACTAATGTCAGCAATAAGTAGTGGAATGAGAACCAAACACAATGGACAACCCAGAAAACTATCTCTCTTTGGTATTTAACAACTTCTAACTATTTAAGCCTCACTTTTCTAAGTATTAACCCTCACCAAGCCAAGCTATCTAGGAACTCATGATAGGGTGAGGCTTATCTGATGGTGGTGAGTATCTGAACTGCCTACAGGCTTCTATTATCTGGGACAATGGTAACCCACAGGTCCACTTTAATGATGGAGAGACCACCTCTAGCCAATAAACCTTATCAATGTACATGAATAACAATACTTCTGGAATACTAGGATGATCTAATAACAATAAAACCAAGGCACAAACAAATCACTGAACGTGTAATTGTGCCCTGCACAACTTATTAATTCAACATTTGCCAAACACTTACTACGTACCAGGCACCAGGTTTAATAAGGTAAAATACTTGGTCTTTACCCTCAAGAAGTTCACAGTCTACTGGAACAGTCAGCCAAGATACAGGCAGCTGACATAGTACAAAAAGCAGAACAAGTATTACCACATAGGGAGAGATGATTCAGGATGAAGCTGAGAAGGTAAGCAGGGTGTATATCACAAAACAAACTCAGGTCTTCTTTACATTTATCCTCAGGGCAATGGACAGCTTTTAAAAAAAATTTTAATGTTTATTTATCTTTGCGAGAGAGACAGACACAGAGAGACAGAGAGACAGAGAGCGTGAGCATGGGAGGGGCAGAGAGAGATAGAGACACAGAATCCAAAGCAGGCTCCAGGCTCTGAACTGTCAGCATAGAGCCCGACATGGGGCTCGAACTCAATGGACCGCAAGATCATGGCCTGAGCTGAAGTCAAAGGCTTAACCAATTGAGTCACCCAGGCGCCCCACAATGGGGTACCTTTAGGTAAGCTTTTCATAAAAACTATTCTTGCTTATATAGTGAAGAATGGACCAAAAAGACAGGAAAGGAAGAGACCAGACAGGAGACTTACAGTAATGAAGGTGACAGGTGATGGAGATTCACAGTAGCATAGCAGTAGTGAATGAAGAGAATTAGATGGATTTAAATCATTTACCAGGTCTTACAGGATTGGTGACTAGATGTGGGTAGCAAGAAGGTGAGAAAGATCAGGCAAGGAGTCAAGGATAACTTCCAGAGATTTCTGGCTTAGAACTAAATTGAACAGGAAATTCCTGTGTGTGAGGGGATGAGGAAAGTAGGACTTACTCCATTTTCGGTATGTTGATTCCAAGGTGCCTGAGATTTTTAGTAGGGAGTAGTACAAACAAGTCTGCCCTGAAGAGAACTGACCTACAAAAAAAAAAAAAAAAAAGGTCTGGTACTTATCAGCTTAGGGATGGTATAACTGACGCCCATGACAATGGAGGACCCACGGAGAACGCATAGAGCTAGATAAGCAGAGGGACTAGTAGAGCCAGGCAGAACAACACCAACACTTAAAAAAAAAAAAAGTCTACAACCAAGGCTAAGAGAAGGAGTCAAAGAGGAAAAAATAAAAACAGGAGCGAGTATGTCACAGAAGCCAAGGGAGTATTTCATGAAGAAGAGGCAATCAACAGTATCCAAAAGTATCCAACTATTAAGCAAAATAAGGTCTGAAATGGGTCTGCTCCATTCAGACTAGAGCTCTGATAACCTTGATGAGAATGGTTTCAGTAAAATGATAAGGATATGGTTTAACATGCAGAAACCATGTTTAAATTAGCTGATGAGGGAGATGAAGTAAAGATAGTACCATAAATAAATATCTTAGAAATAGCTGGAAATGCTGAAAAGGAGTTTTTCTCAAGCAAATGAGATGCTTAAATGCTACTGGTGGAGGAAAAAAAGACACAGGAGAAATGAAGGGAATGAAGAATTTTAATATCAATACTTTCACCCCCTAATCAACCAAAGGCAAACAGACAACCAGACACGATGTATCCCTTGACAAAATAACACTAAACCACCTATAAAATATTCTTGCTTCAAATCAAATCTGAATCTGTTTAAGTCTCTGGCTCCAACCATCTATTTGCAAGAAGTACAGAGGAAAGAGGAATATGTTAAAGACATCATGGGGATATAACCACCAATACCTGTGAAGCTTTATAAAATATTGTAAAAAGTCTTATAAAATAAATGACCCAGTTTTCTCAAATTCCAAGGAAAGGAAGAAAAAAAAGTCAGAAAGGGAAACCTACAGATTAAAAGACACAAGTGACATATCAACTAAGTGCAATTTACAGACCTTATTTATATCTGGATTTAAAAAAAACTGAAGAGTAAGCAACTGCTGGGGTGCCTGGGTAGTGGAGTCAGTTAAGTATCCAACCCTTGATCTTGGGTCAGGTCATGATCTCACAGTTTGTGAGTTCGAGTCCTGCATTAGGTTCTGCGCTGATGGCGCAGAGCCTGCTTGGGATTCTGTCTCCCTCTCTCTCTGCCCTTTCCCCGCTTGTGCTCACTCGCTCTCTCAAATAAATGATAAACTTAAAAAAAACCTGCAAATCAATGAACAAAAATTGGGGGACAATGAACACTGGATGGATGTCTGATGATATTAAAGAATAATTATGAATTTTTCAAGAGTCAATGTGGTATTGTGCTTATTTTTAAAAATCTTTTGGAAATATACAACAAAAAATTTATCAATAAAATGTTATGTCTGGAATATGCATGAAAAAATGTGAGTGGTGGGGCACCTAGCTTGCTTATTAGTCAGTGGAGCATGTGGCTCTTAATCTCGAGGTTGTGAGTTTGAGCCCCACACTGGGTGTAGAGATTACTTAAAAATAAAATCTTAAAAAAAAAAAAAAACTGGGGTGGAAAGAGTGTGCATGGAAGATACAGGAAACACGACTGATCTTGGTTGGTAACTGTTGAAGCTGGGTAATGGTACAAAGAGGATTCATTACAGTATTCTCTAACTTTATTTATGTACTGACATGTTCTATAATAAAGTCTGTTTTTAAAACCAGAAGAGGGAAATACTTAATGAAACAAGGAACTAAGGGAAGAGGATGAGAAAGGAATGAGATCCCACAAGGAGAAGTCTTACACATACAGATAGGTCGCCTCTTCCACTGTGTTAGAAAGAAAGGAGCGGCACCTGGGTGGCTCAGTTGGTCAAGTGCTCGACTTCAGCTCAGGTCATGATCTCACAGTTGGTGAGTTCAAGCCCCGCGTGAGGCTTTGTGCTGACAGTTCAGAGCCTGGAGCCTGCTTCGGATTCCGTGTCTCCCTCTCTCTCTGCCCCTCCCCTGCTCACACTTTCTCTCAAAAATAGATGCAAATATGTTTTATTATATTTTGAGTAAATAGGAAGTAAGGTCATTTGCTGAGTAGGGGGAGTAAGAAAGAAAGCATTAAGTTTAGAGACTTGAAACAGCTGCTGTGAAGAATGAGGACAAAGAAATGGAATAGGAAGTACATTTTTTTAGATTGGAGACTGAATTTTTAGTGGTCCTCATCTACAAAGATATGTGATTCTTGTTTAGCAAATATATAAGCTCTGCCTGAAGACACAAAATCACACATTTAGAGATCCAGGGTTGGGCTGAGGGTCTGCAAGGTTTGTGCGATGAATGGATGATGAGAGTCAAAATAATGGATCTAAGAGCTTAAACTGCATTGTACAGAAACTGAAAACAGGAAAGGCAAATTGAGAGTAGAGGGATCAAGAAAGCAGAGGTCTCTATATTCTGGGAGAACACCCGAAGACTATAATCAGAGAATACAAAATAGGATGATTAAATCTAAGACTTCCTAATTTGTTATTAGCTATTATTATCTTTATGTTATTATTAACTATATGTTAATAACGCTTTTATCACAAGGTAAGTATTGATGACAAATGGTAAAGAGAGACAATGAATATGATGAGCACTAGATGCATATTAAGAAGATGCGGGTTTAAGTCTGTCATCAACTCTATAACCCTGAGTAATTCATCTAACATTCCCAGAAAGTAGATAACATCTACTTATTTCATCCTCTATCAATTTCCTACATATATAATATATGGCTATCAGAAATCACAAGTATGTAATTGAGCTATTATACCTAAGAATATAATATAATGTAAAGTATTTCTGATTTACCTTCTGTTAACTTTTAGCGTAATATTTTAATATATAATTGCAAAATACCACATGACAACACAAATAAATGGTTTTCAAATGGAGCAAAACAGATAGTTTAGAATATGTTGCAATGAACAATCCATACAATAAACCAAGCAATATTTTCATACCACCTGGTAAAAGAATTCTTAATCTTTTTTTTTTTTTGGAGGGGAGGGAGTGTCAATAAAGTCAAGACCTCTTCCCTCAACGAAGCACATATAAACTATTACTATGCATTTTAAGGCAGTTTACAAATCCTTCTAAAAGTCAACATAATGAATGAAAAGACTTAACATTTTGAAATGTATTTTGGCAGCACTTCAATAATCCCTTCTAAGCTACTTGTATATATTACAAACATATTTCAAAGAGGAGTCTCATTTATTCATTTGCATGTCAATATCCAGACGTTCTTAGAGATGGGATCTGTGTTGCCTAAGCACTAGAAACTGAAGCTTCAGTAGGTTTTTTGGAATGAAGAATTCTTAACCATTGTATATTCTAATGTTACACCTGCTTATCTACTACACAAATGCAACTCTCCTAGGCAAAAATGTTTACTGCCTGTGTTAAGTACCTCACCAAAGAAAGAGGAAAGGGGGAGGGGCACCTGGGTGGCTCAACTGGTTAAGCTCTTGGTTTCAACTCAGGTGACGATCTCATGGTTCCTGGGTTCGAGCCCAGGCTTGCACTGTCAATGCAGTCTGTCACTCTCTCTGCCCCCTTCCCAGCTCGCTCTCTCTGCCTCTCTCTCAACATAACTTTCAAAATTTAAAAATAAACAAACATTAAAAAATACATTATTTTCTTTTTCAGTTTCCATGTGTTAACAACATAGGTTTCACACTTATCTAAACAAGCTTTATGACATATTTCATTAAGAATTTATTTTGTACATTGTTACCTACCAACCCTGAGTTTATGAAATAGGAAAATACAGAAAAGAAAGGATGTGTGTAAGGGAAAACATAAAAATAACAGTACACATTAACATAAAAAGTAGAAATCATCAGATTTATTTATTATTATATGTAGATCTAAGAGTTTAGGAGAGCCACCAAAAAGGGGCACCTGGGTGGCCCACTCGGTTAAGCATCCAATTCTTGATTTCAGCTCAGGTCATGATCTCACAGTTCTTGAGTTCAAGCCCTGCATCAGGCTTTGTGCTGGCAGTATGGAGCCTGCTTAGGATTCTCTCTCTGTCCCTCTCTCTACCCCTCCGCAGCTCTCTCTCTCAAAGTAAGTAAACTTAAAAAAAAAAAAAAGGAGAGCCACCAAAGTCATATACTACAGTAACTGGAGTATGGCTCCAGCTGGCTCCAGTGGCTCCTGCTCTCATGAAATTGTCACTTGACAATGCTTTATTTAAAAAGGGCTAGCAGATTATCTACCTTGCTTGAATAGCACATATTAAATTATAGCTCTTAATCCTAATCCAAACAATATTGTCCACATACAGCAATGAAGCAAGGCAGAAACTACTGTCAATCAAGATTTACTGAGTACCTTTGCACAACAGTTAATTTTCAGAAATTCAATAAAATTTGTTGTTTCCCAATTAACTGCATGCTACATGGTACTCTACAAATCACTAGGTTTATAGCAAAGTAACAAAAAATAGAATTTTTCTCAAAGTCAATAATGGGACGTAAGATATTTTATTAAACTGCGTTACTATTTCATATTACAAATATGCCCGTCTTGATACTTACAACTATTTTTATCATTTTATCCTAATATCCTTACATAGATTTCATACACAATAATCCAATTAAGCAAAATAAAGCTAACCTTTTTTTTACAAGGTGGTAAAAAAGGATGAAAAAATTATTGTCTATAATTTAATGAATTAAGATCTCAATTTGACTTAGAAAACTAAAAGCTACTTTCTTAGTTATGCTGGCCACACATTATGTTTCAAAAGAATCGGACCAAGGTTTTTTTAAAGAGCACAGATAACCGGCATCCAACAAAAAAGACATCAAGTCGTCTATTCATGTTGTATGTCATAATGTTCCTACTTAATAAACTGGTTTTTAAATTTTTTTTTTAATTTTATTTTAGAGAGACAGAGCAGGGGAGAGGGACAGAGGGGGAGAGGAAGGGTGGGGGGAGAGAGAAGGGGGGGAGGGAAGGAGGGAAAGAGAGAGAGAGAGAGAGAGAGAGAGAGAGAGAGAGAGAGAGAATGAATACCTTAAGCAGGCTCCATGCTCAGTGTGGAGCCCGACACAGGGCTAGATCGCACCAAGCTGGGATCATGACCTGAGCCAAAACCAGGAGTCAGACACCCAACCGAGCCACCCAGGTGCCCCATGACACAAGCTTTCTTATCAAAGTTCTTGTTACTTAATTTTTGACAATTTTATATAGTATAATGAAGAATGTGTATGATCTGGTTAGTGCCACATGACTGATGTTCTATAAATTCTGAGAAATGAAAACTGAAACAATCCTCTCCCAAAACACACACGGTCTTGCCCTCTGGAAAAGAATTTTTTTTTCACTTGTGCCATGTTCTTTTCCCTTCGCTGTCTCTGAACTGTCTGCACCATCCAAATCATTCTGATCTATGCGTAACTAACCTATCAGAACATACATATGTGTTTTGATTTGCACAGTTCCCATGGTATGGGCTAAAAGAAGGAACATCTCTCACTTAAATAACTAGTGGTGGGTATTTTGAGTGTTCCTGAAAATTATCACTTTATCATGATGATGCTCCTTAATACGACATCAGACTTAATACCAGATTATATGTTTCTTTAAATTCTCAATATTTGAGTCTGAGTATTATTCTAGGTAAAAATACTTAAAATTGCATCATTAGTGCTATACACAATGCAAACAATGAAAAAAGAAATAAACTTATCTATGAAGTCAATGCACTGAATATGCTGAAAAATACCCCAGTATATAGTTTAAATCCATGAGATCACATATAAAAAGGACCTAAGAGGACCTTCATTTCCTTAAATTAATCTTTATAATTTCCTTACTTTCCCATCTAGAGATAAGTTTCTAGAGTTCTGAAATCATTTTCTAATAAAAATGAAGGTGGTAAAATTAACCAAAATTTTAATTCCTTGCAGTATCTTGTGCTCTGTGTGAAAAATTAAGTATAAAGCTTCTCCCATGCCCACAATTTGAAAATATTAGATCACTGATTGTTTTTAATCAAACATCTGGGCTTTAATGTCTACTTGTTCTTACTCTGCTTCAGCCTGGAGGCCCATGATTCATTGGGACTTAAGTGTTGGCAGGCAATAACAAAAACAAGACTAGGTTGATTCATCACTGAGGGACAGATTAAGCTCAGGCACACAGTTCACTGAAAAGGTAAAAGTCTTCAAACAGCTACACCACCTCCTCACTTCCTATCAGTTACAGCCAACAACTACATCTCAATTTGAAAGATTTAAATCACTCATCAGATAAGTATCTGGGTACATATAAAATATCTTGCATTTTTCAGTTAGCCTTTGGCCAATAATTAAGATACCACTTTTTCACTGAAAATTATTCCTACCAATCTCAACCCTAGTAACTCTAATATTAAAGGCAAGTGTTGCAAATAGATGCTCCATAGCTAGATTATGAATCTAAAGAAACAAAGCAGAAATAGTTTTTGAACTTTGAAATCCAACAGACTTAGATTTAAGTAACACAATATAAATCATATCTAGATGCCCATCTTAGGATCAATCTTTTTTGCCTTTGTTTTTTGCTTGTCACTACAAGACTGAAATCATGCTATGAGATGGTTTCTATTATACCTCCCATGATGGTTAATTTTATGTGTCAACTTGGCCAGGCCACAGTACCCAGATATTTGGTCAAGCACTTGTTTAGATATCGCTATGAAGGCATTTTTTTAGACGAGATTAACATTTAAATCAGCTGATTTTGAGTAAAGCAGATTACCCACTCCCCCCAACCTCATAATGTAGATGGGTTTCATCCAAGCAGTTGAACACCTGAGGAGAAAAGACCTACATTACCCGAGGAAGAGGGAATTTTGACAGCAGACTGTCTTTAGACTCTAGATGCAACTGAACTTTTCCCTGGATCTCCATCCAGGCAGCCTACCCTGTAAATTCTGGACTTGCCAACCTTCACAATCATATAAGCCACTTCCTTAAAATCTAACCAACCCCCCCCCCCCCCCCCCCGCCAAGAGTCAGAGACAGAGACACACAGAGAGAGATTGTTACTTCTTCCTTTTAAACATATGTATAACGTTCTGTTGGTTCTCTTTCTCTGGAGTACCCTAATATATCCCCATATCCTCAGTTCTGTTGTAATATAGCAGCCTTTATTATTATAGACTTGGTCAATGAACTCTACTTGAATGAATACTCTTCACCCCTCACAGTGCTCAAACTCTACACCCTGGATACCCTCCAGGCAAATTAAAGCCTTCAAGGGTTACCAAAAGTAAAAAACTGCTTCCAACCTACAACAAACAAGAAAGATATCCAAATAAGGGCTACTGACATGCAAAATAGGTAACTGAGAACTCATCCTACCCCCTCTTTATTTTCATCATACTCTCCACGAAGTTTTTGATATTCACTACCATTAGAATTTATAAGCACCATCTCATTACTGCTGATGTTTCCTCTTTTTTTTCCTCCCGGTTTCTTCTTTCTTGGCCTGTCTCCCTCACCATTTCTTAGTTCTCCCTTTATGGACATTGATCAAGATGCATCTTCACATTCCCATGGCACACCCATCAAACATGCTAGATATAACCTTCATCAGAGCAGTATTTACTTGTTGATGAGTGCTCTAATACTGCTCCTTCACAGATTAAAAAAAAGTTTTCAGAGCACCTGGGTGGCTCAGTCGGTTACATGTCCAACTTTGACTCAGGTCATGATCTCACGGTTCATGGGTTTGAGCCCCACATCGGGCTCTGTACTGACAGCCCAGAGCCTGGAGCCTGTTTGAGATTCTGTGTCTTCCTCTCTGCCCCTCCCTGGCTTTGCTGGTACTCCCTCTCCCTCTCTCTAATAAATAAGCATTTAAATAAATAAACAAATAAAGGTTTCCTTCTCTTCTTTGACTTAAGGCATGTAGCCACTTTGAACAGCTGAAGGTTCCAAAGAAACAAATTCTGATTTACTTGGATTTTATTGTATATAGTTTCCAGTGCTTTTTATCGCAAACCAGCTGTTCTGTATGGTACAACTGTGCATGCCTATCAACAGTAAAAGGGAATGTGAAAAAAGACAAACATTTCTTGTTTTAATATGATTTTAGAGATTTGTGGGTCATTTTTTTTCTTGTAAATTTACTTAAATGAAAACAAAAACATCTATTTATATGGTTATTTTACAGACACACAGCCTGATAAGAACACTGACAAAACAAAATGGTTCTCAAATATAAATAAATTATTCCTCCTAAAAATGTTTGTTTCCTGTAAGTTGTGTTTTACTTTATCAAATTCATTATTTCCAGATTCTCTGGGATTCCATGACGCCAAATAAATATCTTATAAAAATGAAGAATACTGAATTATACTTCTTGCTCTCTAATATAAATATCTTTCAACTTGCATTCTATTACATGATTAAGTAACATCAAAAGAAAATGAATTCAACAAACGGATGCCACTGACCTCTGCAAGTTTGTACCAATTTAGACAATGATTCTTTAGATTGAAAAACATCTATGGGAAACAGACAATTTTTGTCAAATTGGACTTATTAAAATAGTTGAAGAAGGAAGTAACCAGGAGTGTACATTAGAACCACTTGAAGAATTTCCTAAAGATAATTATGGTAAAGGGCCTTATCCAGAGATTCTGAAGAGGCATCTAAATTTTTTAAATGTCTCCAAGTGATTCTGATGCACATCCTCAGTAGAGAACCATACCCTCAACAGTATAAACCACATCCAGTCCTAGAGGGTCAAAAGCAAAATTATGAATATTTCATCAAGAAATCATCAGTGTCAGAAAATGGCATCTGGGCTCTAAAGTCAAAAATCAAATTACAAGGTCCAGGTACTCAGATTTAATTGATAATTCCAACTGCCACTCAAATTCAAAAAAATATTTACAAGGGGCGCCTGGGTGGTTCAGTCTGTTAAGCATCTAACTCTTGATTTCGGCTCACATCATGATCTCAGTCTTGAGATGGATTCCTGCATTGGGCTTCACCCTGGGCATGGAACCTGCTTAAGATTCTCTTTCTTCCTCTGCCCCTCCCCTCCACATGCGCGCGAGCACACACACATGCACTTTCTTTCTCTCTCAAAAAAAACCAAAAACAAACAACATAATATACATATTTACAAGACTCCTCAGATATACCTTGAAGAGATATTAACAGGAAAAAGACATCAGTCCAACATTTTGAAATAAGCAAGCATTTTTCATTACAGTTAAGCTTCTGTTGAAGATTTCTAAAAAATTTTTCAATAAGAAAATACAGCTGACTTATTCATTATATAACTAGTCTTCCTGGTATGTTCTAATAAAGACACATTCTTTTGCATCTATATTAATTTTATTACCTTTTATTTTTAAACAATTTGTTTTAAGTTTATTGATTTATTTTGAGAGAGACAGAGATGGTATGGGGGCGGGAGGAGGCACAGAGAGTGGGAGAGAATCCCAAGCTGGCTCCCACACGGTCAGCGCAGAGCCAATGGAGTGCTCAAACTCAAGGACTGTGAGACAGATCATGACCTGAGCCAAAACCAGGAGTTGGATACTTAACCAAGTGAGCCACCCAGGCGCCCCACCTTTTATTTTAATCGTATCTTCTCCCCTATTTACCTAGACCAGGGGGTAAGCAAACTTTCTGTAATGAGCCAGAAAGTAAATATTTTAGGTTTTACTAACCTTAGAGTTTCTGTAGCAAGAAAACAACAATAAACAATATGTAAAAGCCATTTGCAAGGACACAGATGAAGCTAGAGAGTATTATGCTAAGTGAAATAAGTCAAAGAAAGACAAATACTGTACAATTTCACTCATATGTGGAATTTAAGAAACAAATGAGCAAAGGGGGAAAAAGAGAGAGGCAAACCAAGAAACAGGTTTGTGGTTAAATAGGTGATGGAGATTAAGGAGTGTACTTGTGATAAGCACAGGGTATGTATTTAAGTGTTGAATCACTATACTGTACACCTGAAACTAGTATTACACTGTATGTTAACTGGAATTTTTAAATAAAAACTTAAAAAAAAAAGATGATTAAAAAAACCCAATGTGAAAAGAAATAGGTTGTTTCTGTTCCTAAAACTTTATGGACATTGAATTTCATGCAATCTTTTAAAATAAAATTTTACAAAATATTCTTTTGCTTTTTCAACCATTAAAAATTGTAAAAACCATGCTCAGCTCAGCTCACAGGCTGTACAAAAATAAGTAGCAGAGGCAGGATTTGGTTTGTCAGCCATAGTTTGCAAACTCCCTTAGCCAAACAAATTAAGTTAACTGATACAGGCTACTTTTACTAATAGTATCTCTTTCACAGAACTGTCAGACAGATTAAAAGAGTTGATTACATGTAAAGTGCTTACAACACTGATTGGTATACAGTAAGTGTTATATGATTTTATGTATCTATACCTTAATTTCTTTCTATATCTCCCCCACTTTAATACTCCTTCAATGTATTTGTCTATCACACTGAAATGTTTTGTCTAAAATCTGATTGTTATAGGTACACCTGGATGGCTCAGTCGGTTGAACATCCAACTCTTGATTTTGGCTCAGTCAGAATCCCAGAGTTGACTGAGCCTCCTGTCGGGCTCTGCACTGAGCACGGAGCCTGCTTGGGATTCTCTCTCTCTCTCTCTCTCTCTCTCTCTCTCTCTCTCTCTCTGTGCCTCCCCCCCCCCCCCATACCATCTCTGTCTCTCTCAAAATAAATCTCTTTCTCTCTCTCCACTTCAACCCCCCACTCTCCCTGGCTTGTGCGTGCTCTCTCCAAAACCTAAAAATGAAAAAATAAACAAGATATAAATTAAAAACAAATAATAAAATCAGATTTATATAAAAAGAAAAATCCTTCATTGCTGAGGTAGAAAAAAGTATCCAATCATGATTCACTAAGAGCGCCTGGGTGGCTCAGTCAATTAAGCTTCCAACTTCAGCTCAGTGAGTTCGAACCCTGCATTGGGCTCTCTGCTCTCAGCACAGAGCCCACTTTGGATCCTCTGTCCGCCCCCCTGTCTCTCTGCCCCTTCCCTGCTCACATTCTCTCTCTCTCTCTCTCTCTCTCTCTGTCAAAAATAAATAACACAAAATAATAATAATAATGATTCAATAGTTCTTCCTAGAAACTAACATTCTAGCTCTCTTTCCAAAAAATCTAAAGCAAATATCTACCTGCAATTTATCCATAGCAGCAGTCCCATTAACTGCAATCTAGGGCAAAAAACAACCCTTACCTACATACTAAGACCTCAGAGGAGGACATAAAGATTCCTAATTCCCAACACACTAATGCAATTACATTTAGGAAGGACTTGCCTATGGGGTGCCTGGGTGGCTCAGTCAGTTGAGCATCTGACTCAGTTTTGGCTTAGGTCACGCTCTCACGGTTTGGGAGTTCGAGCCCCATGTCTGGCTCTGTGCTGACAGCACAGAGACTGCTTGGGATTTCTCTCCCTCTCTCTCTCTGACCTTCCCCAGCTTGTTCTCTCTCTCTCTCAAAAAATGAATAAAAATTTTTTTAAAAAAGGACTTCCCTGTAAATGCACCATTACATTATAACCAAGGCATGGTTTACAAATTCAGGTTTAGGGTGCTTTTTTTCCTTTAGTTAAGTAATCAGTTTAACTAGCTAGCTAAAGAAAGTTAGTGATTCTTACTCTGGCCTGGCCCGGCCCAGACTAATACTAAAATGTGAGTCAAAGAATGTAAGGAAATGCTACCTAGAACACAGGTGAGGTCATTATCTCCAAAAAGGTGTAATGAGGCAGATTCCACATGTCCAAGTCTTCATTATTAAAATGTTTTATTTGGGGTACACACCCTTTACCATGTTTTGCAATTTTCCTCCCCTTCAAGATTCAGCCTGAAAGCAGTATATCACTACCTCTGTGAGGCCTTCCCTGGCTAACCCACCCCCCTTCTTTTTTAAAGTCTCACCGTGCCATCTATGTTATAATCCTAATTACCATTTACTGACATGACATGCTATGCCTCTTTCCTAAAATGTTTAATTCCTACAATACCCAGCAAAAAAACTAATATCCTCGTTCAATAGATAAAGAAGTCATGTATCCAAGGTTAAACAGGTGGATAGTGGCAGGGCCAGGATTCAAGCCAGGTTTGCTTTGGACTCCCACAGCAATGGTTTCAAACAGCAGGAATGTGAACAGAGAGGAGGCCAGGTAGGCAAAATTCTCTTTTTATCTGCTTATATATTGAGTTTCTGCATAAGAGATTTTTGGGGGAAAGTTTCCACTGTTAAGATAAATTTGAAAAATCACTGATGCTACCTTGTGCTGCCTCTCACGTTCTTTTTAAGTAACTATATACATGCTGTCTCTAGTACCACACTGACCTCTTTAGGCAAACACTGAACTGATTTCTTTGCCTCTCTAGAACCAGGCATAGGGTCTTAGCACTCAACAAATGTTTGTAAGGAATCAAGCTTTGAAAGCAAAACTTTCCAAATTAATTAACTGTATTTCCACAGTCATAAGCAATTATAAAATAATTTATAATTGCATAGCAATTTATACTTAATGAAATTCTTTCATATATTTTCTTTTTTTTTAAAGTTTATTTATTTTGAGAAACAGAGTACCTGAGCAGGGAAGGGGCTGAGAGAGAAGGTGGGGGAGAGAGAGAATCCCAAACAGGCTCCGTGTAGTGCACTGTCACAGCACAGAGCCCAATGTGGGGCTCAAACTCACGGAACATGAGATGCATGACCTGAGCCAAAGTCAACACTTAACTGACCGAGCCACACAGGCACCCCCATATATAATATAATATCTTCTTAAAAAGAGAAACCAAGCTGAAGTTTTTAAAATGTTTTCCAAAATGGCATTTATTCAATAGTCAAGGCTTTATTTTAACAGAATATCAATTATTCAACAACTATCAAACAGTACTGGCAAAAGCCATTAACCATGTTTTAACTGCCATACCAAAATACTATTAGGGTTAAACCATATTAAATTGCCAATAATGGCAATTACACAGGTTCAACCTAGTACTTATTAAGGGTATTTAAAGAGCATTAGCAGGGCGCCTGGGTGACTCAGTCGGTTAAGCATCCAACTTTTGATTTTGGCTCAGGTTGTGATCTCATGGTTCGTGGGCTTGAGCCCCAAGTCCGGGTCTGTGCTGACAGCACGGAGCCTGCTTGGGGTTCTTACTCTCCCTCTCTCTCTGCCCATCCCTTGCTCACGCTCTCTCTCTAAATAAATAAACAAACAAACATTAAAAAAAAAGAACATTAGCAAAGTTACAGTAGCTAGCATAAATAGCAGAACTTGAGGAATTTATTTACAGTTTTAACCAAAAACTTAAGCAGAGTAACTCCCTCTTCTGTGATTTCATAGTTATGCATACACATAGTTAACAATTCTCACACTACACTGTAATCATCTGCCTTGATGTTTCCTCAACAATACTCCTCCAAAGCCCCAACCTTGACATATTCCTCATTGTTATCTCTATCAAATATCATGGTAATTGACACACAATTGGTATCTAATATATGTTTCTAAATGACTTCTACAGGTATCGTAGTAAAACAGATTAAAATCTACTGTGTTCAGGGAAGTAAAGGTGCACTGTATCACTTTACTCTCATCCTTCTTTTTTAAAATTCCAAACAATTTAAATTCTGAAATATGGGCAAAAGTCAAAGTCCAGCTCCCTGGGGCTGGTTTCCATATAATTTTTTTCTTTTTAAAGGCTGAACACTGATTAATATTTATCAGATAAAGTACATCAATTTTAAAATCCTATAGAAAATCAATTGGCTGTCTCAACTTTATACTAAAACTTTAAAAATTAAAGACCTTTTTACATTCTAACATGCATATTTTCTGGTTTCTGCTTACAAATGCTAATCAGGGAACAATTAAGCAAGCACAGCTACAACAGTTTTTAAGTTAAAACTAAGTCACACACACAAAAAATCCAAATCCATTGCTGTAACACAAGAAAACAGTTTTCTAATACTTCCAGTCATACAAATAATAGAAGACTCACTGTGCTATGTGCCTTTTTTTTTTTTTTTTAGCATAAGATCTGGTGAATCCTAATGCAGATAGCCCGAAGGAATTATGACAATGCAGAAAACACTGCAATTTTTCAAAAAATGTTTATTTTTGAGAGAGAGCACAAGCAGAGGAGGACAGAGAGAGAGGGAGACACAGAATCTGAAGCAGGCTCCAGGCTCTGAGCTGTCAGCACAGAGCCTGATGTGGGGCTCAAACCATGAACTGTGAGATCATGACCTGAGCCGAAGTCGAACGCTTAATCAACTGAGCCACCCAGGTGCCCCGAAAACACTGCAATTCTTAAGCAAAGGAACAATGTTCTAAAATTGGTATTTCACGGTGATTGTTTTGGAGATAATACATAAGACATATTAAAGCAAGGGAAAGCTGAAAGTAGAAGATGACAGAGGCCTGGACTGGGATGGAAGCAATGGGAATTTTTTTTTTTTTTAATGTTTGTTTATTTTGAAAGAGAGAGAGAGAGGCAGATAGAGAGGGACAGAGAGAGAATCCCGAGCAGGCTCTGTACTGTCAGCGAGGAGCCCAACTCAGGGCTAGATACCAGGAACCATGAAATCATGACCTAAACCTAAATCAAGAGTTGGACACTTAACTGACTGAGCCACCAATGGGAATGATTTTTTTTAAAAAAGAGCTTTATGGTCAAACTGCAATTAAGCAAAAGTGGAATTTTTTTTTTTTTTTTGGACACGGTCCATTATTTGCTCTTGGTCTTGAAGAGGACCTTCTCTGGTCCTAAAAGCAGATCCCCTGTTTACATCCAAGGACAACTGCCCAGGTGTTATGACAACACACTGGAAAACCTGCAGTGTCTCTCAACTGATTTCCAGTTTACTATTATCCACAGCAATGTTTACCTCTGCTGAAACGGATACATGAGAACTATATTCTTGGGTATCAATTATTCAATTTGTTTACCGAGGATCTACCAAGTACCCAGTATTCAAACCCAACAATACATATCTGTGTCCCATGTAGCTCACCACATAGGAGTTACATGTGACATAAAAGCAATGTTAAGAAATAGTTCCTGCCCATAAGAAACCTATATAAATGGAATATAATTAGAAGACGTGAGCTATACATATCCTTTAACTCATTCATTAACCATTATGTTAGGCTCAGTGCTATGAGGTTTTAAGATGACAGATGAAAGAAATGCAATCCATCCTTAAATGAATGTACAATCTATTAAAAATAAAGTGGGAAGGAGGGGACAGGAAAGAAGGTGATAAAGAGACTATAACATGAGCTAAAGACTAAGTTAGCTTTATAAACTGAAAGACTAAAATAATGGAAGTGACTGGAAATTTTTTGAGGCAGGGTTTGGAAGAAGGAAAAATAATGTTAAATAAAATAGGACAATAAAATATCCAAAGGCAAAATTATTTTAAGCAGTTGGAAAATACAGTATTGCTGAAAGCTGAGGCTAAAGATGGCAAACTGAGAAATACAAAGGGCACTCATCAGAAAATAGGTTTTGACCCTGAATTCAAAAGATTCAGTAGTGAAGGTAACAAGATACAGAACTGCAGTTCTACTACAGCTGAAGGAAAAAAAACTTTTTAAGGGGCAAAGCCATATAGTATATTTCTTGAGGATAGAGACCATATATATTACAAACATAAATAAAAATACCTCCTTACATTTAATCTATGCAAAAACTATCATGAGTCCTGATCCATTAGAATGGTCTTCTGCTGGGGCACTTGGGTGGCTCAGTTAGTTAAGCGTCTGACTTTGGCTCAGGTCATGATCTCGCACTTGGTGGTTCCCATGTTGGGCTCTGTGCCGACAGCTCCAAGCCTTGAGCCTACTTCAGATTCTGTGTCTCCCTCACTCTCTCCCCCTCCCCCAATCACACTCTGTTGTCTCTCTCTCAAAAAAATAAAATAGGGGCGCCTGGGTGGCTCAGTCGGTTGAGCATCCAACTTTGGCTCAGGTCATGATCTTGCCATTTGTGAGTTCGAGCCCCACGTTGGGTCTGTGCTGACAGCTCAGAGCCTGGAGCCTGCTTCAGATTCTGTGTCCCCCCCGTCTCTGCCCCTCCCCGACTCACACTCTGTCTCTCTCTCCTTCAAAAATAAAAAAACATAAAAAAAAAAATTAAAAAAATAAAAATAAAATAAAATAAAATAAAAGTAAAAAATGGTCTGCTGAGTCCATTTCCAGCAGCATAAAATAGGGTTGTGTACTGTCCCCTTTTTTCTTTAATGATTTTCTTAATGATTTTACCATTTGGAGATACTCTGGAAGAATACTGCTTTGTGTACCTTCAAACAAGAGAGTTGTGTAGCAGATTTAAAATTTCTAAGAAAAACCTTAAGCTTCAAGCATTCACACAAATTCTATCTGGGTAAAACTTAGTTTTCACAAAAACATTTAAATCCTACATATATAGGGGTGTCTGGATGGCTCAGTTGGTTAAGCATCCAACTCTTAGTTTCGGCTCAGGTCATGACCTCATGGTTCGTGGGATCCAGCCCTATGTCAGACTCCTCACTGACAGCATGCAGCCTGCTTGGTATTCTTTCTCCCTCTCTCTGTGCCCCTCCCCCACTCGTGCACACATGCTCTCGCTCTCTCTCAAAATAAATAAATAAATTTAAAAAAAGATAAAATAAATCTTACATTATAAATGGTCTGTATTTGATGTATGCAACATCTGCACTTTAGGTACATGCCAATGATTTACAATCTCAATATGTATCAAAACCTGGGTTAAGAGAAATTATATCCATTGGTCAGACACCAAAGGACAATCTACACACTTTTTCAGACTGACTCTCACATGATCGGGTTGGTCTTTCCATATTATTATTAAATACTAAACATCCATCTACCTTAGAGATGTTGATGAGGGTAATGAAAACAGTACATGATCCTCATTATGAAGACCCTTATGAGAAATTCTAATCTGATAGTGCCAAGTGGTTAGTTATCCTTTTGAATTAACTAGCTTACTTTTACTGTAAGAACATTGTGAAAATAACCTTAACAGGTTTTTTTTTCTCCTGCTAGCTCACAGAAAGCTAAGACTTAAATTTGTGCTCTGCCTGTAGCAAGAACATTGTAATATACCTTTTTGCCCTAGATTCTGATTACATTTTATCCTTACCCTTTATTTTTGTTTCTTCTTTCTCTTTACTTTTAATAATCTGTGGTATTTTGCAGTTTGTGCATCTTTATCAACTGCCTTAAAGGATTACAAATCAAATACAGAGACTAGGTAAAAGTGCAAATCAGCTAAAAATAAGACAACAGTGATAGAACTGGGTTTTTAATATAAGTTTAATTAAAAATAAAATGACTGAGGGGCACCTGGGTGGCTCACTTGGTTGTGCATCCGACTCTTGATTTTAGCTCAGGTCATGATTCCAGGGTTGTGGTAACAAGCCCCGCACTGGGCTTTGCACTGAGCATGGTGCCTACTTGGGATTCTCTCTCTCCCACTCTGCTACTCCCCCATGCTCACACTCTCTAAAAAAGAAATAATAATAATTTTAAAAAATAATAGAAGACTGAGCAGACAAAACATGTTTGTGATCCAAACCCTGGATCTAGGGTGCCTGGCTGGCTTGGTTGGTGGAGCTTGTGACTCAATCTTAGGGTTGCGAGTTCAAGCCCTGTGTTGGGTGTAGAGATTACTTTAAAAAAAAAAAAATCCTAAAAAAAGAAAACTCTGGACCATCCACTTGTAGCCTCTGGATAAGGTACTTAATAAATATACTTGGTAAAAGGTAGGATCGTTGAGGACATTAAACCAGTTTTCAACCCCTGTTGTTTAAAACCTTTCTAGAACAAGGGTATATATAACACAGGTTAAAAAAACAAACAAAACAGGTATATATCTTGCATTTATTTGCACAGAACTTCATGATTTATAAACTGTCTTCATATCTTTTTGAGCTTCACCTGCACCGTGCAGCAGTTCTCACAGCTACTTACACAAAAATGCAGAGATCACAAGCACATGTCTACAGAGAACAATGCAGGTGATATAAATGATAGCAAGATTATCATCTTTCCATACAAGACTCATTTTGTTTGCATATAAATCATATTACAATACATTCACTTTCCAGAGATATATGCTCTATTCTACTTTTCTTGACTACTGCAGTCATCCCACTATACTTTTTTCCATTTTTAAAAATATTTATTTTGTAAGCACACACGTGCGGGGAACGTGCAGAGAGAGAGACAGAGAGACAGAATCCCAAGAAGGGATTCAACACAGGGCTCAATCTCACAAACCATGAGATCATGACCTGAGCCAAAATCAAGAGTTGATCACTTAACTGACTGAGCCATCCAGGTGCCCCATTTTTTCCCATGTTTTATAGAAACACCAACAGAGAAGTATTTCTTCACCATAAAAAACAGTGCAAGGGCAATAATAAACACTAATAAATGGTAGGAACTTGTTTCACTGGCGAGCTTATGCCCATCTAAAGGAGGGCAGTTTGATGCAGCTTAGGCCAAATGTTGTCACGGGAAAATGTGGGCCTCACAGTTGCAAGAGCTTTTAATTTTTCAGGATAATCCAAAAATAGAGACTTTATGCAAAATAGCTAATTTTTAAATGTTAACTTAAAATAATTTTTTTAACAATGCAAGGCAAAGAGAAATGCATTTACAGATTTCATTCTGCCTAAAGGCAGCCAACCAATGTGCAAATCCCCAGCTCAGTACTGATTTGATATGGTTTTTGAACAGTTGAAGAGACTGAAGAAAGTAGAACAGGATTTAGGAATTTATGCTTAAAAAAAAAAAATGCCAACAATGCAATCTGTTCTATTTATTCAATTAAAAGCATAAAAATTATGGAAGAACAAATATTTATTTAACCTTAGGATAAATTCTGTAATGCAAAACCAAATAAAAAGCTATTTTATCATGTTATCCACAGACACTTTCACATTTACTGAAGCACTATCTGTAATACCAAAAATTTAGAAACAACCTAAATGCCTATTTCTGTAGTATAAAGAAACTACAGTATAAGCGTATATAATAAATTATACAACAAAATAAGTTAGATCTACATATACTAATAACACATCTAGAAAACATTTTGTTAGGTTAAAAACATCGAGTTGTACAATAATATTTACATTTACATATAACATTCATGTAAATTTTAAGCATCATTATATATAGTTTATGGATACATATATGTGTAGTAAAAGTATAAAGACAGATCAAAGGATATATACAAACTTTAAGAGAACTTTACCACTGTGAAGAGCAAGGGAGGGGAAAGGGATTAGAAAGAGGTATAAAAGGGACATCAACTGTGACTATCATAATGCATTCTTTTTTCTTTTAAGTTTGTTTTTCAGAGAGAGAGAGAGAAAAAACTCAAGTGGAGGAGGGGCAGAGAGAGAGGGGGAAAGAACGAGAATCCCAAGCAGGCTCCACGCTGTCAGTGTGGAGCCCGATGCAGGGCTCAAACCCACCAACTGTGAGAAGTACTAAACAGAACCTGAGCTGAAGTCAGACGTTTAACCAACTGAGCCACGCAGGTGCCCCAATAATGCTTTATTTCTTAAACTACAGCAAATATGACAAAAACATTAACATCTGTCAATTCTGATAGTAGTTTGTGTGGATTTTTTTTTTTTTTTACATTACTACAGGTACTTTTCCTGCATGTTTGATATATTCCATAATTAAACTGGAAATATGTGAAAGAAAAAACAAAAAGCACTTTTCTGACTATACGTCCCATGATAGGCCCTCTGATTATGTAAATGATATGAAAGTACTGAAGGAATAAATCCTACACTTTTGAGGTCCCACTGTGCAGTATTTTGGAGTCAAATAGTGGAGGTTCAAATATCAACTTGGCCACTTATAAACTATGTGAACTTGGGCAAATTTTCAAATTTCCTAAGCCTATTTGATCATTTATAAAAGAAGCTCTACTACCCACATCAAAGAGTTGTGGCAAAGCGTAATGAGATAATCAGTGTTAAGGACTTGTCTACCATTTCAGCTACCTCAACAGAGCTCAGGAATAGTGAAGATAGAGGTAGTTTCACCTTGAAGACGACAATATGATGCAGTACTTTTGCACTTTTACATACATAAGCAAAGTAAAAGAGACACTGCTTTCCTAGTGTCCAAGACAAGATAAATCAGTTTTGCCATCACAAGATGGCAGAAAGTAAAGGTGGACTGCCCTATTACTATTATTAACTCATCTAAATCATCTTCATCATCACCATAATAACAATGACCAACATTTACTGTCTAGTGAGTACTAGGCACCATTCTAGGCTTTTTAAATGCATTAGCTCATTTGATACATCAGATAACCTTTGATGTAAGCTAGAACAAGAGAAAAAGTAACACATGCCATAAGATGATGAACTCAAAGGAAAACAAAATTTCTTTCAGGTGAAAAAAATTAGGGAAAGTTGCCTGGAAAAGGAGAATCTGGTATATGCACACTTCCAAAAGACAGGCAGAGGATACAGAGAGGAAAAGAGAAAAGGAGTGGTAAAGAGTGAAAACACCTTCAGCAACGGAAGTATCTTCATAAGGCTGAATCACAGGATACATGGCAGGCAATAAGAAAAAGGATGAGACGATGAGCCAGAACACAAGAAAAGTCCTTTAGCACCTACTTGGGATTAAGCTGATATCTATTAAATGCCATGTGTCCAGCAATGTGTGCTTTGCATTTTCATGTTTTTGATCACTAAAGACAGTAAAAATACTTGGGTTTGGGCCAAGTATTTCAGAACTATGGTTCAGGAAAATTAATCTGGCTGCTTTAACATCCCACATAATTCCTCCTCTTATTCTCTATGGCTAGCAACACCCAGTTTCTCAATTTTACCCAGACACCCAAGCTACAAATCTGAGATGTCTTCTGATACTTCCCTCTCCCCATCACACTACTCATTCACAATTCTTCCTCCTAAACCTTTCTACCATCAGTAACCTTCACTGTCATGATCTTATTTCAAGCACTAATCATTCTTTCCTGAGAAAGCCTCCCAAGTGACCTTCAAACTCCAATCTATATCCCTCACTCCACCCACATAAACTATCTAAAATACACATCTGATCATAATGCTCATCTTTGCTTGGAACTGTTTGTTGACTTCCAAATTGCCTACAATGTATGTATATAGAATACAATTTTACACAGTCTATCAATCTGACTCATGTACCTTTCCAGCCTCATATCTATACATACCCTACAAATCCCCTCTGCCAAACTACTTTCCAGAATACACATCATCTTTTTTCATGCTTTTGTACCTGTGTATGTTGCTGTTCCCTCTACCTAAAATGTTCCATGTCCACTCCAATTATTCATTCAACAGTCAGTTTAAATATCATTTTTCTCAACTCTCTTTAGCGGGGAGATTTGATGGGCCTGCAACACCCTAAGGGACAGATACTCTATAATCCAGGACCCAGATTTAAAATACTACATAAAGGGGTAAAAAAAAAAACTACATAAGGATACTAAATTTCCTATAATTTAATTATTTCACTAATAATCTAGAGAAAATTCAAATCCAAAAGTTCTAATTTCAATCAAGTTCCCCCCCCCCACTTTATATAAAACTGCCAAAAAAAAAAAAAAAAAAGCCATTCTTAAAATCTGACAAATCCTTACATTTGAAACTAATACTGGGGGCGCCTGGGTGGCTCAGTCGGTTGGGCGTCCGACTTCAGCTCAGGTCACGATCTCGTGGTCCATGAGTTCGAGCCCCGCGTCGGGCTCTGGGCTGATGGCTCAGAGCCTGGAGCCTGCTTCCGATTCTGTGTCTCCCTCTCTCTCTGCCCCTTCCCTGTTCATGCTCTGTCTCTCTCTCTGTCTCAAAAATAAATAAACGTTAAAAAAAAGTTAAAAAAAAAAAAAAGAAACATACTGTAGGTTAACTATACTGGAATTAAAATTAATAATAATAAAAAATAAAATACCCCCCTCCCCAAACCTAACAAATCTAGAAATAGGGAGGCAAGCTAAGATTTACCCAAGAAATGAATGTGATTAAATATTCTGGCTATCAAAGTTTATTTATCAAAAAAAGCTTATTTATCACGTGAATAAACAATGAAAAAATTGGATGTAATAGAACTAACAAATTTTAATGGTATTTTTAATGTTTATTTATTTATTTTTAGGGGAGAGAGAGAGAGAGAGAGAGAGAGCGAGCGCGCATGCAGGAGAGGGGCAGAGGGAAAGAATCCCAAGCAGACTCTGCACTGTCAGCCCAGGGCCTGATGCAGGGCTCAAATTTATAAATCATGAGATCATGACCTGAGCTGAAATCAAGAGTTGGACATTTTAAACTGACTGAACCATCCAGGGACCTCAAATTTTAATCTTTTTTTTTAAAGTGTATGTATTTGAGAGAGAAAGTATGAGTGGGGGAGGGGCAGAGAGAGAGAGAGAATCCCAAACAGGCTCTGCACTGTGAGCACGAAGCCCAGAGCAGAGCTTGAACTCTCGAATTGTGAGATCATGACCTGAGCTGAAGTCAGATGCTTAACCAACTGAGCCATCCAAGCGTCCCCCAAATTGTAATGTTTTCAAAGATTGAACAGTACTTCAAATTTTTAAAGTATTACACCATGGTGCTATTATCTTTATAATAACAAATCTCAACATAAAGAGAACACAGAAAATATATAATAATATTACTATTCAAGATTTCCGGCTCTTTGGACTTGACCTAAGTAAAGTAAGTTTTCTGCCTAACAGTATATTCTTTAAGAAAAATTTATCTCTATTGACTAAGAAGAAAACAAAAGCCTATTAATTTAGAGAAATTAAAAAATATGACCATTCTCATTTTTTTAAAAGTTTATTTGTTTTGAGAGAGAGTGAGCAGGGGAGGGGCAGGGAGAGAGGGAGACAGAATCTGAAGTAAGCTTCACACTGCCAGTGCAGAGCCCAATGCGGGGCTTGAACCCACAAACGGTGAGATCATGACCTGAGCTGAAATCAAGAGTTGGATGCTCAAATGACTGAGCCACTCAGGCACCCCGTTAGTTCTCATTTTTATGGAAGCTTACAACATACCCCCAAAGCTTCAAATACCACTAGTACAGAGAATAGCTAAGATCCAAGGTACTTTAAAAAGTATCCCTTGGGGCACCTGGGTGGCTCAGTCGGTTAAGCGGCCGACTTCGGCTCAGGTCATGATCTCGCGGTCAGTGAGTTCAAGCCCCACGTCGGGCTCTGT